>NW_022436987.1:17149265-17464124 GCF_009761245.1 Sapajus apella | reverse complement strand
AAAAAAAAAAAAAAAAAAAAAAAAAAAAAAAAAAAAAAAAAAAAAAACTCAAAAGCTAGCAAAAGATAAGAAATAACTAAGATTAGAGCAGAACTTAAGGAGATAGAGACACAAAAAACCCTTCAAAAAAATCAATAAATTCAGGAGCTGGTTTTTTGAAAAGATCAGCAAAATAGACAGACCACTAGCCAGATTAATAAAAAGAAGAGAGAAGAATCAAATAGATGCAATAAAATACAATAAAGGGGATATCACCACCAATTCCACAGAAATACAAACTACCGTTAGAGATTACTACAAACAACTCTATGCACATAAACCAGTAAACCTGGAACAAATGGAAAAATTCCTGGAAACTTATACCCTCCCCCCTCAAAAAAAAAACAAAAAACAAAAAAAAACAGGAAGAAGTTGAAACCCTGAATAGACAAGGGCTGAAGTTGTGGCAGCTTTAATAACATACCAACCAAGAAATGTCCAGAACCAGACAGTTTCACAGCCAAATTCTACCAGAGGTATAAAGAGGAGCTGGTACCACTCCTTCTGAAAGTATTCCAAACAACCCAAAAAGAGGGAATCCTTCCCAAATCATTTTATGAGACCATCATGCTGATATCAAAAACCGGCAGAGACTCAACAAGAAAAGAAAACTTCAGGCCAATATCCATGAGGAGCATAGGTGCAAAAATTTTCAATGAAATACTGGCAAACTGATTCTAACAGCTCATCAAAAAGCTTATCCATCATGATCAAGTAGGCTTTATCCCAGGGATGCAAGGCTGGTTCAACATATGCAAGTCTATAAATGTAATCCACCACATGAACAGAACCAAAGTCAAAAACCACATGATTGTCTCAATAGATGCAGAGAAGGCCTTTGACAAAATTCAACAGCCCTTTATGCTAAAAACTCTCAATAAACTAGGTATTGATGGAAGGTATCTCAAAATAATGAAAGCTATTTATGATAAACCCACAGCCAATATCATACTGAATGGGCAAGAACTAGAAGCATTCCCTTTGAAATGTGGCACCAGACAAGGATGCCCTCTCTCACCACTTCTATTCAATATAGTATTGGAAGTGCTAGCCAGAGCAATCAAGCAAGAAAAAGAAATAAAGGGTATTCAATTAGGAAAGGAAGAAGTCAAATTGTCTCTATTTGCTGACAACATGATTGTATATTTACAAGACCCCACCGTCTCAGCCAAAAATCACCTGAAACTGATAAGCAACTTCAGCAAAGTCTCAGGATACAAAATCAATATGGAGAAATCACAAGCATTCTTATACACCAATAATAGACTAACAGAGAGCCAAATCAAGAACGAATTGCCATTCACAATTGCTACAAAGAGAATAAAATACCTAGGAATACAACTAACAAAGGATGAAAAGCACATCTTCAAGGAGAACTACAAACCACTGCTCAATGAAATAAGAGAGGACACAAACAGATGGAAAAACATCCATGCTCATGGTTAGGAGGAATCAATATTGTGAAAATGACCATACTGCCCAAAGTAATTTACAGATTCAATGCTATCCCCATCAAGCTACCAATGACCTTCTTCACAGAACTGGAAAAAACCATGTTAAACTTCATATGGAACTAAAAGAGAGCCCACATAGCCAAGACAATCCTAAGCAAAAAGAACAAAGCTGGGGGCATCATGCTACCTGATTTCAAACTATACTACAAGGCTACAGCAATCAAAACAGCATGGTACTGGTACCAAAACAGAAATATAGACCAATGGAACAGAACAGATGCCTTGGAAGTAACGCCACATATCTACAACCATCTGGATTTTGACAAACCTCACAAAAACAAGCAATGGGGAAAGGATTCCCTGTGTAATAAATGGTGTGGGAAAAACTGGATAGCCATGTGTGAAAACCAGAAACTGGACCCCTTCCTAACACCTTACACTAAAATTAACTCCAGATGGATTAAAGACTTAAACATAAGACCTAACACCATAAAAACCGTAGAGGAAAACCTAGGCAAAACCATTCAGGACATAGGCATAGGCAAAGATTTCATGACTAAAACACCAAAAGCAATGGCAACAAGAGCCAAAACAGACAAATAAGATCTAATTAAACTCCAGAACTTCTGCACAGCAAAAGAAACAATCATTAGAGTAAACCAGAAACCAACAGACTGGGAAAAATTTTTTGCAATCTACCCATCTGACAAAGGGCTAATATCCAGAATTTACAAAGAACTAAATCAGATTTACAAGAAAAAAACAAACAAAGCCATTCAAAAGTGGGTGAAGGAGACGAACAGACAGTTTTTAAAAGAAGACATATATGAAGCCAACAAACATATGAAAAAATGCTCATCATCACTGGTCATTAGGGAAATGCAAGTCAAAACCACATTGAGATACCATCTCACGCCAGTTAGAATTGGGATCATCAAAAAATCTGGAAATGACAGATGCTAGAGAAGATGTGGAGAAATAGGAACACTTTTACACTGTTGGTGGGAGTGTAAATTAGTTCAACCATTGTGGAAGACAGTGTGGGGAATCTTCAAGGGCCTAGAAATAGAAATTCCATTTAACCCAGCAATCCCATACTGGGTATATACCCAAAGGATTACAAATCCATCTATTATAAAGACACATGTACACGTATGTTTATTGTGGCATTGTTGACAATAGCAAAGACTGGGAACCAACCCAAATGCCCATCAATGATAGACTGGACATGGAAAATGTGGCACATATACACCATGGAATACTAGGCAGCCATAAAAAATAGTGAGTTCGAGTCCTTTGTAAGGACATGGATAAATCTGGAAACCATCATTCTCAGCAAACTGACACAAGAACAGAAAATCAAACACTGCATGTTCTCACTCATAGGTGGGTGTTGAACAATGAGAACACAGGGAAAAGAACATTGCACACTGGGGTCTGTTGTGGGGAGCCTGGGGGAGGGACGGAGGGGGTGGGGAGGTTGGCAAGGGATAACATGGGGAGAAATGCCAGATATAGGTGACAGGGGGATGGAGGCAGCAAACCACCTTGCCATGTATGTACGTGTGCAACAACCCTACATGATCTGCACATGTACCCCAGAACCTAAAGTATAATTAAAAAAAAAGAAAATAGAATTCCTAAAAATGTATGCTATCTAATAAAGATGCATCCAATATTGATCTTTTAGCCACACCTTATCTAGATTGAAAGTTAAGTACTCAACAATTATAAAGTGTGACTGTTAATCATTCATTTTACCTTTGCTTTGATGATTGTCTAAAAATTAGTTTTAGGTCCTAAAATTCAGGATTATTTTTCTCAGTAAGGAGTTAACTGTCACTCCAGCTAAATAATCAACCAGTATTTCCTCTTTAGATTTATGTCATTTCCAGGAGCAAATTTCTAATTATCATCACTTTTGAAAATTTTTTTTTCAGATACAAATTAGGCAAGAAGAAATTTTTCTATCGCTCTAAAGTTCACACTTCATGGGAATGGAATCATTTGTTTTGCAATGAAAGTTAATTACCATTAGGAAACAACAAAAAAAAAAGTATTTTTGTGCTGATAGTTTTATGTGTGAGGATCTGCCTTTCAGTATAAAGTAGGACGAAAGGATTCTGTAACATTGACTTTCAAAAATCAGAACATACATGAGAAACCAGGAAGAGCAGGCTCCAACATGTTTCTCTAGGCTGACTGCATTCAGGGGAAGGTGAATCTGGGCAGATACTACAGGGCATGAGAAAATGTTTAATATTAGCCTTTGGATTCTTGTGTGTGGGTTTGATGAGCTGATAGTACAACTGGGTCCTTTCTAGAAAGAAATTGTGCTTTCAGTCTTTCCCAAAAATTTTTGTGTACTTTGATACAGGATTGACAGAAAGTGAAAACATTCCAACTATGAGAAAAATAAACTACTTGGGGTGCAAATATCACAAACTTTTGTTGTCAGTTTTACTCTTTAAACTTTCAGAGATGTAGCTAAAATAGCTAAGTTTCTGCTTATAATAATTAATATACATCTATATTTAAACCCGTTTTATTAATGTTTATAAATATCCTATATAAATTTAGAATTATTACTTATTTATATCCCCACCCATTTCTTTAAACAGTTGTATTCAACTTCTTCATATGTGTGTTTGACATTACTGTTTTAATTGTCATTGGAGCCTGGGCATGGTGGCTCACACCTGTAATCCCCAGCACTTTGGGACGTTGAGACAGGTGGACCACTTGAGGCCAGGAGTTCAAGATCAGCCTGGCCAAAACAGTGAAACCCCATCTCTACTAAGAATACAAAAATTAGCCAGTCCTGGTGGCACACACCTGTAATTCCAGCAACTAGGGTGGCTGAGCACAAGAATCCTTTGAACCCAGGAGGCAGAGGTTGCAGTGGGCCGAGATGGTACCACATACTCCAGCCTGGGCCACAGAGGGAGACTCTGTCTCAAATAATAATAATAGTTGTCACTACAACAACTTTTTGCATCATATAGTGATTTCAAAACCTTATCCTTTCACTTCCATCTCAGTGCCTTCAAATGCAGCACATTTTAAGTTCTAGTTTGATGCTGTTACATGTTACAGGGAATCTATCCAAAGCCTAGACGCTCTTTCATATTATACTAGAATAGTTATTCATTTTTATTTGTCCTTTAAGTGTGTATTTAGGATCTCCAAAGTGTAGCCATTTATTTATTCTATTCGCTTTGAAAGTTATCTTTATGGCAGGGTGTGGTGGCTCACACCTATAATCCCAGTACTTTGGGAAGCCGAGGTGGGATCAGAAGGTCAAGAGATCAAGACCATCCTGGCCAACATGGTGAAAACTGGTCTCTACTAAAAATACAAAAATTAGCCAGGCATGGTAGCATGCACCTGTAGTCCCAGCTACTCAGGAGACTGAGACAGGAGAATCAGTTGAACCTGGGAGGCAGAGGTTGCAGTGAGCTGATATTGGGCCATTGCTCTCCATCCTGGGCGACAGAGCGAGACTCCGTCTCAAAAACAAAAAAGTGATCTTTAAAAGATTTGCTTATAATTACCTTCAGAACGCTAAAAGGTGAAGTTTTACCCCAAGAAACAATGAGTAACTTTTTCTTGACTTTTTTTACAGATTCAGCTAGGGGATACGAATAAATATTAAAAGTTAGCATTCATTACTTCTATTTCCAACTAATGTGTTTTCCTAAAAAGAACTTTATTTTTCAAAATAAAATAATTGAGGAAGAGCCCTGAAATAGAGACTTCATAAGGGATCTGACGTGAAGCAACTCTCTTCTGTGAAATAGCTTTAAGGAATAACTTGACCTTATCTTGGGTCGGGCATGATATGTATGAGTCAGCAAAGGTAAGGAAGCTGAAAACATAGATCAAGTTCAAAATAACTAAGAAGAACATTTAAATGGGTGGACATAATTGTTCCTCAAACTCAAGAAGTTGGAGAGATGGGTAGAGGAAAGAAAGAAGAGAGGCAGTGAGAAAAACGGCAATCACCACGGGTTTGGGATCTCTGAAGCTGATTTATTTCCCTTTTCTAGTATCAACTCTTAGCTCTGTTTTTAACCATTTAACCTTACCTTCTTCAACTGCTAGATTCCACCCATTAGTCTCTCCTGACTATAGGCTAATGCAAAGATGTCCCTTACATGGTCCCTCCTGGCCTATAAAACCATTTCTTGTGAACTCTCTCTGATTTCCCTCTTATCCCTCCTCTGATACATTCATAACTAATGTATTAATATAAAGTTAATTTAAGAAAAGGGCAATGCCCACTTCTAATTTCCTGAACCTTGTAGACTCTCTCTAGTTCAGACCCCTCATTGCCTCTACTGAACATGCTTGTTCTGCCTTATCCTTTTTGGCAGCAGACTTATGACTTATGGCCTTGGTTTCTATTCATCTACCAAGATTCATGATTTATGATGCACCAACACCAGCCAGCAGCTCACCTCTGCCAGCTTGTGCCTATGCCCAGCCTCCACTAATCCGCTAGTCCAGAAGGAATTCAGAGACCAGAAACGGTGAAATGTGACAGTCATACCAAAAGGGGTATGTGATTAAAAGTGCATAATGAAATTGTCAAAGACAAATTCTCATATGTAATAACAGCAAAGGAGGCCATTTATAACTTCCTTTTTTTTTTTTTTTTTGAGGCAGAGGATCTCTCTGTTACCCAGGCTGGAGTGCAGTGGCATGATCACAGCTCACTGCAACCTCAACCTTTCTGGTTGAGGTTGGGAGAATCAGGTGATCCTCCCAGCTCTGTCTTCCATGTAGTGGACTACAGGCCTGCAACACCATGCCTGGCTAATTTTTTGTAGAGATGAAAGGGTCTTGCTTTGTTGTCCAGGCTGATCTTGAAATTCTAGACTCAGGTGATCCAGGAGTTCAAGATTAGCCTGGACAACATTGCTACTTTTAACATTTGAACTGCAGCTCCTGGTTAATTGCTTTCCTTGCAATGGCCCAGTGACCTAGTGACACATTAAGCATGGCCCTAATGTGGTGGCAATGCTATTAGAAGCTATAGCTCCGGGCAGCAGAAAGAAGAAGCAGGTCCTTATGGGGCAAAAGAAAAGAAGGTGAAATTAGCCCCTATCAGGGAACAGATAAATCATGGCCCTAAATATGGAAAATGTGATGCCCTTTCTGCACATAATTCAAAACTAAAATGCAATACTAAATCTGATATGCTGATAATGACTAACAAATATGTGTCCACATCCTATCCCTCATCCCTGGAACCTATAAATGTTACCTTATTTGGAAAATGAGTATTTGCAGATATGATTAGGGTTTTGAGAAAAGGAGACTATCCTGGATTATCTAGGTGGACCCTAAATGCTATCACCACTGTTGCTATAAGAAGGAGGCAAAGAGGGAAATTTTAGATACATACAGAGGAAAGGGACATGTGAAGAATAGAAACAGAAACTAGAGTGACATAGCCTCAAGCCAAGGCAGCCACCAGAAACTGGACCAAATAATCATTTCTATCCTAGAGTCTGTGGGAAGCAAGGCCATGCTGGAATATTAATTTCACACTTTCAGCCTCCAGAACTGAGAGAGAGAATCCATTTCTATTGCTTTTAGTAACCAAGTGTGGTGACTTATTACAGTGGCAATAGGAAATGAAGACACTAACCCATAACACAAGTTTAGGGAAGTCCAACAAAAATGTTGTCCCTCTACCCTGGTGTGACTCCTTCATTGGTTTTAGTTTGTCTTTTTTTTTTTTTTTTTTTTTTTTGAACATTTTTGTCTTTCCCCCAAAATAGAGGGGAGTGGGCTGATTTCTGCTCCCCGCAAACTCCGCCTCCTAGTTTCAAGCGACTCTCCTGCCTCAGGCTCCTGAGTAGCTGGGACTTCAGGTGTGCATCACTAATGCCTGGCTTAATTTTTTTTTTTTTAAGTAGAAACAGGATTTCACCATGTTGGGCAGGCTGGTCTTGAACTCCTGAGCTCAAGTGATCTGCCCGCCTCAGCCTCCCAAAGTGCTGGGATTAGAGGTGTGAGTCACTGTACATAGCCTCCTTCATCGATTTATTTGTTTAATATTAAGTCTGCAGAATTTCACCTAAATTGTTTTTAGAGGTAGGGGGAAATTACTAAACAATCTTCAATATGGACTAGTAGCCTAGAATGTGTCTATGTTTTAAGAATACATTTGAAGAAGTATTTTATGATACAGATTCAGATAAAATGGATATAGTAAGAACTAGTTGAATGCAAATTTGAGTGAAAAAGAACTGAGTAAACAATTCTATTAAAAGGTACTGGTAAATCAATAATGATCAATATGAAAGAAAGCTTTCTGTGCTGTGCTACAGAGCATACTTCTCAGCACTGTTCTATGCAAGGTTTGCATCACAAATTTGGGTGACAACATGACATACTGAACTAGTCCACTGATATGGAGGCATTATGTTGCAGAAATGAATAAAAATGACTTTCGACAACATAGAGTGATAAGTTAAATATAAAAAGATGCAATTTAATATAGACAAATTAAAAACCCTGTAACCAAGATTTCACAAGTTAACTGTACAGGCATGGAAAAGGAAATATCTGCCATATATTCCTTACATGGCAACAATAGTAAAACAGGACATTAAATGTTACCATGTGCCAGATGATAAAGAAATGATATAGATAGATAGATAGACAGATGATTGATAGGTATATAAGTAGATAGATAGATAGATAGACAGATAGACAGATAGATTTCTTGCAAAGTTTGTGGGGTAGATTTATGACCATCTACATAATTTGCAGGTTCTACCACCAAATAAAAATTCACAGCCACTTGTTCAAAAATTAATAATTTTAACAAAAGCCTAGAGAAAAACCATATTAACTCTTCTTTGTACAAAGCCTGTGTGACTGCACAGGCCATATACTATGAAGCCAGCCGCATACTGGTATTATTTTGCATGGTACCCATTCATATAGCAATCATAAGCAATCATATCTGCCTTGTTCAGTACTAAAACTCTAGCACAAAATATAGAGCTTGGAAGAATAGGATGCTCAGTAGATATTACAGATTCAAAGGATGGCCAAAAAGAAAGAGTCATGGATCTCTCAACATCCTATTTAATAAGAGGACAAATAACATTTTGTTTGGAAGGGTAATAGACTTTAATTATAAGAAAAATTTCCAGTATTTAGAGAATCATAGGGCCATAAAAATCTTTACCGCCCCCCCCTTCAAACTTTGTTTTCAAGAAGAAAGTCACAGGACAATACTACAGATCTGAATTACGATTCTCTCATTTACTTTAAAAAAAAAATGGCTTCAGATTATAGGATAAACAGTTATATTGAAATCAAACTAAATAAGTGAAAGTCTATTAATATTCCCAAATGGATTCCAGGGTCCACTGGAAACCCAGAAAACAAACTAATAAAACAGAAAATCAGTGAATGGTACAAGATAGATCAGTGTTGATATTCCATGTCTATTTCTGCTCAAGTTCTTTCATTTATGTGGAAACCCTTACAAATTACTTTTTAAGAACTTACACTGTATTGGTATAAACTTACAAATGTAAAATCTAATTATAGAAGCATCAGACAAATATGACAAATGATTTCCTTAAAATGTAAATAAAATATTTGATGTTTCTATAAATTTGGTTGCCAAATTACCAAGTTTTAAAATACTGGGGGTAAAAGAAAAGAAAAATGGAGAGACATACACGTCAAATTATTTTATCTAAAAAATGAAAAAACAGTATTTAATATTGTTAGTATTTAAATTAACAAAAATTGTGTGGTGACTCAGGTAATTCTTGTTTGGCAGGATATAGACATAGCATTTATTAGTGTAATGCTACTTTAACTAATTTCATCAGTACATATGTATCATGTACCCAGAGAAAAATAAAACAGCAGCTGAAATACAGCACACCTTAACAAGCTAATCTTACTTTAATTATGAAATAGCATTAAACATGTAAAATAAAAATTAGCAAATATTGCTTAGACAGAAAAATGAGAAAAATAATTAGATGTGAGAAAATATGATTTAAGTATTAACATTCCAAATTCTTGGTGTAGTTTATGATATAACAAGGCAATACTTAATATAAAATTATATTTAATTTTCAGACATAACTGATGCAGGATTTTTCTCAGCCCCTTTGCCAGACTTGCAGAAGTGGCATCCTGTCTACTCATTCTGCCATGCTCAACCCCTTGTAGAGGGAGCACATGAGCAAGTGAGAGAGGGATCTGGCTAGCTGCTCCAGGCACCAACATAGAAGCAAGCTCCATGAGAGGCCAGACAAAGCATGTTGCCAAGACGGGAATGCAGCAGTACCCAGCTGAGGGTGTCTGTGACCCTGAAGTTCCAGAGAGGGTGGTACAGTGCTCCTTTAGTTCTGCTGTCCATGGATAGTTGTGTGTTAGTTAGCAACTTAGTTGGCCCCTTGCCTTGTTGCATAGGGTGGTTGCCCTCCGCTGGTGAGGGCAAAGGGTCAGTATGATAGCCTTCCTTGGTTCCCACACTCAGTGGGTCCCGGACTTTTGCCTGGTGTCCGAGAAGAATGAGGTCACATGGATGGTTGAATGATGGTGAAGGTGGAGAATTTTACTGACAAATGAAAATAGCTCTCAGCAGCAAGGGGAACCAGAGAGGGAATAGGAAGGGAAGGTCATCTTCCCCAAAGTCAGGTTGTCTCCCGCTAACTCATGCTCTCTCTTTTCCCCAAAGTCAGGCCATCTTTTCCCTGAAGTCAGGCTGTCTCTTCCTCTACTGACTGAATCTGGGGTCTTCATAGGCATGGGATGGGAAGTACCTGCTAATTAGTTTGTGAGTATGTAAAAAGATTAAAGCAAAGACACCACTCAAAGGTGGGCATGACAGCATAGAAAACCAATTAGGAAACACTAGGTATATGTAAAAATAGGTGAAGGGTAGGGATCAATCAGAGGAAACCACTCCAAACATAAAGACAAGTTCTCAATCTGGTCCAAGGACTTAACTTGTAGCTTGGCTTTCGGGCTTTAGACTATCTTTGGCTTAGATGTGGGGCTTGACCAGGTACCCACCACTATCTGCCTAGACATTTGGCTGCCTCCTGTTGCTATCATAACTGCTATCTTTAACAAAAAATCCTTCACATATAAGTTAGAGATTATATAAGGCATGCTGCCAGGGAGTCCCACAAGAAAGTAAATTGGGGAAACACTGTACAATATATATGCTTCTGAAAATTCATAACCACTTTAACATACTATAGGTTCTATACAGAAATATTTGCATGTGAAAAGTTCTACACAAAACACTGTACAATATATACACTTCTGAAAATTCATTACCACTTTAACATACTATAGGTTTTACACAAAAATATTTGTGTGTGAAAAGTTCTACACAAAAATATTTGTTAATATTTGTTTGACATAAAACTTCCAAAAATTATTTAAACTCCAAACCTGATTAAGGTTGGAAAATAGGTGGCTTGTTTACCTGTTTATTTTTACATCAAATTATAAGCCTTTTGAGATGGTAGTTTTTCCGGAGTTCACTTGGAATCACAACTATATCAAACATGTACAAACAAGAATACTGCCTATGTTTGCATTTAATATTCACAACTTTTCACAATTCATTTTACAGTTTAACTGTACTCACTTTTTGAAAATGTAATGTTTATGAACATTATGTATGGAATCAGGGAGCTAATACTCTTTCCCCTTACAGTTTTTACTCTGTGTATTAGTCAGAGTTGTCCACAGAACTAGAACCAATAGGATATATCCTACTAAAACATTATATAAGTATCCTATTTTATATACAAAGGAATTTATTACTTAAGGGATTTATTTATGTCTATAATCAGTGGGAGTGCTAAGTCCAAAAACAGCCCATGCTCCAGTTTGAATCTAAAAGCTGGCAGGCTGCTTTACAATCAGGAAGAGCTGATGTCCCAGTTCAAAAGTCATTAAGCAGGAGAATTCTCTCTTAATTGGAAAAGGGTCATCCTTTCTTTCTATTCAGGACTTCAGCTGATTGGATAAAACTTCCCCATTACATGGAGGACAATCTGCTCTAACCTACTGATTTCAGTATTAATCTCATTTTAAAACATTCTCACAGCCACATTCTAAATAATAGCTGTCTGAGCACTTTAGCCAGATAGTTGATTCATAAACTTAACTATCACACTTGGCCTGATCATAATTTTGAGATTTCTGTCCTGTGTGGGATACTGGCTGACTATGGTATAACAAAGGTTATCAACAGATGGTAAGGAAAATGGAAACCAGTCTAAGAATGTCTTAGTCCATTTTGCAATACTAGAGAGCAATACCTGAGGCTGAGTAATACATAAAGAAAAAAAGGTTTATTTAGGTCATAGTTCTACAGGGTATTCAAGAAGCATTGTGCCAGCATCTGCTTCTGGAGAGGGCCTCAGCTTACAGTCATGGCAGAAAACCAAAGGGGAGCTGATGTGTCACATGGCAGGAGAGGAATCAAGAGATAGGGAGGAGGTGCCAGGCTTTTTTTAAAAATCAGATCTTATGGTAACTAACTGAATGAGAACTCACTCATTGCCATAAGGAGGGCACCAAACCATTCCTGAGGAATTTACTCCCATGATTCAAAAACCCCTTACTGGGCCCCACTCCAACACTGAGGATCACATTTCAACATTAGATCTGCAGAGGACAAATATTCAAACTATACCACAGAAGTATCATTGAAGGAATGCTTGTGGTTTAGCATGACATGGTTGGTGCCACTTATTAGGCTGTTGTCCTTCAAATGTAAGTTCACTCTTTCATATTCTACTTTGTGAAGGCAGGATTGGAACTGTTCATGTTTTATTTCTTTTTAGAAATAAAAAGCTACAAATTTATCCAGCTGGAGTTCTTGTAGGTGTAGCCAGTATGGAGGACTGGAAGGAGACTGGAAGGCAGGTGGAGGGGGTAGGATCTTGCTTGTTAGTTTGTTTGTTATTTATTGCTCGCAGTGTCATCCTAGCAACGACAATCGACTTTGCAGTAGCAAATGTTTCTAGCAGCAGTTGTTTCCAGTTTCCAAGATCTTACTACATTCCCAGAACTGGTTTTATCATTCTTCCCTATTCATACCAACACCTGCCAGATACTGCCCCCTTATAAGACATCTCTAATCCCCAGCTCTGAAGGACCATTCCTGCCCCACTCTGCCACTACCCTCTGTCCAACTTCTTGTGATTCTGTCTCAGATTGGCAATGTTCCTCTGCTCAGAGGTATGACTCCTAGCTTATGGAACTGCTCTTCTGAACTTCTAGATTCTGACAATCCCAGCCTCTTCCCCAGCCCTGTCATCATGTAGAAAATAATGAGTTTGTTTAGTGAGGACTTTGAGAAGATCACTAGGACTAATAGAGTAACATATTTCAAATCAATGTAGGTAAGAAGGTTTCAATAATTGGAGGTGTCAAAACATTGAATGGGTTGGATTGAATTTTCGATCAATGATTTAATCAAAACAAGCCAAATTGCCACTAAATGAAGATATTGTCAAGGGGGAGGCAGTATCTTCAGTTAGTGGCAAACCCCTTGGCAATATCATCATTTAGTGGCAAGTAAGTAGGAGATTCGGCTGAATGACATCTAAGGTTCTTTTCATTTGAAGGATATTACAATGTAATCCACAGAAAAATATAACTACCATGATCAATAACCACTACCTAACAAGTACTGGATTCAATTCCTTATTTATATTATTTATAAAGATTGTTACGACCCTATATTGTTGGATATTATCATTCTCATTTTAAAGATATAGGAAAAGTAATTGAGGATCATGCATAATAACAAATTGGCCTCAAAAGGTTAAATTAAATACTAGCAACTTATATACCTTAAATGATTATCGAAAATTACTGGGTGATATTAATTGGCTTCACCCCATCTTGGCCATGACTAGTGATGTTGCAAAGCCTGTTTTCTATCTTAAAAGACAATGCTGCCCTGGATTCTCCCAGGTATTTTACCCTTGCTGCAAAAAAAGGAAATTGAGGAAATAGCAAGCTATTTCTCAGAGGCAACTACATTACATAGACCCAAAATATTCAGTCCCAAACAGGATTACTAGGACAGATGGCCCCAGGGCTACACTTCCTAGAATGAGTTTTTTGCTCACATATCAGGACTAAAACACTATTTTCCTATATCCAGCCAGGATATAGGAAGTCATCTACTTAGTAAAGTCATCTACACGTGCTGCAGATGATGTAATCTGTTGCTAGGTTATGACTCTGATGTCGTAAGAATTCCTTTGAGTTAAAAGCAGTTTGAAGCAGTATTGCCCCTATCTCTAAATATTCAGATAGCACTCTCTGATTAGGCAGGCCACAAGAGCATGCCCTTCTTGCTGACAAACTACTTCAGTTCTTATCTCATACTCCTATAGCAAATTGTTTGGAACCACACCATACATTACTATTCAGTGATCACATCACTGAATAGTAATGTATGGTGTGGTTCCAAACAATTTGCTAAGATGGGAAAGAGGGTATGCTTGTGTTCACACCCCCTCAGGTCCTCTTTGGAGTCCAGCACATCACAAACTATACCATGGTGTGGCTAGGACCCAAACTGGTACCAGAAATGAAAGAAATGACCCTGTAGGACCTGCAGCCCCAGACGATGCAGCTTTCTTGGATGACACAAGCCCGGACATTTCCTGGGAAATGCTGAAGACAACTCAGAAGGCTGAGCAAATCCTGCTCTGGATGCAGACACCATTCACTCCAGATAATTTGTTCCTTTTTTATTTTCCCACTTTGCCTGCTACCTATACCTGCTACACTCTATTGAGCTCATCTTCTAAATCTGCCTTTTTTCCAGCCTGTTACCTGGGCAGACACCCCCTTCCCAGTCTCTAATAATGTAACTGCTTGGTAAAGGAGGGACTGACTTACCCCTAGTGGAGTCCCTCATTAGTTGCACACAGTGGACTGAGGTGCCAAGTAACACTCAAGAATGTTACTGATTACAATCATGTTTTTCTTACGTTATTTACTAATTCTAGGATGCAAAGCCAGAAGATGATTTGTAACTGTTGTGCCTGGCAAACCTGTTACTGCACACATCTGTACTCTTCAATCAACAAAACCTGATGCAAACAAGCAGAAAGGGGGAAATGTATGAGATCAGTCAGGGTAGTGGGAAAAATTATAAGAAAAATGTAAACCTTCCTGGAAGGCCGGAAGATTTTGCAGAAGCTTTGAGGAAGGATTAGGGCTGAAGGCAGCGTAATCCACTTACCTTGAGCTACTAGCAAAGACCAGATAACAAGGGAGTGCAAAGGAATTTATCTAGATAGGTTTATTTACCTATTTCCCCGGAAACCACCTTTGACCATCTGCATGCAGGACTGCCCCCTACTTGAGGGTTCGACGATATTAATTACCCACAAATGGTGTTTGCACTAGGCATTTGTAATTAAATCTGTACTAAATAAATGTGAGCATCTCCAGCTTATTGGGGGCTGCTGCTGACTCTAGCAGGGGTCCCCTAGCCGTGCTGACAGGCAAGCCTGTGTCTGCGTACTCTATTCATCCATTGCTCAGCCAGGGTCTGTGGGACAGACTCAGCAACTGCCTTTGAGGGAAATAATTTAATTTATTAATTTTGTATGCACAGGACCTGGCAAGATATCTAATAGTAGTATTCAAATCATTTTCTATGGTATAGCAAGTCAATTCCTGGTTTGTGATAATGGGGAAATTTATATAATTTTTCTAAAACTAATTGCTCCCAGAGGGGAGAGTTTCAAGAAGAGCACAGTCAATGGTTTTGAACATGACACTTGGGCAAAACTGTTTACTTTTTCTAAGCCTAACTTGTTGGAGAGAATTTTCAGTGTTTCTAATGTGATACAAAAATCATATGATAGAAAGTGTCTGTTGAATTCAGCAGAAAGATCATTTGATTTGCCATTTTGAGAAAAGACACCAGTGGAACAGTGGGAGTTGAAGGAGTTTTCAGTGAGCCAAGCCTTATGCTGAACACAAAGAAAAGGCAGAGGTATAGATCACTCTCATAAATACTTACTTTATATAGAGGGGATGGGCAATAGGTACAATTGGTTGTTATCTAAAGAGTTTCCTTTATTAGTTTGGAGAGGAGGAGATTTGAACATATAGTAGTGAAATGTTTAAAGAAAAGAGGTAATATAGAGAAGTTAACAAGGAGAGGAACAATTCACAGAGCTAGATCTAAGGAGGCCCTTAGGAGGGAAATGGTATGGAAATGCAAATGGAGTGATTTATTTGAGACAACAGAAGGGATGCCAATTTTTTTTTTTTCCACTTCAACAGGGTTACAGGAAAAAAGATAACGTGGATATTGATAAGGCTACAGGCTTTTAGATGGTACTGACACAGCCCCAGTGAGGGCTTCAAAAGCAAATTGGTAGCACAGCACATAATTAGAAGCATGTCGTCTAAGGGCCGACTCTGGATTTAAATTCCAGCTTCCCCTCTTACTAGGAACATAACCTCGAGCAAGCAACTTAACATCCAGTGCCTTGTTTCCCAGTGATTATAATCATGCACTTACCCTCCTTGAGGGGTCTAAAGAATTGATCAGTTAACACATATAAATTCACATAACAGTGCTGAGCAGAGTAAGCACTGAATGTGTACCAGCATCAGTGTGTGAAACACAGGTTGTCCCACTTCTGCTGGAAGTGTCTGAGAGATGGTGGATTCAGAGATTTTAATAGAGAGAAGACAATTTGAACAGAATACTGCAGAGCACAAAAAAGAGCCGGTGCAACATAAAAGTGGTAAGTAGCACTGAGGACCCAGTTTAAATTGGAGGTCACAGCTAGGTGCAGTGGTTCACGCCTATAATTTCAGCACTTTGAGAAGCTGTGGTGGGCGGATCACCTGGGGTCAAGAGTTTGAGACAATCCTGACCAATATAGTGAAACCCCGTCTCTACTAAAAATACAAAAAAAAAGAAAAAAAAATAGCCAGGAGTCATGGCATGCACCTGTAGTCCCAGCTACTCAAGAGGCTGAGACAGGAGAATTGCTTGAACCTGGGAGGCGGAGGTTGCAGTGAGTCAAAATCATGCCACTACACTCCAGTCTGGGTAACTGAGTAAGACTCTGTCAAAAATAAACAAATAAATAGGGGGAGAAGAATATGTATTGCAACCCTCTTCAAGCTTCTCCTCAGTTCATTTGGTATAGATAAATGGGAAGAGGGCAGACAGTTGGGTCACCCAGCTAGAAGCTGTGATGGAACAATAACGAAGTGGTGGAATTGAGAATCCTAACAATAGACAGACTGAAGTGACAAAACATGGAGACTAAGCTAGACACAAATGAAAGGGGCTTTATAAAGAGAGAGACTAGAGAGATGAAGGCTAGAAAAGGTGGGAAATTGGTATTATGCAATTTTCTGAGGAAGAAGGAGATGATATAGGGAATCATGGTAAACTGACATCCATAATTCAAAGATACTGTGGACAACTTGAGGCCTTGCCTTCCCTGCACTGGACTGAAATACAGCTGGGGAAAGGGAAGGGGCCATAGCAGGAAGGAGAACAAAGAGAATTGTGATGGAACTGGGTGGGCGGGGCTTGAGGGCTGTGGGTGGTGGGTCCCGCAATCAGTTGGTCCAGGACAGGCAAGAGGTGCCAGGCGGCACCCTTAGGTTCCGAAGCATGTGCCTGTACTGCTGGGACATCGAGCCTTCCCAAGTCAACCCTGTGAGTCCGGTGGGGCCCTTAACCTCACCTCTGCCACTCCGTCCTGGGCTTTGAACTCCAGGCTGCTGTGGCTTTGGCCATGGCACTTCTAGGTGTTGCAAATGTGGTTTGGTGCTAGGGGTTGGGAAATTCCAGGTGAAGCAGACAGACTAAATCCTGACTGCTAGACCTACCTGAAAAAAGAAAAAGCCCCACCCACTGTTTGCTAGGGGTCAGACACCTCACCTGTATGTTGACTGCCCCACTGATCTGCCCTAGGAGGTGGAGTAGAAATTACAGAAGTAGGGAGAAGGATAAGTTCTCAATTGCCAGATGTGGAACAGATTGCTCTTGGGTCTTCTGGTTAAAAGACTGGATCAAAATGGGGGAAGGGGGATATATTTAAGGTATGATCAAGAAATAGAGGGTAGGGTGAGAATCTCAAAAACTAACAGCCAGGCTCCCTGTGCTTCAGAAAACCATCTGATCTCAATCACATCACCAATTATTCCTAGGCTTTGAAATCAGCTTAAAGACTAGATTGTTCAATGGCACCACTGAAGTCCTGTGCAAAGTGCAAGTAGAAACATGCATTTTTGGATTTCTCATACATTCCTTCCCTCCCGAATAAGTCTCCATACTTTGCCTGTTATCTGCAAGGTGGTTCACAGCTGGTTCTTTTTTTTTTTTTTTTTTTAATCATAATACTGTCTCCATCTTCCACCACAATCTTTATCTTACATATTTTGAACCTGCATTTTTTGTGTGTTTTTTTAACCTGCCTCTTACTGTTGAAATGATTCATATAATACATATATTTAAAAGTAGCATAGGCTTCTTCCAATTATAATAACTAATTTGCTGTTTTTTAATGACTTTTTAATGTGTGAATCTGTTTTGATTTTGCATATTATATAGGAAGGACCAAGACATCATCCTTCAGAGGTCACTGAGCGGCAGGTAATGTTGAAATAAAGAACTAGGTTCTGGTTGTTTCAACACTGTTCTTGTAACTTGTTCCTTTATGTAGTAGTCCCTAACATAATAGACCTGTACTGGTAGACACTTCAATATATTTCTTGGGACTCTGGGATCACATGACTACTATTGGAATGGTCTTAACTATATACTTAGTTTTTAATGTGACATTTGATACATATACAAAAAGTATTTATAAAATATCATATTTCTCCCATTTAAGGATTAAAATATTATGGGTACTTTTGAATCCAGCTAGGGAATGCTTTTCTATTCTACCTCCTAAGATTTCTCCCAGAGGTAACCACCATCTTGAATTTTAGTTACATCAATCTCTTCCTTTTCCTTAAGTTTGTTACATATGTGCCTCTAAAAGTTCATTATTTGCTTTTGCTTGGTTTTAAACTTTATAAACATAAGATCACACAAAATTTAGTGTGATTTACTCTTCCTTCTCAATACTATTTCCTAAGATTTGTCTATATTGCTATATATAGTTCCTTTATTTTCACTGCTGCTCCATATTTTCTCATGGAACACATCACAGTTAATTAAACCTTTTTCTCTTGTTTAGACATTGTATCATTTTTACATCAAACATTCTAGTACATGTCTTCCTTCCCCATGTACAAGAATTTCACTTGATTATTTAGGCAGAAGTGCAATGGTTGAATCATAGGGAAAGCAAATTTTTCATTGTTAGAAAGTAATGCCATATTGTTTTCAAAGCAATTGTTCAAGTTTATACTCTGTTTGGCAGTGAATTTTTTTTAAAGTTTATTTTCAAAGCAATTGTACTAACTTATACTTCATTGGAAGTAGATAAAAAAGTTCTTGTTATTCATATCCTTTCTATTCTATTTCTGTATTTCATTGTCTGCAAAGCATTCGAGTTTGATCTCCTAGGTCTGCTACTTGTAGATGCCATACAATGGTGGCATAAAAAGCTATGTGTGTCATGCAACATTTCAAGGAAGCAAATAATTGTTTTCTTATTTCTACAGAGAAAATCCCCTAGGAGTCTTTAATGAACATTACTTTTAAAATAAAAGTAAACACACTAATCCATGAATCTGGATCTGTTTAAAAGTATACAGTGGTAAGATGAAATCAAGAATAGTCTTATTTGAAAACTCTACTGATGCTCCAATGTTATTTTCTTCACCTATGAACCACACATTTGAATGAAAGGGATTTCCCCCATTTCTACATAGTTATGGAAACTGTTTGCAGTGGTGGTGGTGTTTACCTTTTTTTATTGACACAAACCAAAAATATAATCAGCATGTTGCCTTTCTATGTTACAAAAAAGTATGATTGTTCTTTCCTTTTAATTTTTCTAAAGCTTGCAGATAAACGTATTCAGAATATGCAAAACCTAAAGAAAGAGAAGAGGAGACTGAGTAAAAGGTTTGCAAGGGCTTCTCCTGTTCCAGAACCAGGACTCCTAGTAAGTATACAGGTTTCACTGAAATTAACAGATAATTAAATGCAACTGATATCCTCATTTTAATTCATGTAATATTCACTATAAATTTTGTTGTTCCCTTTCTCTTTGAGAAATTTGTAATTTGTCTTAAAAGTCTTCTAATCAAATTCTCATCTAATATCTTCTGCAGTCATCTCCTGGAGGTGATATGGTTTAATGAAAACAGGAGTATCTTTGATAATCCAGGTTGTTTTGGATTCCAGCTCTTATTTTGCCATGTTAGCTGACTACATAAGGTTATTCATTTAAGACTTTTGGCTCTTTATCCGAAAATTTATTGCCAAATTTAAGATCATATAAGTTCTCCCATGTATTATCCTGTAGAAGTTTTGCAGTTGCATATATTACATTTAGGTCTATCATCCATATCTAGTTAATGTTATTGAAAGGTGTAAGGTCAGTGTCTAGATTATCATCATTACTGTTTTCATGTAAATATCAAGTTCTAGTACCATTTGTTGAAAAGACTATTTTAGGTTTGTTGACTATATATTTGTGTAGATATATTTCTGAGCTCCCTATTCAGTTACATTGAAAACTATAGATTTACAGTAAGTCTAGAAATCAGGTAGTGTCAGCCCTCTTCTGTTCTTCTCCTTCAATGTTGTGTTGTCTATTCTGGAACTTTTCCCTTTCCATATACAATTTAGAATCGGTTTGTTGAAATCTACAAAGTAACCTGCTAGAATTTTTATTGGGATTGTGTTGGATCCATAGGATCAGTTTGGAACAAATGCTATCTTACCAATATTGAGTCTTAGTATAAATTAACATAGAATTTCTATTTATTTAGCTCTTTTTATAAGAGTTTTATAATTTTCCTCATCCAGATTTTATACATGTTTTCTTGGATTTATGCCTAAGTGTTTTATTTTTTGTTGCTAATATAAATGGTGGGCTGTTTTTAACTTTGCATTCCAATTGTTCATTGCTGGTATAAAGGAAATCAATTGAATTTTCTGTATTAAACCTACATCCTCTAATCTTACTATAATTGTTTATTAGTTCCAAGAGTTTTTTGTTTTTTATCGTTATTGTTGATTCTTTGGGATTTTCTACTTAGTCAACTAGGTCATCTGTGAACAAAGACAGTTTTATTTCTTTCTTCCCTAACTGTGTAACATGTATTGCCTTATCTTACTGCATTAGCTATGATTTCCATTATGAGGTTGAACAGAAGTGAGATGGTACATTTTTGTCTTTTTTCTAACATTAACTGAAAAAAATCTCGTTTCTCACCAGTAACTACAATGTTAGGTATAAGTATTTTACCGACATTCCTTATTCAATCAAAGACATTCCTCTCTATTCCTAGTACTGAGAGTTTTTATCATAAATGGGTATTGGAATTTTGTCAAATTCTCATTATGTATCTGTTGATATGATCATATGATTTTTCTTCTTCAGCTTTTTGATGTGATGGATTTCATTAAATAATTTGTAGATGTTGAAACAGCCTTACATTCCTGGGATAAGTCTTGGATTGTATATATTAATTTTTATACATGGTTGGATCAATTTGCTAATTTTTTGAGAATTTTTACATCTATGTTCACGAGAGATATTGGTCTGTCATTTTTTTCTTTTAATATATTTTTCTGGTTTTGGTATTTGGATAATGCTAGGCTTACAGAATGAGTCAGGAAGTATTCCCTCTGCCTCATTGTTCTGTAAGATATTGTAAAGAATTAGTAAAGTTTATTTAAATGTTTGATAGAATTAATCAGTGAAACCATCTGGGTCTAGTATTTTCTATTTTGAAGGATTCCTAATTATTAACTAATTTTTAAATAGATAATAGCCCTATTTAGATGATCTATGTCTCCTTATGTGAATTTGAATAGACGGAATCCTTTTTAGATTTAGTCAGTTTCATCTAAGTTTTCAACTTTATGGGCATAGAGCTGTTGGTTATATTTTACTATTCATTTAATGTTCATAGACTCAACAGCTATGGTCTCTCTTTTACTTATGAGGTTGGTAATTTGTATCTGTTTTTTTAGACTGGTGGAATTTTATCAATTTTATTAATATTTTCAAATAATTATATTTTGGTCTTATTGATTTTCTCTGTTGTTTTTTATTTTCAGTTTCGCAGACTTCTGCTCTAATTTTTATATCTTTTCTACTGCTTACTTTGAGTTTAATTTGCTCTTTTTTTCCCCTGTTTTCCTAAGGTGAAATCTTAGACTATTGAGTTTAGATCTACCTCTTTTCCAATAAACTAATTTAATGCTATAAAATTTCTCTAAGCATCATTTTCACTATATCCATAAATTTTGATAAATCATATTTTCATTTTTATTTTGTTCAGAATATTCTACATTTTTTGAGACCTCTTCTTTGGCACATGTGTTAGTTACAAGTATGTTCTTAATTTCCAAATATTTAAGGATTTTCCAGCTATCTTCCTTGTTATTGATTTCTAGTTTAACTTCATTGTGGTTTGAGAACATACTTTGTATAATTTCTATCCTTTTAAATTTGTGAAGTTGTGTTTCTGCTTTGTTTGTTTGTTTGTTGTTGTTTTTAGATGGCGTCTTGCTCTATTGCCCAGGCTGGAGTGCAGTGGCATGATTTTGGTTCACTGCAACCTCTGCCTCCTGGGTTCATGCGATTCTCCTGCCTCAGCCCCCTGAGTAGCTGGGATTACAGGTGTGCACCACCATGCCCAGCTAATTTTTGTATTTTTTAGTAGAGATGGGGTTTCACCATTTTGGCTAGGCTGGTGGTGAATACTGAACTCTTTACCTTGTGATCTGCCTGCCTCAGCCTCCCAAAGTGCTGGGATTATAGGCGTGAGCCACCACATCCAGCCTAAGGTGTGTTTTCATGACATTGAATGTGATCTGTCTTGGTGAATGTTCCATGTGGCTTGAGAAAAATGTGTATTCTGCTGTTGTTGAATAAAGTAACTATTAATGTCAATTAATTCCAAATGACTGATGGTGCTGTTCAGTTCAAATATATTCTTAACTGATTTTCTGTCTGCTAGTTCTGTCAACTACTATTAGAAGGAATTGACATTCAGTTATGATAGCAGATTTGTCTACTTCTTCTTGCATTTTTATCAGTTTTTGCCTCACATATTTTGATGTTCTGTTGTTAGGCACAAACGCATTAATGATTACTATGTAATTTTACCCCATTATTACTATGTAATGTCCCTCTTTATCATTGATAATTTCTTCTTGTTCTGAAGTCTGGTTTGTCTGAAATTAATAATGCTACTTCAGCTTTCTTTCGACTATTGTTAGCAAGGTATAGCTTTCTCCATCCCTTTATTTTGATTCTATCTGCCTTTATACTTAAAGTGAGTTTCTTGTAACCAACATACACTTGTGTCTTACATCTTTATTTATTCTAAGAGTCTTTGTCTTTCAGATCATTGACATCCAAAGTGGTTATTGATATTGTTGAATTAGTATGTGCAATATCTATTACTGTCTTTTAGTTGTGGAGTTGTTTTTTCTTTCATTTGTGTCTTTTACTTTTCCATTCTTCTTCTGCATTCTCTAGTTTTGAGCAATTTATATTATTTAATATTCTCTCCAGTCTTAGCATATCAATAATACTTGTTTTATTTTATTTTTTAACATTTTTAGTGGTTTTCTTTGCATTTGAACGATAAATTTATAAGTTGTTCAAGTCCACTTTCAAATAACACTATGCTGCTTTACGGGTAATGCAGGTTACTTATAACAGAGTATTCCCCTTCTCTTTTTCTTATTCTTCAAAACATTGTCATTCACTTCTCCATAAAATATAGACACCACATACATTGTTGCAATTATTATTTTGAACAAACTATTTTTCTTAGATCAGTTAAGAGTAAGACAGATAAAATATTTTGTTTTACCTTCATTTTTTTCTTTTCTAATGCTCTTCCTTTCTTTATGTAGGTCCAAGTTTTTGACTTACAACATTTTCTATTGCTATTTGGGCAAGCCTACTAGGAACAAATATTATTTTCGTGTTTGTTTGTCTGAGGAAGTCTTTAGTTCTCCTTCACTTTGAAAGGATACTTGCATATGTTACAGAATCCTAGATTGCTGCTCTTTTTTTGAACACTGTAAATATTTCACTCCATTCTCTTATTGCTTGCATGATTTCTGTAAAGAAGTGCTATGTAATTGTTGTTATTCATGTTCCTATTTAGGTAAGGTATCCTATCACTTTTCCTCAGCTTATTTCAGATTTCATTTTTGTCTGATTTTTTTTTTTTTGCAGTTTAAATTTCATATGTCTAGATGTAGTTATTTTGGTATTTATCCTGCTTGCTGTCTTATGAATTTTCTGGATCCGTGGTCTGTTGTCTATCATTAACTTTACAAGCTTCTTGTCTATTATGTCAAATATTTATTCTGTTTCTCCTCCTCTTCCTTATTCTTCTACTTTTTCATCTTCTACTTCTTCTTCTCCTTCTCCTTCTTCTTTTCTTATTCCTCTTTCTTCTCCAATCAGGTAATATTTAGACTTTTTGTAATCGTTGCCCAGTTCTTGAAGAACATATTCTATTTTTTATAATTTTTTCTCTTTACTGTTATTTTGGAAAGTTTCTATTTACATATATTTAAGCTAACTAATTTGTTTCCTCTTAGTCTATTAATGAGCCTATCAATGTCATGCTTCATTTCCATTAAAATATTTTAGGCTTTTAGGGTTATTTTGATTTCTAGATTTTCAATTTTGCCTCATGTTACCCATCTTTTCTTGCATCATGTCTACTTTTTCTATCAGAACTTAGCATATTAGTCATAATTATTGTAAATTCCTAGTCTGACAATTCTAAAATATCTGCTATTATCTGAGTCTGGATCTGACTGATAGTTACTTTTTTACTTCAGAGTGGTTTTTGCCCTTTTTAGCATGTCTTGTTATTTTTTTTCCTTTTTTTTTTTTTTTGCATTTTAGGTTTTGGGGTACATGTGAAGAACATGCAAGATTGTTGCATAGGTACACACATGGCAGTGTGATTTGCTGCCTTCCTTCCCATCACCTATATCTGCATTTCTCCCCATACTATCTCTCCCCAACTCCCCACCCCCCACTGTCCCTCCCCTATTTCCCCTTGACAGACCCCAGTGTGTGATGCTCCCCTCCCTGTGTCCATGTGTTCTCATTGTTCAACACCCGCCTGTGAGTGAGAACATGCGGTGTTTGATTTTCGTTCTTGTGTCAGTTTGCTGAGAATGATGGTTTCCAGGTTCATGCCCTACAAAGGACACGAACTCATCGTTTTTGATGGCTGCATAATATTCCATGGTGCATATATGTCTTGTTATTTTTTATTGAAAGCTGGACATGATGTATTGGGTAACAGAAACTAAGATAGATAAGCTTTTAGTGTAGGTTTTATGCTTATCTGATTAAGATTTAAGCTGTGTTTTCTATTTACTGTAGCTGTGATATCAAAGGATAAAATTTCCCCTGGTTCATTTTTGTCTTCCCTCTTATTTTTGGTCTCACTAGGAACTCTTTCTTAAATAAAATGTGAAGCTTGAAATTTTTTTTTTAAGCTTGAAATTTTTAAAGTTGGAATCATCTGATACATACAGGAGACTGACTGATGTATTTATAAGCTGTAGGGGAAGAAGGGTTCCATAGCCCTATGATTAGAATTCAGTCTTTAAGTGAGGATGTATCTGTAACTGCTTAATGGGTTCATTTTACACACTACCCAGACAGAGCCAATTTATCAAGACAGGGGAATTGCAATAGAGAAAGAGTCTAATACACACAGAGCCAGGTAAGCAGGAGACTGGAGATTTATTATTACTCAAATCAGTCTCCCTAAAAATTTGGAGGCTAAGCTTTTTCAAGGATAGTTTTGTGGGCAGGGGCCTATGGGAATGGGTGCTGCTGATTGGTTAGGAATGAAATCATAGGGATGTGAAAAATGCCTCATGAGGTGAGCTTACTTCTGGGTAGGGACCACAGGACCAGTTGAGCTAAGAGTCTTTGGTCCATGTGGGCTGTCTGGTCATCCGAAATGCAAAAGCCTGAAAAAACATGTCAAAGTCAAACAGGGGAAGCTGCAAATCTTGTGGCCTCCAAAATAATGGCTGGTAATCATTTGACTATGCCTGCATCTTAGCAGAATTCAGGCCTTTCTCATTCTCCTAACCTGGTGGCCTTCCACTAGTTTTACAAAAGTGGTTTATTTTGGGGGAAGGGCTATTGCTATTAAAACTATAAATTTCTCTCATGGTTAGCTTCATTAGATGATCATAGTTGATTGGATCAGAGCTTTCTACTGTCATAATTTTTTTCACTGCAAGGGCAGTATTTTATTCCTGGGATGTAAATTTCACAACTTCTTCTTATCTACCCTCCCCATTAGGTAAAAATAGGAAGGCTATAGGGAACAGGAGTTGTGTATTTCCTTTCCCCTAAGTCACCTGTGATTTGGTAAAACCCAATTTATTCAGGCTCTTCTAAAATAGTTTCTCTTGAGAGCATGCTCTGGTAAAGAGAACGAAGAGCTCCGAGGTATTTTTAAATGATTACTTTTCCCCTTTCACTGCTAGAAGCAAATAAAAGACTGTTCTCTGATCTTCACAGTGAGATCTGGTGAGGCTCCTGGAGGTAAAATTCAGGAAACTATGGGGGCTTCCCTAAGACTGTCCTCCTTAAACACCGAGTTTTTAACTTTAAAGGTTATACACCCTGGGCCTACAGCCACACATCAAATAAAGTTGACGTGTTCCCACTTGCATTTGCCTTAGCAGAAGCTTTCCGTTCCTGGCAAGCTCTGACTCTCCACATCCACTTGTCTGTCTCTCTGGTTTTCAGGGCAGTAGTTTGCCTTGTGCCCTCATTTCTCTGATGAATATAAGAAGATTAATTGCTTTTCAGTTTGTTCTACCTTTTTCTTATTGTAAGGATGGAAAGAATAATTTGCAAGCTCTTTATATGTCAGACTGGAAAGCTCCACATAAATTTCTTTGATCAAAATTGGTTTACTGGCCACCCCTAACTGCAAATAAATTTAGAGATGTGAAAAATTAAACTGACTCCTTTGCTGCCCCGAAGAGAATAGAGGTAACATCAGTATAGAAGAAAGTACTTTCCTTCTTTATTTAGACTGTGAGGATTCTCTTTCTGTAACTTGCCCTCCTCTCTGAGTTTTTGGAATAAATGCATATTATGAGTAAAAGTTCAACCCATTTGCTTTGTTTACCATTTGTTTTTGCATAATGAAAAGAACCTATACGCTGCCATATAGAAACCCAGGACCATCAACTATACACTGTTACCATTTTGCCTTAAATATCTACAAAGCTCCTCCCTTGATGATATACCAGTGTTTATAACCCCAACCGCATAATCTTTGTCTCTCTTTTAAGCATTAAAATATGTCTGTGCAACATATATTTTCACTTTCCAAGTTATGCCTTAGTATAAAGTATAATAATTTGAGGTATGGGAAAGAAAAGAGAATTATTCCTGAGTCCACCTTTCTATATGCAAGACAATTGCCACCATTTCTGAACCCTGTACCTCTTGATTGATTTACATACAATTATTTTGGTTACTCTTTCTATCCCTTTGTCATTTCAATACCTAGTACCATCAATTTTTTTTTCTTTCATAACTTGCCCCTTAACTAACCATCTAAGGATTTTCATTTCCAAAGCTCCCCTTTTTAACTAAAAGTAGAACTACCATTTGATCCAGCAATCCCACTACTGGATATCTACCCAGAGGAAAATAAGTCATTACATGAAAAACACACTTACACATGCATGTTTACAACAGTGCAATGGGCAATTTAAAAAATGTAGAACAAGCTTAAATGCATATCAAGCAACCAGTGGATAAAGAAAATGTGGTTTATAGATATACCATGGAATACTACTTTGCCATAAAATGAAAGAAAATAATGGCATTCACAGCAACCTGGATGAAGCTGGATACCATTATTCTAAGTGAAGTAACTCAGGAATGGAAAACAAAATATCATATGTTCTTGATACAGGAGTTAAGAAGAAGTTACTTAGGCAGATAGTGAGGGTATGGAAGTCCTTATTAATGTTTTCCCTTTAATGAAAAGCAGCTCCAAATCATTTTCCTTTCTAACAAAGAGCAACCTATAAAATTGAGCTGCGGTCATAGGTGCTGGAAGTTGTGCCAATCATGTTCAAAATGGCGGCTCCATCTTCCCTTCTCTGCCAGTGACATGTATAGTAAGAAGCAAAAAAGATGGCGAAGGCCAAGAGGAAAGTTCATTTGCATAATAAGATTAGGGTGGGGTAGCCAGCCTTCCCTGCGTGCTATGTAAACATCATACCTTATTGAACCAATCTGTGAGCCCTATGTAAATCACATTCCTATAAAATCCATCACCTCCACCACTGGCCAGTCTTTCCTCTCAGAAATCCCCTCTCTCTCACTAGAGAGCGAGAGAGAGCTGTTTTCCTTTCTCTTGCTTTGGCCTATTAAACCTCCAGTCCTAAACTCCTCGTGTGTGTCCACCTCCTAAATTTTCTTGGCATGAGACAATGAATCCCAGGTATTTACCCCAGACAACATAGCTGCTTCATTCTCACTTATAAGTGGGAGCTAAACCATGAGGTCACAGAGGTATAAGAATGATATAATGGACTTGGGGGACACATGGGGAAGGAAGGGAGGGTGGACAGTGAGGGCTAAAAGACTATATATTGGGTATAGCATACATTGGTCTGGTGATGGGTGCAGCAAAATTCCAGAAATCACCACAAAATACTTATGAATATAACCAAAACCAACTGTTCCCCCAAAAACAATTGAAATAAGTTTATATAAACTGAAAAAAGCCCCACTTTTTTTTCTTGAAGTGCCAGATGTTTTTTAGAGAAATGTCTACATAATTGTTCTATATCATCCATCCCACCAACTTATTTGAGGTTTCAGAAACAACTGAAATGTTTCACAAATAAGTAAGATTATATAAAATAAGATATATTAAATATGAAAATCCTAAGTTCACTCTGGTGCTTATGTTTTCATTTTCCTTAATACAAAGATTTGGAATTGTCTTCAGAATATCCAGATACTTTTCACTGATGGTATTTGGCAATTATAAAAGCTGTGATAACCCATAAAAAAGAAAGTATACCTTTCTTCCAAGAAAGAACATCAAGAAGCTCAAAGGCCCCAAATACTCACTTTGCTAAAGGGCTTCTCTTCATTTTTCAAAGAATAGTAATAACAAGGAGTTACTGTAACAACCCTATTCTAGTTTTTCTTCTATATATTAACCAAGATGTATAGTATCTCCTGTTTAAGCTCGGGTATTCCATGCTTCTCAAATGTAGTCAAAATCAGTTTGTTTGATTTTTTTTCGTTTCGTATCATTTTAATTTTCAAATCATTCTGAATAAATTTTAACATACAATCATTCAAATTGAGAATAAACATTTATTTTCATTTGTAACAATTTCATACTAATGTCATATTATCAAATTGTTACAAATGAAAATAAATGGTTACTGTCAATTTCTCTATTAATCTTGTCTCAAAGTGATAATGAATATGACACACCACACCACACCACAGAGTAACACTGCTTTAATCTGTGTTGATTCTTCTTATTTTACCTTTCATCTCTTAAATATTTTGCAATTTGCTTTGTTATAAGCAGTATCCCCACTAATACTCTATTCTCATTTTTTTTGCTTAAACTGATCTTTGACTTTAAGAAAAAAATGCAATAATAGTCTTTGTACAATTTAAATGTTTTGGGACAAAATAAAGGCCTGGATTCATACGAATAATTACTTCATTTGATAAGTAAGTTGTGCCCAGTAGAACAGAGGATGTGTGATGAAGTTAGAACACTTAGTTGTTAAAAGAAGTTTGAAAAAGTATTTTTGTTTTTATTTTTGTGTACTAAAGGTTTATATAACCTTTTAATAATTACATCATTAAGTATATATATTTATGAATATTAAAATTATCCTTAAATATTACTTTAAGGTTAAATTTCTGCCAGTATTGATACAGTTTTTTCATTTTTCTTGTATGTTATTTGTCCATGTTGTTCACTTCATTCTGGGTCATTTAAAGACATAAACACACTCAACAGATGCCTAAAATATGCTGTGTTAGTCACTCACAGAACATAAGACTTGAAAAATAAAAACCTTATATTTAACATCTCTATCACATCTATTATGTATAGAAATGACTGACATTTCTCAAAACCGATATACTAAGTTCCTACAAATCCTTTCTGCTTGCTATATTTGTTGTATGACTAATAGAGAATTGTTTTATATCTTATCCATATTCAGATATGATTTGATAATTTTTTCATATCTGGCTTCTATCTGAACATGACCTTACTTTAGTTTAAAATAGCATTCCCAGCTATTAAGAATTATTTTTACAATACATCTTGTATGAAATAGGTTTTCCCGAGACCTTTTCCAAATAATTTATAGTATATATAATCTTTTCTTGTAGAAATTTTAATTGAATTTTTCTTTGTGTATTCTAATCTTGTCTAGTGGTCATCTTGACAAAGTCGGAGTCTATATGAAGGAAACCATGCTCCAGACCAAAAGATGTGAATTTCAAACATCAAGTGACATATCATGAATTGATCATCTGAAAAATAAATGCAATACTCCGCCATTTCAGGAAAATAAATGCAGTGCAAGTATTTAATATCCAAGCTATAGGCTCTAGAATTTAATTAAACACCATATCTCACTACCATGTTTTTTTCCTTGTGGTGTACTTGAGATCTGCTGCTTTTCAACAAATAATAATAAATATGTATAGGTAGGCTTTTGAAAAATATTATTCTCATGTTTAAATTTTGCAGATGTTTTATGACATATTTAGAAGTATGTTTTAGTAATAGAACACCAGAATTCTTCTGCTGTATATTTATAATGACTGCTGTTCAAACAAAATGTTAAATTCTTTAAATAGTCCTAGGAGACTGTTATTATAAGTAACTCTATATTATGTGTTGCTATTGCAGTTAGGCCAGAGTGTAATTAAAATTTCCATTTAAAATAAAATTTGAATATTAAAATTTTATCTTTATGTATGAAATAAATGATAATTATCCCTATCTCTCAAATACTTTCTTAATTAAAATAAGTAATTTCTAATATGTAGGTTAAATTATCACAATTCTTTTATAAATTAAAAGATTACAAACTATTAGATAAACATGAACATTATATTTGGTAACTGACTTACAATCTCTAAAATGCAATTTAAAGTAAGGTACAGGGAATTCTACTATTGGAAACGATGGAAGTACTATAATTGCATTTCCACAAGCAACTAGAAAATAGGACAAAATATTGAAAACAATGGCTTTCCAGAAATGGAACAAAAGTGAAAAGGACTGTGATTCCTAAGACAAGAGAAATAAATAAGAGGAATCCTATAATTACCCCTTTACTGCCTGGAGGAGCATTCCAGATAATGATCCAGCAAAAAGCATTGTAAGTAGAGCACAGCAGTTTTCCTGAGTTAAAGGTGAGTTGATGAACCAAAATAAAAATTCAGGGAGTCTGGGGAAGCTGGAAGTTGTAGGGAAGGGTTCCACAGTAAGACCTATGCAAAGAACTTTGTAGATGTGCATATTGCTCATGTTGAGTCTTTGCTCACTGGTAAGCTACATATGCACAGAATGAAACTGGAAAAGGTCAGATCTTTTTATTTTTTCTCTTCCCCACTATGCCAGGTAGTAAAGAACTGGTTAGTTATAAGCTAAACAATCCTTAGCATTCACACTTCCATAGGTAGATGCTTGAGTTTTGGCCAGCAAGCACGGACAGTCCTTGTTGCTCAAACAGGGTGTTTAGTAGAGAGACCAGAAAAGTCATGTCTCAGTAGCAGTGATAAATTACCTGCAGCATAAAGATGGCTCTAAACCTAGCCTAAAGATGCTTAAAAACTAGTTTGAAACAATCAGACTTATCTACAAGTAACTGTCCACTATAAAAAAGACTACAAAATCCAGGTATTTAACATACACAATGTCTAATATCCAACAATAAATTTCTAGGCATGCCAAAATCAGGAAAACAAAACACATGATTAGGGGAAAATAAAATCAATAGAAACAGACATAGAAATGAAAAAGATGATAGAATTAGAAAAAAGAAATTTAAACATACATTATAAACATGTAAACTATGCTCAGTAATTGAAACAAAAATGTGAACACAAAGAGAGGAATGAAAGATATTAAAAAGAAGTAAATGAAACTTTTAAAAAATACCAAAAATCCAAAAATTCACTAACTTAAATTAACAGCATATTTAATGCAAATAAAGAAGTCACTAAAATTGAAGATATAATGGATAGAGCCAAAAAAAATCCAAACTGAAGCAAATATTAAAAAAAAAAAAAAAGGAAAATAATTAGTGCTTCACTGACTTGTGAGACCATATCAACTGGCCTAACATATGAATAATTGGGTATGTTAGAATGATTTAGGATAAGAATTTTAAAAACATTTTGTATTAGTCTGTTCTCACGCTACTAATAAAGATACAGCTGAGTTTGAGTAACTTATAAAGAAAAGAGTTTTAATGGACTCACAGTTCCACATGGCTGGGGAGGCCTCACTATCATGGCAGAAGATGAAGAAAGAGTGAAGGGACTTCTTACATGGTGGCAGGCAAGAGAGAGCTTGTGTAGGGGAAGTCCCATTTATAAAACCATCAGATCTCATGAGACTTACTCACTACCATGAGAACAGCATGGAAAAGACCCACTTCCATGATTCAATTACTTCCTACTGTGTCCCTCCCACAACAATGTGGGAATTACAGGAGCTATAATTCAAGATGAGATTTGGGTGGGGTCACAGCCAAACCATATCATTCTTCCCATGGCCCTTCCCAAATCTTATGTCCTCACATTTCAAAACAATTATACCTTCCCAACAGTCCCCCAAAGTCTTAACTCATTTCACCATTAACTCAAAAGTCCACAGTCCAAAGTTTTACTGAGACAAGGCAAGTGCCTTCTGCCTATGAGCCTGTAAAATCAAAAGCAAGTTAGTTACTTTCTAGATACAATGATGATACAGGCATTGGGAAAGTACACCCATTCCAAATAGCAGAAATTGGACAGAACAAAGGGGCTAAAAGTCCAATAAAAGTCTGAAATCCAGTGGGGAAGTCAAATCTTAAAGTTTCAAAATGATCTTCATTTATTTCATGTCTCACGTCCAGGTCATGCTGATGCAAGAGGTGAGTTCCCATGGTCCTAGACAGTTCTGCCCCTGTGGCTTTGCAGGGTACAGCCCTCTCCTGGATGCTTTCATAAGCTGGCATTGTCTGCAGCTTTTTCAGACACATGGTGCAAGCTATTGATGGATCTACCATTCTAGGTTCTGCAGGACAGTGGCCCTCTTCTAACAGCTCTACTAGGTAGTGCTCCAGTGAGGACTCTATGTGGGTGCTTGTACCCCACATTTCCCTTTCTCACTGCTCTAGCAGAGGTTCTCCATGAAGGCTCCACTCCTGCAGCACACCTCTGTCTGGACATCCAGGCATTTCCATACATTTTCTGAAATCTGGGCAGAGATTCCCAAACCTTAATTCTTGACTTATGTGCACCCACAGGCCCAATACCAGATGTAAGCCACCAAGGCCTGGGGCTTGCAGTCTCTGAAGCAATGACCTGAGCTTTATGTTGGCCCCTTTTAGCCACATCTGGAACACAGGGCACCAAATCCTGAGAGTGCACAAAGCAGCAAGACCCCTGGCCCACAACATCATTTTTTCCTCCTAGGCCTCCTGGCTTGTGATAGGTAGGACTGCCATGAAGACCTCTAACATATCCTGGAGACATTTTCCCCATTGTCTTGTCAATTAACATTTGGCTCCTCATTACTTATGTAAATTTCTGCAGCCAGTTTGAATTTCTCCTAAGAAAATGATATTTTCTTTTCTATTTCATTGGCAGGCTGCAAATTTTCCAAAGTTTTATGCTCTGCTTCTTTTTGAACACTTTGCCACTTAGAAATTTCTTCCACTCATACCCTACATAATCTCTTTCAAGTTCAAAGTTTCACAGATCTCTGGGGCAGGGGAAAAATGCCATCAGTCTCTTTGCATAGCAAGGGGCAGGGGAAAAATGCCATCAGTCTCTTTGCATAGCAAGTGAGCTTTACTCTAGTTCCCAACAAGTTCCTTATCTCCATCTGTAACCACTTCAGTCTAGACCTTATTGTCCATGTCACTATCAGCATTTTGGTCAAAGTCATTTAGCAAGTTTCTAGGAAGTTCTAAACTTTCTCACATCCTGTCTTCTTCTGAGCCCTCCAAACTGTTCCAACTTCTGCCTGTTACCCAGTTCCAAAGTCGCTTTTACATTTTCTGGTAACTTTACAGTGGCACCCCACTCATCCAGTATGAATTTACTATATTAATCTGTTCTCACATTGCTAATAAAGACATACCTGAGACTGGGTAATTTATAAAGAAAAGAGGTTTAATGGACTCACAGTTTCACATGGCTGGAGAGGCCTCACAATCATGGCAGAGATGAAGGAAGAGAAAAGGGACTTATTTTTTTCCTTTTTCTTTTTTTTTTTTTTAAGGCAAAGTCTCACTGCATCACCCAGGCTGGAGTGCAATGGCAAAATCTCAGCTCACTGCAATCTCTGCCTTCTGGGTTCAAGTGATCCTTGTGACTCAGCCTCCTAAGTAACTGGGACTACAGGTGTGTGCCACTATGCCCATCTAATTTTTGTATTTTTTTTTTTTTTTTTTTTTTTGTAGAGACAGGATTTCAACATGTTGGTCAGGCTGGTCTCGAAGTCCTGACCTCAAGTGATCTGCCCACCTCAGCTTCCCAATATGCTGGGATTAAAAGTGTGAGCCACCATGCCTGGCACCACAAAAGGACTTCTTACATGGGGGTAGGCAAGAGAAAGCTTGTGCAAGGGAACTCCCATTTGTAAAACTGTCAGATCTCCTGAGACTTACTAACATGAGAACAGCATGGAAAAGATTCACTCCCATGATTCAATTACCTCCACCAGGTTCCTTCCACAACACATGGGAATTATAGGAACTACAATTCAAGATGAGATTTGGATGGAGTCACAGCCAAAACATATTACATTTCTAAAACAGTTTCAAATTTGATGAAAAAGAAACCCACAGACCCAAAACGCTGTAAAGAACACCAAGCAAAACAAAGAATAAACCTGCTCAAATAACCTTGTAATCAAATATCTGAAAAACATTGAGAGAGAAAAGCAGCAGGGGAGGGGCCACATTAAATGCTAAGAAACAAAGATAAGGAAACCACAAACTTTGTTGGAAACTATGTAAGCTAGAAGACAATGAGAAGACATCTCTAAAGAAATAAAAGGAAATAAAAAATTGTCAACCAAGGATATTTTTATGTAAAGTAAAAATATCCTTCAAAACTGAAGGCAAAATGCAGATTTTTTTTCAGAAAATAAAAATCAAAACAGTTATCACTAGCAGAGCTGTAGGAAGAACTTCTCTAGGTGAAAGAAAATGACATCAAATAGATTCTTGGATCTATATGAACAATACAGGACTCTGGAAATGATACATATACTGGTAAATAATAAATTATTATCATTATTATTTTTTTTTAGATAGATTCTCACTCTGTTGCCTAGGCTGGAGTGCAGTAGTATGATCTCAGTTCACTGCAACCTCTGCCTCTCAGGTTCAAGTGATTCTCATGCTTCAGCTACCCAAGTATCTGGTTTTATAGATGTGAGCCACCACATGCATCTAATTTTTACATTTTTAGTAGAAATGAGATTTTGCCATATTGGCCATGCTGGTCTCAAACTTCTGGCTTCAAGTGATCCACCTGCCTTGGCCTCTCCAAGTGTTAGGATCACATGTGTGAGTCATTCTGCCCGGCCAAAATCATATGCATTCTAATTTTTATTACTTTAAAAAATAATTGTTTTAAGTAAAATTAAAACAAGTTATCTATCTATCTATCTATCTATCTATCTATCTAACTATCTGTCTATCTATCTGAGACAGAGGTTTGCTCTGTTGCCTAGGCTGGAGTGCTGTGAGCAATCTTGGCTCACTGCATCCTCTGACTCCCAGGTTCAAGTGGTCCTCCTGCCTCAGCCTCCCAAGTAGCTGGGATTATAGGCATACACCACGATGCCCAGCTAATTTTTGTGTTTTTAGTAGAGGTGAGGTTTTGCCATGTTGGCCTGGCTGGTCTTGAAGTCCTGGTCTCAAGTGATCTGCCCGCCTTGGCCTCCCAGAATGCTGGGATTACAGGCATGAGCCATCTCACCTGGCTGGTTTTTACATTTTACATGAAGAAGTATAGTTACAGTCTTGCCAATGCACCATAATGTAGCAATTTCTCATTGTGAAGTACTACCTGGAGTCCTTTGTGTCATGACCAAGAGAATTAAGTAGAGTGGACACAAAGGGTGATGTTGGAATGAAAATTTAATAACATGAAAAGAAAGCTCTCCGCAGTAGAGAAGGGGCCTGAATGGGTGGTCATATTTTATAAGACTTAGACTGTCATTTTTACAAGCTTGTGAATGCAAAGGCTTTTATAAGAAACTGGTGAGGGGTGGGCATCTCATTTGCATAAGGTGTGAATTTCTGGTAGCTTCATTCCATTCTCCTAGTGGGGATGTGGGCCCTTAGCTTGAGTTACTCCATATTGCCTTGTTCCTTTTACTGTGCATATATCAGGGGATGAAATTTTCCATTGTTGGTATGTGTGGGCAAGTCATTAGTGTAGCCCTTCTTATCTGTGCAGCAGTGGGCATGTCTTAAGCAAGGACCCCTGTGCAAGTTTCCTTATCTGTGCCTGCAAGCTGTTCTTTTCTTTGAAAGAATTCAACCAAGGACACACCCTAACTTCCTATCTGACCAGTTTCTACCTTTCTCCCCTCTCAATATATTATTTGAACCAATTATCAACCAAAAAATGTTTAAATTTGCCAATAGCCTGGAAGCCCCCACTTTTGAGTTGTTACACCTTTCTGGACCAAACCAATATGTTCCTTAAACGTATTTGATTGATGTTTCATGCCTCTCTAAAATGTATAAAGCCAAGCTGTTCCCTGACTACCTTGGGCACATGTTCTCAGAACTCCCTGAGGACTGTGTCATGGGCCATGGTCACTCATATTTGGTTCAGAATAATCTCTTCAAATATTTTACAGAGTTAGACTCTTTTCATCAGCAGAAAACAGTTTTGAATTTTTTTTAAGTTAAAGTGCCTGTACCATTTTCAGTCACATCAGAAACAAGACAGTACCAAGTTGTTTCTCATCCTAACCAACAGTTAATACAGTCAATGGTTAAGTTTTACCAATTCAAATGGCTGCATAGTGGTATTAATTTGCACTTCTCATCTTTTCATGCACTGATTGCCATTTACATATCTTCTTTTTAGAAATATCAGTTTAAATATTTTGTTCATTTGATTGGCTTGTTTATATTATTTGATTCAGTTCTAACAGGTTTTTAAAAAATAATTCATAGATATAAGGTTTTTTTTTTTTTTTGGTCGGGTATAGTTATTGCAAATATTTTCTCCTAGTGCTTGGCTTGCTTTAATTTTCTTGTTACTTTTCAATAACAGAAGTTCTTAAAGTTCTTAAACTTTAAAAACGCAATATTTTATCCCTTCTTTAGCCAGAGCAACAGCTTTTAAAACTAGATGTCTGTTTACCTTGGAAATTCCATTTACAAACCAAACAGCTCATGAGAACTATTAGGCACTGTAGAATTTAGCAGTCCTCACAATTAGTCCTAGAAAAGAGGCTCTCTGCTTATTAGGTATCAAGATTTTGTGTAAGTCATTTTTATTTATCACAGAACTCTCTTGGGAAATATTATTTCCATTAGCATAGGGGTAGCTTCAGCTAATATTTCATAGCTAGGCAGTAAATGCACCAAGTAGAAATTCTCTAGTTCAGTCATTGTCATTGAAAGGTACTCAGTTTTTCTCCATCAGCCCCAATAAAGCCTCCACATAAAGGCCTATGGAGCAGAGGAATTGGCCCAAGTAGAACGCCAGCTTTAGCCTATATTTTGTGGGTTTAGACGATGGTACTAATTCCTATTTAGTGTGTTTACATGACATTTCCTAAAGAGCCAATTGACATGCCTTCAGTTTTTATAGTACTAGAAATGGAAAAAACATTCCCCAATTAGATATAGTACCCATTTTCATAAGACTTCTAGGTAAAAGGGGTTACAACTACCTTACATAAAGCTTGCTTAAACATCTTAAATTTTATAATTATATTAAACTGTATGTTTTTATGTTCAGGTCTCAGGAATCCTTTTTTACCCCTAGACCATTTTACCTTTTCTGATGAAAGGGGTTGGTTTCCCAGCAGGGAGTTACATCTATCAGGGGTATGAGGGACGGCAGATTTGATAAGGCTTCTTAAACAGTCCTGTAATTCTGTCAGAGGGATACCCATATAAAAGGGGTCCCCATAACCCTCAAATTTACCATGACTTAGGTAACAAGCATATTTGGCAGGAGGACATCCCAGTTATCATAAAGCTAGTCCAACATGGCTTGCATATGAAGCTTATTAACGGCTTCATCTGGGATACTTTACTTTGTATTTTATAGGGAGAGTTGGGCAGTTCCCTTCTCAGGCCAAACAGACCTTACAATGGCATTATGTGGCCCACTAGGCTGATTGCTTTCTTAGGAATAACCCCCTGTGCATTTGGAACCCATATACACAGTGATTGTTCAGTAATGAGTATGGGTCTTACATTAATCCAAACAAGCTCTTAAATTCTATAGCATTTAAAGTTAATAATTTTGTCGTTAGAGTGGTTATTTTTACAATCTACTACAGTAAAGATATTTTTTAAAAAGCTGAATGATACGAATCTACAAAATTGAATGATTGCTTTATATTACACCCTTTGGTTTTAAATAGTTATTTGGTTTCACTCCTCTCTATAGCAACTATTTTCTTGGTAACCATGGGGCTCAGAGTTTTGCTGCCCTGGCTTGTGTGTGTTTTTTTTTTATTTATTGAGTTTTATCTGTATAATTTCTTTCATTATAAAGCAACTCTTAGTTTATTAACCCAAAAAACTCACATTTTTTGAGAATTGACATCCTTGTGCTTATCAAATTTTAACAAAAGCATACTTTATGCTTCTACTTCTTTAACTTTTTAGTGACCCAAATTTCCAGTGGGAAAAACCTGAGGGTTTACTCACTGCTTTAAGATTTTTAAATTACTAAAGAGTTTTGAGATTGAGATTAAATTTACCAAATTAATTTTACTAAAGATTACCAACCTTATGTGAATTAAAAGGCCTCTGAGCTAGCTTCTACCAACTTGATAAGCACTTACATTTTTTAAGTTACTCAATTAGAGCTCTTTTATGTACGGTGGTGAAATATCACTTCCACATGATACATATAAAGATAGGTATATAACAGGCATGCGAACTAAAAGTCATGTCTTTATTTGCCTGTTTTCAAAAAAAAGTCTTTCCCTTATTTTAGATAATTAGTACAAGGTACAGGAGCCAACAAAAGGTAAGGGAAAGAGCCATTATTCTAGGCCTTTTCAAAAGAGAAAAAGAGTGGTACTTTTAAGATATCAGTCTGAAGAATGCTAAAGAGGAGGTTATAGAATTGAGAAACTTAAAAACTTCTTGCATTAAAAATAAGTCAACATTTGTAATAAAATCTTGTTTTCATCAATTATTTAGTTTAGTATTAGTGTATTTTTAATATTAAAGACTCATCTCCAGAAAGATTATTGTAGTTTCTTTTTAATTACAGCCAACTGAATTATACAACCCTTTTAAAAATTATTTTTAGTAACCAAGTTATGACTTAAATAGACCATTCACGGTGGTTAGACTTTCTGTTTTATCCTAAATATCCCTTTTTCTCGAACAACCCAGTTGTTTATATTTTAGGGGGAAAATTCACCATGCAAAATTCTTTCTTATATAAAATTACTTTCCTTTTTACCTTCTTTACCAAAAATACCTCTTCATATCTTTAACTTTCTTTATATCTCTTATTTCCTGATTCCTTTTCCTTGATTCATACATAACTCTTAAATAAGCTTTGAATTAGATGAAGATATTTTACCTTTAATAACAACATTTTAAAAAAGTGTTTCTACAATTTTTAAATTGGAAATTACCCAGATAATATCAAATAATAACCTTAGATCCTAAATTATGACAAGTTTGTTTACAGGAATTTATTCCATTACACTTGCCTGATTATTAGTTTACCTAGATTATTTATAAAAACCATGATAGCCAATATTTAAAGTTATTTCCCTATTAACCATTTTTATAACTGAATTTCAGGTACTTACTTAAGCAATAAAACTTATCATTAATTTTAAGGATATTTATACCAATAACTCAGGATTTAGTTGTTTTCTTTAAGCCAACAATATTTCATAAGTATATACAAGCAAAGATCATTCTTTCTTGGGCTGGGCTTTGCCTTATGGCAAATCTTATAGTATTCTGCAGGAATAAACATGAAACTATTTGATCAAAGGATGCAAACAAAATGATAACATTGCTGATATTATTGTACCAATAATTTTAAAGCTACCTTATTTATTAAAGATTTTACTTAAGTCATATAAACTTGAAAAAGTATTTAACTAGTCTTTTTTATGTATTTGATTTAAGCACTTTACCTTTTTTTTATTTTAATAGTGAAACACTGTATGCACGGCATAAATACATGGACATATCTAGGTATGCTGACAGAGCTACATTTTATAGATTCATAAAGACCTCATTTTCCTTTTTTTTTTTTTTTTTTCAATTTTAGACTTTCAAATTCTTGATAACATGTTGCACCAGGCTAAGCAATTGTCAGCTAAATAGACCTAAATTTGCATATTAAAGAAACAACTCAGGTGACAATCATTCAGCAAAATTTACATCATAAGGTACAGGGAGAAAAAGTTTGGTATGCCAAAGGAAAATTAAAACGGATTTAACTACCAATTGAAAATAAAATTATACAATTTATAAAGGCCTTCAAATATATACACACATATATACATACATACACATACACATACAAAGATTCTATAGGTTTACTTTAGTACTTTGGCCATGAGATGAATATAAATTCGCTGGCTTGCAAAAAAGTGGCTAGATCCAAACTGGTTTTTTTTAATCTCAATATGAAAGTAACACTAGATTTAAGGCAGGCAGAAAAGAAAATAGAGAAATAGAATTTAGGAACTCTATAGTTTGTGGGTCACCTTCTGGCTCTTTTTCCTTAATGTAAATGTGCACAAAGACTATATTAGTTCCATTTTACATAAACTCTGGAAAGTAGAGGTGCCATAAAACCTACAGAGTGCTCAAAAGGGGGTTATTCTCCTTGTTTTCTCCATATTCTTAATTTTTTTCCTACTTTTTTTTTAAAGGAGGAACTGATGAGCTGTAGATGTAAATGACAGTTCGTTTCCTCATGCAAATGTGCACAGACAAGCCAAATTAAGATTAATTCTGAGAGAAAAGCAATTGAGGAGTGCCTTTAGAAATGGATCTCCAGGCCAGGCATGATGGCTCACACCTGTAATCCCGACACTTTGGTAGGCCGAGGCAGGCAAGTCACAAGGTCAGGAGTTCGAGACCAGCCTGGCCAACATGGTGAAACCCCATTATTACTAAATATACAAAAAATTAGCTGGGCGTGGGGGCAGGTGCCTGTAATCCCAGGCACTCGGGAGGCTGAGGCAGGAGAATCACTTGAACCCAGGAGGCGGAGTTGCAGTGAGCCCAGATCATGTCATTGCACTCTAGCCTGAGCAACAGAGTAAGACTGTATCTTGGAAAAAAAAAAAAAAAAAAAAAAAGAAAGAAACGCATCTCTGAACTCAAGCTGGCATCCTTAAACAACAAATTCCTAGGAGAAAAACCAGTCCAGAACAAATCAAGGAACATCAACCAAAACAGGAGGTAGAAGGCTCAGTGGGACTTACCAGTTCCTCAGGAGGAGAAGCTCAAACTCGGTGAGGCTTCAATGGGCTCCAGCTGGTACCTTAGCTCTGATTTCCAGATACTCCTTCTGCAACTTGAATCTTCTCTGAGGCCCCAGCTGGTACTGATTAGCTCTGATTTCCAGATACTCCTTCAGCAACCTGAGTCTTCTCTGAGGCCCTACATGTTTGGGCGCCATATTATTGTCCATGCGAAGAGTTGAACTCTGTAAAAGATTTGAAGAGATTTATTCTGAGCCAAATATGAGTGATGATAGCTCATGACACAGCCCTCAGAACATGTACCCAAGGTCCTTCGTGCGCAGCTTAGTTTCATACATTTTAGAGAGGCATGAGACATCAATCAAATACATTTAAGAAATACATTTGTTTAGTCCAGAAATTCAGAACAACTCAAAGCAGGAGCTTCCAGGCCATAGGTAAATTTAAACATTTTGTGGTTGATAATTTGTTGAGTTTGTCTAAAGACCTGGAGTAGACAGAAAGGGAATGTTCAGGTTAAGATAAAGATTGTGGAGACCAAAGTTTTTTTGAAGTCTTATCGTGGCCACCCTTGGAGACAACAGGTGGGAAATGTTTCCTATACAGATCTTAGTTAATCTCTTTAGGATTGGGAGGGTCTGGAAGAAAAAGATCTAGCTATGTTAATAGGGATTCTTTACAGATACAAATTTTCCCCCACAAAGAAAAGGTTTAGAGGGCCATTTCAAAATATGGCAAAGACATGTTTTGGGATAACGTATTTTAATTTTCTTGTCTCCTAATATTATGCCAGAGTTAGGTTGGAATATAAATCATGATATACAGGGTTAAATAAAATCCATCTGATGGGAATTTATGATTTGTAGAACATGACTTCCCAGAACCCTTAAACAGGAATTTGGGCAAGATAAAAAAATCAGAATTTAGCCGGGCGCGGTGGCTCACGCCTGTAATCCCAGCACTTTGGGAGGCCGAGGCGGGTGGATCACGAGGTCAAGAGATCGAGACCATCCTGGTCAACACGGTGAAACCCCGTCTCTACTAAAAATACAAAAAATTAGCTGGGCATGGTGGCACGTGCCTGTAATCCCAGCTACTCAGGAGGCTGAGGCAGGAGAATTGCCTGAACCCAGGAGGCGGAGGTTGCGGTGAGCCGAGATCGCGCCATTGCACTCCAGCCTGGGTAACAAGAGCGAAACTCTGTCTCAAAAAAAAAAAAAAAAAAAAATCAGAATTTAGTCCTCATTTCCACACATGTAAAATATAACTCAGTTATCCCATTTTTAGGTAGTCAAGAGACATGAAAAAATTTCATACAAGTAACTGCACACAAATATTCATGGAGCTATGTTCCTAATGGCCTGAAAAGGCTCAAAAGAGCCCATAAATCCATGGATAGGTAAATTGACTTTTGGGAGTTTGGGGGGGTTGTTGTCATTGTTTGTTTCGAGATGGGGTCTCACCCTGTTGCCCAGGTGGGAGTGCAATGGTGCAATCACAGTTCACTCCAGCCTTGACTTCATTGGGCTCATGTAACTCTCCTACCTCAGCCTCCCCAGTCTCTGGGACCACAGGCACACACCACAATACCCAGTTAATTTTTGTAGAGATGGGGTCTCCCTATGTTGCCCAGGCTGGTCTCAACCTGCTGGGCTCGAGTGATTCTACCTCTAGGCACAAGCCACTGTGCCCCCTGGCAAATTATCTTTTTAAATGCAGCATACCTATAACAATGGAATATTACTTAAGAAAGACACAATATCACTGATGAATTTCAGAAACTTTATGTAGAAAGAGCAGAGACAGACAAAAGAAGAATTTATGATATAATTCAATTTCTATGAAATTCTAGAAAATGCAGTTAATAGAGACAGAAAGCAAACCAATATTTATCTCGGGCTAGAGGTCAATGGGGGTTATTTGGAAAGTGGCACAAGGTAACCTTTTAGGGTAATGAAAATGTTGTATACTTAGAGTGTTTACATGGGCACATATAACTGTCAAAAACTCAACTAATATCGAAGACAATTTGCATCTGACAGAGTTAAACAGGAACAAAAGACTTTATTAAGACTACTGTAATAGAGCACCAAAAGAGAGGGCTCAATGTCACTGAAAAAAAAGCAGGAGCAATTTTAAGCACAGAGGTCACTAAGTGGAAATGCACTGTATGTTAGTCAATATGGTTGTACCATCTGTGTTTGCTGATTGGTGCTTAGGGAAGTCAGAGTAGGAGATAAGGAAAGGTTCTACTTTCTTAATTATTGCATTTCAAAGAGATGGCACCCAGGTTATTGAGAAAGATGGTTCTGCATTCTAGTATTGATAAGAGGACAGAAGATTTACATCTTAAAAAAGCAGAAAAAATTTACAATTTGCAAGTTTTCTAAAGAAAATGGTCTAAAAATAGAGAGGTCAGAGGCCAACAATCAGACCCTGTCTAAAGGTTAGTCAGGCAATGGGAAGCATTAAGGCCATCTTGGTCAGTGACTGTTTCTGCACTTTTTTTCTATACGTAATAGATGATGCCTTTTATGTATCATCTCTGATGCCTATGATATCATCTATTACGTATAGAACCTAGGTAACTATACCTATGATAAAGTTTAAAGTTAGATGCAATAAGAGATTAACAACAATAACTAATAATAAAATAAAACAATATAACAATATGCCATCATCACTACTCTTGCACTTGGGTCCATTAATAAATAAAACAAGAGTTACTTGAACACAAGCACCATAATACTGGAACAGTTAAAGTGACAACGGAGATAGCCACTAAGTGACTAATGGGCGGGTAGCTTAGACACTGGATATGCTGGACAAAGGGATGATTCACATCATTAACATCCTGGGTGTAATGGATTACCACAGCCTAAGATTTCACCAGATCCTTAGAAGGCATGTAATTTATAATTTATGAATTATTTCTGGAATTTTCCATTTCATATTTTTGGACTGCAGTGGACCACACAGTTGACAATATATGCAAAACATAGATTGCATATTTCATTTATGTAAAACTTAAAGACTATAGTGATATTAATATTTATGTAAAACTTAAAGACTATAGTGATATTAAACAAATTAATCGTTTCCTGGATCTAGTTTTGGGATAGAGTATTGAATGGAACTGGGTACAACAGAAGTTTTTTGGGTGATGGAAAACTTACATATCTTGAATGTGGTGATCACATGAATTAATGTTTTTTAAAACTCAGTGAACTCTATAATCAAAATAGGTGCATATTATATTTAAATTATATATCTATAAAAAAACCAGTAAGAATATACATCAAAAAGCTGAGAATGGTTTCTGAGATACTATCAGTATACATCCTACATTTTCGTTACGTTTGAAAATTTTCAAAGAAGCAGAAATAACTAATAGAATGCAAAAAAATAAAAATAAAAATAAATCAAAGCATTGTGTGGAAAGGAGATACGTAACTTCAGTATCACCTATGGGTTTACTGGAAATGAATCTCAGGCCTCACCTTATACTTACTAAATCAGCAGCTAAATTTTAACTAGGTGCCCAGGTGATTCTCATACTTACTAAAATTTGAGAAAAATTTCACTAAAATATTTCCCAGTAGATGAAACTTTATTATTACTCTTCGAGGTATGATTCCTAAATACCAGACACTAGTGAAAATCTCAACTAATGCCACATTTATGAGGCAAGATTCATAGTCATAATAATGGATTTCATATTCTGCCCTCTCAACTGGAATGGCATTGTCATTAAGAAGGCAGCAAACGGTGCTGATGTTAACTTGGAATTTTGGCTTTAATTTCTAGGACATCAGGGTCCCATCTTATAAGAAGGTAGCACGAACTATCTAACTCATTTGTAATTGGTAAGGCGAGCTTAGCAAGAAGAGCTTTGGAACCACAGCCAAACTTTTCCATCCTTTCCCTGCATTGCTGCCTGCAGCAGGTGTTTCCCCGAAACCTAGCCTTTGGCCACAGGCCCGGCTCTCGCGGTGCGGGGCTAGGAAGAGCTGTGGGTGGGGGACTGGGCAATGCCTTAGGTGGGAGCAGCTGAGCTGCGGGGACGGGGTGGAGTCGCGAGAAGAGCGGGGCGGGGCCACAAAGAGGCGGGGCGGGGCGGGGCGGAGCTGCGGGGGTGGGGGTGGGGCGTTGCCGCAGGGGCGGAGCCGAGCCACAGGACGGCGGTGGGGGCGGGGCAAGCGCGGAAGACCAGGGACGCGCACTGTACCGCGCAGTTAGCGCCGCCTGGCCTGGGGCGGACCCGTTAGGGGTCCCCCAGTTGGTCGTCCCTATGGGGCTGTGTTTTCCTTGTCCGGGGGAGTCCGCGCCTCCCACTCCTGACCTTGTGAGTAGAGCAGGTCCCCGCGTCCGCCGGTCCGCGCCTCGAGCACCTGTCCTCGGGCGGCGGGCTGCGGGGCGGGCCGGGCTGTTGGACCTGGTGGCGCAGGTCGAGAGCTCGCAGCCGGGGTGTGGGGGGGACCCTGGTGGCGAAGACGGGTGGACGCGTCCCGAGGGTCGTTGGGTCCTGTCAGTGCGACCTAGACCGCCGCCTACGGGTGGAGCTGCACTTTTGTAACAAAAAAATTGTCCAAAGGCGGCTGTGGCGTCTTTCTACCTTCGGCTGACTGCCGGCCCCGGGAATTCGTAGGGCGCCGGCGCACGCAGAGGGCGCAGCGCGTGGGATATTCTGGGAGATGTGGTAGACGGAGTTAGGCGCAAAAAAGACGTTGCTTTTTCTGGGAGCTGTTTAGTCGTCTAGGAGATGTGCATTTTCACCTGTCTACCAACTTTTAAAAGAAGGTGCTCAGAAAGTCGCTTATACGCCTGAGCTTTATCAGATATTTTATTAATGATTTCTTTGTAGTATTTATCTCATTCTTTTAAGTTCTCATTTTAAAATAATATTTTATGTAGTATAGAGTGTCCAATTTGTAAGGTAGTCATATTGAACAAAAATACTGGACACCCAGTTAAATTTGAATTTCAGTTATACAAGGAATACATTTATAATACCGTTTTGTGCCATGCAATAGTAGGTATCTAGTTCTACAAAAACATTACTCATTGCTTATCTGAAATTCAAATGTAGCCTGTGGGCGTGTGGTACACACGCTTTCTGTTAACAGTATCTTTACATTGGTACTCCTTACGCGGAGTTTACATAAACCTGTTTCTCTCTCACCTCTAGCTAAAAATTAGTTGAAGAAAATGAAATATTTAGGGAAGTACATTAACTCAACTTATTAAAGTATACCTACTAAAAATTTAGCATAAATTTTATGTGGGAAAGTTCAGCTTCTCTGTTGCTGCTGTTGTTTTAAGTGATGTTGATTTTGTTGTTGTGGCTGTTGAGAAAATACAATGTGTCAGATTTGTTAAACCCTTCTCCCATCCTCATGCTATATACCCTTTTCGCTTGATAATCACACAGCTCACTGCTTGGATGTCACTTTATCAGAGAAGCTTTTCCTGACCACGCTAAATTAAATATATTCCCCACAATACCACCCACCCATTCTCCCATTACTTATCTGCCATATCATCTGACAGACATTTATTAACTTCATTATATTTGTCCGTGTGCCCTCAATTGGAAATTGTTTCATTTGGGAGGAGATATTTATCTATGTTTTTTCGCTGCTGTATCCCCATCACCTAGAAAAAGTGTTTTATAATAAGTAGTACATGGTCTAGAAAAATAATATTCACTGTTTTCTGTTATGGAACAATACCTCTCATGAAATTACTCCCATCCTTCCCTCCTACACACTGAGATTAGCCCACTTTATTCATTAACCTCTTCTAAAAACACTAGGTTACTTCAGACTCCATTTTTACAGGCAGTACCAAACCATGTATTTTCCTTCTTGGATTTTTAAACATTATTTGTTTTATTATTGCCCTGACTAGCTGTAGACCCTTTTGTTAAAAGAGAGAGAGAAAAAAATAAATGATTATATAGGGAAACCTTGTGTTCATTTTAACATGTGCTGATTTGAAGGTATATTCAAGAAGAATGAAATTCGGGAAGTTGAGTAGCAGCATTCTTTGTGGGACATTTAGGGCCAGTACTGAATATTTTTGTAAACTGTTACAGTGCCTATGAAATATAGATGTATAATTTATTCATAATAATGTTTTTTATTATTTTAATACATATTTTTACACATTTTCCTTAGGAAGAGAAAAGAGCAAAGCTTGCAGAGGCTGCAGAGAGAAGACAAAAAGAGGTAAATTTTGCCCACTTAAATAATTTTCTACTTTATTTTTCATAGATGTCCATAGCTAGATTCTCTAATGCAAATGGCCTTTGAGATCCCAAAAATTTACATTTAAAGATAATTGTTTTCAAAATGATTTTCATGTTTATATAAATTGCATTAATATATTTATATTATTTAATATATGAAAACTATCATATCTTCTCTAAATGTAGATGCTCTTTTAGTAACATCCTTTTAAAATGGCTGTGCATTGTAAAATAAGATGTGAAGCAAGTTTAGGAGAAAATTTGTATAGTTGCAAAATACCCAATGAAGAAACGATGTGTTATGTTAAGGCTGTTGTAGAAATACTCCTTCTGTGTTACCAAAAATAAACCAACTCCCTACCCGCAAAGAGAAACCTAGAAAGCAAAGACAGACAAAAGAATGTTTTGCACATTGGACAGATTTTTGTTTTCTTTCTGTATTTCTTATCACTTTTTTAAAGGCTGCATCTCGGGGAATTTTGGATGTTCAATCTGTGCAAGAAAAGAGAAAGAAAAAGGAAAAAATGGAAAAACAAATTGCTACATCTGGGCCCCCACCAGAAGGTGGACTTAGGGTAAGTATTAAAATTTACTTAATGTTGAACTTAACTGGGCATTTAAAAAAACTTAAGTAGCTATCCATTGAATAATTTTCTCCTGACGCTCATTATCAGAATATTTTGAAATTATTTAAAAGCATGAATAGTAAATATTGGAAGTAATATCAATTTATTTTAACATTTATTGGAATTGATTGGCTTTTCTTCCCCAAAGTGAAATAATAATTTGTTTCTTATTATAACACTATATTTTAATGCTCTTAGGCTTACTACTAATCTTAAATAAGTCAAAAATTCAGGCAATATGGAAAAACATAAAGAAGTGTAAAAGTTATCCAAATTAAGTATCATTTTAAAAGACATAATTTCTAACCTCCATTTACATGTTATTAAACTGGATTACACTATAAATTCTGTTTTATGACCTGAGTTCTTTTACCTATTGATTTGGAGTATTTGATCTTTCCATTGCCTCCCTTTTCTATAGTTCTGTAAATGTTAATTGGGATCACAGAAGGTATACAGGTGTGGGTATCATGCACATACCCTCCCAAGATATGGATACCAGAGCTAGACTGGTGGACAAGTTAAGCAGAGTCTCTGAATGCTGGAGTCTTTACAGTCTAGCAGGACTTTAAAGGATTTATTTTAAAAATCTTTTAAAGCTCAGGACAACAGTGGTTCATATGTTAAGATTTTATTCTTGGTCCATTTTTAAAGTAAATGGAAGTAAATATATTTGTTAAAAGGAGAATGTCTTTAATTTCAGTCATTTATATTTGTCAGTGATTTATGAGTGCTTTTCAACAGATTAATTGGTTTTGCTCTCAAAACACACACACACACACACACATATGTGTACATATACACATATACATGCTTACATGTAGATACTCTTCTAACGTGTGGGGCAGGCAGCTTATCAACACCCTGAGCAGTTGATTCTGGCTCAAGAATATCATAAAAATAAGAGTATGTGTCTGTGTATTTTAATATTGTAAATTACTTCATCTAATATTTAATGAATGAAAAATTTTTTATAAAGTTTGTTTTTTATGGGGTGAATTTTTAGTGATGTATAAAGTAGTTTCAATATAAGGTAAATAAGTCTGACCATTTTGCCTTTTATACTTCTATAAGAGAGTAGATCTAGTGTAAAGTAAAACAGCTGGGTGACAACAAGGTCAATTCTTTATCAGAAATATAGATTCATTCTTTCAATATTCTGTTGAGGTAAAGTGCTGTGTTACTAGGTTTACTTCATACAGGATTCTCAGAAACACCACTTGAAAATTAAATTGTAGGACTAGAAATGTTGAGATCCACTATTTCACAGTAGAAGTGGTGAAGGTATTACGTTAAAGTTATATGTATTGTTATAGGAAAAGGATACTTTAATCAACACTTAATCATAATTAAGAAGACACTTATTTCACAAGTTCTAATGAAATTAACATCAGCTTTTAAATTATAAGAAAGAAAGAAAGGCTTTCTTAATTAAACTTGAAGCTTCCACACTTTGACATCTGTACATTAAAAAACAGGCCTTGTATTAGTTATGATCCCTTCAAAAGTGCTCAAAATGTAAAACATTCCCAATGTTAAATTTAGTTCCTCTTTTTCTTTGTGTACTGTTCTTGTAAGAAATCTCTCAAGAACCCTTAGTAAAAATGACCCGCAGGACCATGAAACTAGGTAGTAGCAGGAGGATTTTCTCCAGTGGCTCACTGTCATTAGCCACTGCTGTTGCCCACTGTTAGATTTTTCCCTTGGAATATTCCTCATCACCTACCACTAACACATTGGCTTCAAGGGACATGCTTTATTCTGCTTGACACAAGCACAGCATGTCAAGAGCATGAAGTTAAAAGCAAAATCCTGGGAGGCTCAGGGATAACAGAAGGGAAAAATATAAGACAGAAGGTACTTAACCCTCAAAACTCTTGGCCTGTGGTCCTTTAAGGGCTCCTGTCTGGCTTGTTCCATGGGCTGGCCTGAAGTATCCTATAGAGTAGGTAGAGTCTTCCTAACCTAACTTCACAGTATAAATCTAGTTTGTATTCCCTGTCTTCATGCCGTGCACATATTCATCTCCTGACCAGCACTGCATCTTTCCAGGGTAATTAGCATGGGTAATGCTCACTGTCTTCTGCAAAAAGACCCTTACCTGCAGAAGTCAATGTGATGACAGCATCGAGATGCAAAGTACTATCAATACAGGAGATAGCAGCACAGGAGTAAGGGTAGACCTCTAGTACAGTGACTTCAACCTTAGCTGCATGTTGGAGTCTCATAGGCAGCTTTCAAAAAGAATTGACCATTGGGCTCCACCTCACATCAGTCAGTGTCTCTGAGAGTGGGGTTTAGCCATTAGAGTTCCATGGGAAAAAAATGTTTAAAAACGCTAAATTGTATATTGTAGACTATCCCCTTCTTAGAGATTAAAAATGGCACAAAATTATGGCCTCTAACAAGTCATGCAATAAGGAAAAGCAAGTTTACTTGGATTAATCTTTAATTTTGAAAATTTATTTAAACATAGATTATATATATGTATTTATACATACCCGTACATATGTGTTTATGTATATATATACATATACACACACACCTATATATATAAAACACCCAGTAATATTCCTTGGATGTGCTTGGAAAAAACTATCAAGAGATTGCCAAACATCTCTTGTTGTATCCCAATGGCTCTTTAGAACCTATCATAGATTTAATAGACTTGGTTAAACAAAACATCAGATGGAATATTTTCTCAACTTAAGCAATGAAAAGACCTTGCCAAACCATTATTTAATGGCTTCTGCCATTTCTTGACTCCCTGGCTAAAATAAGAATTTTTAAATTTTTGTTTTATGGTGGTTTATTTTGTGTTCCTTTACTGATTATTGGATATTTGGTATCTTGCTACTGAAGAGCAGGTTCACTGTGCAGTGGTTAACAACTTCAGAGTCCAGTGGACAGAATACCCATGCATGTAACATTTACTTGAAGAGTCCAATCACAGTCCCTCATACCTGTAATCTCAACTGAGAGGGGGAGGATTTGGGAGGCTGAGGTGGGATGATGACTTGAGGCCAGGAGTTAAGAGACCACCCTAGACAACATAGTGAGACCCTATCTCTAAAATTAAAAATAAATTAGGTGTGGTGACCTGTGCCTGTGGTCCTACTACTCAGGAGGCTGAGGTGGGAGAATGACATGAGCCTTGGAGGTTGAGGCTGCAGTGAGCCATTCCCAGCTCACCCCAGCCTGGGTGATAGAGCAAGACCCTATCTCAAGCAAACAAAAAAACAAAAACAAACCCAAAAACTTTTATGTGGAGTGAGTTTATTACTTATAGATAGGCAGCAAGGGACAATAGAAGCCTAGGATTCATCATAAGCTGGTCTCCCAAAGAAAACTGTCTGGGGTTGATTGCATCTGTGTGTGCCCTGCTTGAACCTTAGATGAGTGCCTGGGTTTTATGTCCGGGGGTTAGAGGGGGAGGTACAGCATGACTCCTTGGTCTAAAGCATTGAAAGACATCCTGTTTTTAGGGAGGGACTAGAACAGAGCTTGGACTATCCTGGCCATTACATGCTATCCCAGGATATTACATTACCAGAATATTCTACAGTTATTCTTGAAAACTACAGGCAAGATAGTGGGAGAGAGCTATCCTGTAACTACCCACCAATCTGACCAGATATTTGCCTTCCTTATACTTTTAAACTATCATCTTATTTCAGGCCTTGGACTATAACGTAAAATTTTATTAATAGCTACAATTCACAAAAATTATTTTATAGTTCTATGTCCCATATTCCTCTTTTTACCTGTTTATTCACTAAAATATTGTTATAATTTAAGTATTATATATAATTATATATTATATATTAATTATGTAATATAATTTTATATAAGTAAATTTAAGTAAAATTTACTTTTCTGTTTTTTGTCTTTTCTAGTGGACAGTTTCATAAAGCAGAACGTGAGTAGAAGAGTCTACTGCCAATAACTGTTTATCTACGATCAAGTGGACTTCCTCAATTTAATTTCTTCTCTTTGAATAAATAAAGATTCAGACTTTGTAATATTATTGCCCTTAAGTGCAATGCTAAAAAAAACCTTTGATTTTCAAGCTTAGAAAATGGCTAGACTTTTCATTAAATACTAATTTTCCTACATTTGCTCTTCTGCAGTTAGTAGGTGATTTGCTATTTTTCTTAGTAGTTAAAAAATGGAACTAAATCGTGAATATACATACATTGCATGTAAAAATTTTCCATACACCTGTAAGATTAAAATTCGTAATTGTATTTTCATCCTTTATAAAATGATCTAACTACTTATATTTATGCTGCTTCGCCTTACATCTGTTTTTATTTCACTATGTATGAAGATGTTTGATTAAACTTACGGACTTAGTGCCTTTAAACTGATCATCGGGGAAAATCTTGAAAAAATAATTTGAAGGGCTGATGTGAAGGAGCACTGTAAATTTTTATAACTTACTAAGTAATGAATATTCTTAGGCAGATGTTAAGTTTCTTCTAATTTAATTTTATGTTTTACATTTATGATAAAGGATTTTTTTATTGTTTGCTGAATTTAAAATTATATATTAGTGATACCATCAGAGGGCAGTGATGTTCTATTCTATATTAGATTCAGCTCTGTAAAGATCTTTGTAGTAATTCAATGAGTTAAACTAAGAAGCTGGATGGGTTATGAGTGGTAATATATTTGTCCATATTTCATAAGTAGTGTTAATCTTGTCTACTTAAAAAGAGAATGATGTAAGATTTATACAGATTTGGAATTGTCAAGGCAAGTATGAATGTATGAAAAAGAAACAGTAGGTACTGTACTTAAAAAAGGTTTACTTCAGATGTAAAAATATTGAGGTAATTCTATATAATGCATGTTCATAAACCTTTACATTTTTATTAGAAACCTGAATTTTATAGCGTTTTTGGTTTCTCCTTCTATAATACACTGAAAATAATTGCTATTAGCTATTAAAGTTGATAGCTGTTTTTAAATGGCAAGGCCCCACGTTGAGCCCTAAATTAGAATTTGCAGATATTAAGTACCAATAGAAGTTATAAGTTAAATCGACCAAGTCTACTTGCTCTACACAAAGGAAACTGAGACACTTTCTTCACCTATCCCTACCACAAGACTTAAGTTATATTGTGGTGTATTGTACATGTTAATTTTAAAAACTTTGAACTGTTATATAATACAGGTTTCTTGACTTCTCACTGAAAAATTATTTTTCTTATTATCATATGAAGTATTCTGTGAATATCTAGACAAAACATACAGTTAGCCTCAATTTCTTTCTCCTTTAGAGGATTAGTGCTGTTTTTGTTCATAAAGGATAGTAAAATCATTGAACTATATTTTAGTGAAAATTTTTGATTTTATTAAAATGATTTTTTTCAAAGGAAAAGGAATAATAGCTGAGTGCACACAGAGCTAGAGCATAGCATCCTTGAACTGTGCAAATCCTTTCTCCCAATAGCAAGAACAATTTTGTCTTTAATACATCTTAAAGAATTGGGACTTGGGTTCATGTAAATGGCTTACTTCCGTGGAATTATGTCCTATTTCTACCAGCAGTTTATACTCAAATGTCACGCTTATCTATTGTTAACTATTAATTATATTCAGATGTATTTCTTTTTGGGAAAAGTGGGACATATTCCTTCCAACCATTGCCTGTCACCATGAGTGTAATCAGCTTTCTCCAAAACCACAGGGGTTGTAGGGGCTAAGGAATGGTACCCATATGTTAGGAACAGTGTTAGGAAAGGGCAAGGAAAAAGATGTGACTGGATGCCTAATGAGAAACCAGTAGTGTGTATATATATATTATATTGGTGTGTGTGTGTACATATATCCAGACATCTCCCTCATAAAGTAACCATCAGTTCCTGTGAAAACCTTATGTCGAAGCCAATTTCCCATAGTTAATAATTTAGGAGACAATTATAATGCCTAAAGTGTCACTTAAAACCCCTAACCAAATTACCAAACTATAATTGGAACAGTAAAATGCATATATGTAACTATCATGATGTAAAATGCTTAAACCACTGCTGCTTAATACTAATGAAACATGGCTGCTAACGAAAGTTGTGAATTATTATACAGCCCCTCTGTAACATGCTGCATGTTTTTTAAAACATTTCCGTGTTTCTGTTTGTTCCACTGCTGGCATTTGGAATGTAATTTAACAGTTCCCATACATGGTTTGGTATAAATTCTGTATTGCCTTTTAGGGATATAAATAGACATTTTTTTCTATGTAAAAATTACTTTTAGCTGTCTCTTTACTAAAATTGTATCTTTACTACATCCTAAATACTTAGAACCTGAGTTGGTGGCTAGGGAAACCTCAGGAACCTTTTAATCACATTGGGATTCAGAAGAGCAACAGAACCAAAGGTTGTTTGGTATGTTCATATAATCCCTGGATTTATAGGTGGATTTTCTATAAAGGAAAAATGATGTAATTAGTACCCTGTTTTTCTCTAAAGAAATAATACTATAATAAAAATTTTGTCTGTCGTCATCCTTTGTACCCCAGGAAAATGGAACATGAACTTCGGATTTTCCTTTTCTCCAAGAGTTTCACTTTTTATATTCACTGATAAGTATTACACTATGTCCTTAGAAAACGAAAGTAATTCTTCTCAGTTTTGAATAATTTGTGTATAAATAGACCAGTAAGAGGTAAGTAGCCATGACTGCCTGTATGTGTTGAGACATACAGTATATTTCTTTTAACATCTTCTCCAGCAAGCATTCAAATTCTCTTTACCACACATGCTCTAAATTAATTCAAGTATAGTATTGTGGCTTTTTTCTTGATTTTTCTCAAAAGCTGTAGACACAAGGCAGTTGTATGTATAACAGACTTTGATGCAGTTTTGGTTCCAGTAACTCAAACACTTTAGTTTCCTATTTGACATGGCTTTTTATTGTCATAGTCTCCTTCTTTTAGTTATGCTTCATCTTGCAAATATTGACTTTGAATGTGATTACTGTTGTCTAAGAAATAAGTATTCATACATTACTCCCCTGGATAAGATACTTCTTTTTTTATTCTGAATTGCATTGGCTATTTTTATAGTACCAAATATGTGTTGAGTTTTGTGGTGTTAATGTTTTTTAGTTATAAAATCGGGTTTGAGCCATTCTTTGCAAGCATCTCAAACTTATCTGAAATGGAACTAATTAGTTTTGCACACAGATTGATGCTCTCTAGGCTATTTCTTTGAAATTTATCTTGTCACATAGGTCAGATGTCAAGGAGTTACGCTAAACTCCTTTTCCTACCTAACTCCTAAAATGCACTTTTCTCTGTCTATATTTCTTAGACATAGTTACATTATAAGTAACAGACATATTTGAAGTAGGTTAAAAAATACCAAGTGTCTTATAGGTAGAAAATTCTCATAGGTTCCACAAAAACTTATGGAACTAATAAATGACTTTAGCAATCTTGCAGAATGAAAAATATATGAAAGTCAATTCTATTTTTATATGCAAGCAATGAACAATCTATAATTGAAAGGAAAATTTCAATTATAATAGTATAAAAGGAAAAACAAACTCTAGACATTAAAATGACAAAACATTGCCAAGAAATTAAGATCTAAATGAAGAAATATTGTATGTTTTTGGATTGAAAGATGGTATTTCTCAAATGGGCCAGTAAATTCAGTGCAAAATTCCAGCACATTTTTCTAGAGAACTTAATAAGATGATTCTTGAATTTGTATGGAAAGCAAGACTTAGAAAAGCCAAAACAATTTTGTAAAAACAAAGTAGGGAGGGAAGTACTTTGACGCCAGAACAATCAAGCAAGAGTAAAAAATACAAAGCATCCACATAGGAAAAAAAGTTGTCAAACTGCTTTTCTACGCTGACAACATGATGCTGTACCTAGACAGCCCTAATGACTCTGCCAAAAAGCTTTAAAATGGATAAACAAGTTAAGTTTCAGGATACAAAATCAACGTACCAAAATCAGTAGCATTTCTATACACCAATAATATTCAAGCTGAGAGCCATATCAAGAATACAATCCAATTTACAATAGCCAGACACACAATAAATACCTAGGAATGCATGTAACCAAGGAGGTGAAATATCTCCGAAAGGTCAGTTACAATACATACTGAAAGAAACAAATGGAAAATTAGTCCATGCTTATGGATTTGAAGAATCAATATCATTAAAATGGATGTACTGCACAAGGTATCTATAAATTCAATGCTATTCCTATCAAGCTGTCAATGTCATTTTTTTCACAGAGTGGAACAGAATAGAGAATCCAGAAATAAAGCTGCATAACTAGACTCATCTGGCCTTTGACAAAGTTGATGAAAATTGGCAATGGAGAAAGTACTCCCTAGTCAATAAGTGGTACTGGAGTAACTGGCTAGCCATCAGCAGAAGAATGAAACTCAAGATTGATTAAGATTTAATTGTAAGGTCTCAGACTATAAGAATCCTGGAAGGAAACCTAGAAAATAGTATTCTGGATATCGGCCTTGGGAAAACATTTATGCCTAAGTCCTCAAAAGCAATTGCAACAAAAACAAAAATTGACAAGTGAGAAACAGTTACTGCAGAGCAAAAGAAACTTTATCGATAAACGGAGTAAACAGACAATCCACAGAATTGGAGAAAATAATCACAAACTATGCACCTGACAAAGATCTAATATCCAGAATCTATAAAGAACTTAACAACTATATTTTTTAAAAATGGCCAAAAGACGTGAACAAACACTTCTCAAAAAAAGACATACAAGTGACCAACAAATGTGAAAATATGCTCATCATCACTAATCATCAGAGATATGAAATCAAAACCACAATTAGCTACATTTCATGCCAGTCAGAATGGCTAGTATTAAAAAGTTAAGAAAACAACATGCTGCTGAGGCCACTGTGAAAAGGGAATTCTAATACACTGTCGGTGGGAATGTAAGTCATTCAGTTCAGCCACTATAGAAAGCAGTTTGGGGACTTCCCAAAGAACTTAGAACTGGCATTGTATCCGGCAATCCCATTACTGGGTATATATCCAAAGAAAATAAATCATTCTACCAAAAAAGACATATGTATTCACATGTTCATTGCAGCACTATTCACAATAGCAAAGACATGGAATCCACCTAGGTGTCCATCAATGGTAGACTGGATAAAGAAAATGTGATACATATATACCATGGAATATTACACAGCCATAATAACAACATAATCATGTCCTTTGCAGCAATGTGGATGCAGCTGAAGATCATTATTCTAAATGAATTTATGCAGAAACAGAAAACTAAATACCACATGTTCTCACCGAAAACTAAGCACTGGATGGATACTCATGGATGTAAATATGGCAACAATGGACACTGGGGACTACTCTAGAGGGGAGAGAGGGAGGATGGCAAGGTTTGACTATTGGGTACGATAGTCACTTCCTGGATGATAAGATCAGCTGCACCCCAAAGCTCAGCATTATGCAGTGTATCCATGTAACCTTCATGTGTACCTGCTGAATGTAAAATAAAAGTTGAAATTATCTTTCGAAATTGTAATTTCTGAGAGAAGAAATAGGAAAATTTATACTACCTGATTTATAAATGTACTATAAAGCCACAATAGTCAAGATAGTGTGGTATTGGCTTAAGGATAGCTAGCTAGATCAGTGAAACAGAATAGAAGGTTTAGATATAAACTTAGATTTTTTACAGGGCACTTCAATGGAGAAAAGGGGATATAACATTTGCTGCTGGGAAAACTAAATCCATATGCCAATACAATTAAAAAGCCTTCACACCATACACAAAAATTAAAATGTATCATAGAGCTGAATGCAATAACCATTTAATTTCTAGATGAAAACATGGGAAAAAACCCTTATGATCTTGAGTTAGGCAAAGATTTCTTAGATACGACACCAAAAGCATTATTAATTTAAAAAATTATAAATTTAACTTTGTAAAAATTTTAATTTCAAAAGCACTATTAAATTTCAAAGGCAGCTGTGTGCAGTGGCTCATGCCAGCAATCCCAGCACTATGGGGGGTAAAGGTAGGTGGATGGCTTGAAGTCACGAGTTCGAGACCAGCCTGGCCAACATTACAAAACCCTGTCTCTACTAAAAATACAAAAATTGGCCAGGCATGGTGGTGTATGCCTCTAGTCCCAGCTGCTTGGGAGGCTGAGGCACAAGAATTGCTTAAGCCCGGGAGGCAGAGGTTGCAGTGAGCTGAGATTTGCACCATTGTACTCCAGCCTGGACGATACTCCATCTCAAAAGAAGAAAGAAGAGAGAGAAGGATGATACTCCATCTCAAAAGAAGAAAGGAGAGAAGAGAAGAGGGGAGAGGAGAGGAGAAGGGAGGGGAGGGAGGAAAAAAAAAGGAAGTAAGGAAAAGAAAAAAAAGAAAGGGCAAACCATAGACTGTGAGAAAATACTTGCAATTTTACATCAAATAAGTAGCTTATATCCAGTTTTTTTTTAGAACTCTTACAACTCATTAAGATAATCCAATTAAAAATGGGCAAAATATTTGAATGGTATTTCACCAAAGAAACTGTAAAACAAGCATTACTACCAAGGTATTCAGCTTCATTAGTCATTAGGAAAATGCAAATTAAAGATGCCCTCCCTTTTTTCCACTAATGGCTATGATCAGTAAAAGTGGAAATACCAATTCTTGGCGAGGATATGGAGAAACAAACGATCGTACATTGCTGGTGGAATAAGGAATTGGTACACCCATTGTGGAAAACAGTTGGATATTTCTCAAATGATAAAAAATAAATTTCCCAAATAACTCCCCAAAAATAATATTAATAACTTTTAAAGGAGATAAACACATTATATAGCAATGTGAACAGCAGTTATCATAGTCTTCAATAATTCAAGGCTCCTAACTCTCAGCTACTAAGACCCTTTTATGCACAAAGGTTTTGACACTAGAGATCATAGAAATAACACTTAATTGTGCATCTAAAGGCATGAGTTTAGATGCATGTTTAACTTTGGGGAAATGTAGCTATAAAATCTCAACTCTGAAATCAGAGGATTTGAGATAATTTTTAATCTTTCCACTTTTGAGTTTCTATGAATTGGGATTGAGATTTGACCGTCTTACCTTACTCTGATTAAGAGTCATGAAATAGAACTCTAAAAAGAGAAAAGCATTGGAATTAGAGCCATCACCTGTTTAACCTTAGGCAGATTATTTAAACTTTCTGATGCCTATGGCTCTTAAAACGCAAAATGAGAGGATGTAGGAATTCATAACTTCACAGTTAATCTGAAGATACTGTACACATTAGAGATGTAGTTGGTTGGTTTCCTTCTTCATATGTCTAGAAAAACTCATTTCATGCTCTGTTCTGAGAGATAGTCAATGCTCTTCAGAAACCCTAATGACAAAGAGCTGAACATGACCCAGAGAGAGGATCTGAGAAAAAAATTTAATTACAAACAAGTTTAAATTTAATTTACTCACCCAGTGTTTTTAAATGTTCCTTTGGTAATATCTTTAAGAAAGTCAACCATCTAGTTGATACTGTCTTTTCAATGACAAAGTGTCAAGTACCTTATGAGGTGGGCATTGTGTCTGGATCATTTCTGTAATGAAGTTCCTCTTTCCTTTGAGCTACATTGGTGATTTGTGATCCAGAGTTTTCTATTCATCCTCCCTGTTTCTATTCTTTCGGCTAGTACAGAACAATCTGTAGACAAGACAGCTAACAGTTCTTCCAAGTAATTTAACAGTAAAAAATGAACACCTCCCAGGGTTCCTGAAATCTTTCTTTATATGTCTCTGATTCAAGAACTTTGACCAACCATCCTGTAGGTACTATTCTGTTCTCACCCACATCAGAAGACACTGAATATGATAGCAGAGAGTCAATTTCAGAATTGGCCTTGTCTGCTCAATATGTTGATAATATTTCTCACTGTGGCCTTTTTACTTGGACTTCTGGTTTGAGATGTTTCCACTCTTTGCAACCAGATTATTACTTAAGACTTTTAAATCCGTTATTCATTGGGTACAGGACACATCTCTCCATTGTTCTTCCTTGGATCTTACATCTAGCTGAGAATAAGATGACATTAACTTACTTTGGTCTATGTCCTGGCCAGTCTTCAACAAGAAGTTGAGGAGTAAGAAGCTGAATATAGTCTAATTTTTTTCACATCACTGTTTCATGCTGTTTGACTAGCAACTAGACTCAAGTGCCAGTTTTCAGTGACACTTAAAAGACCATCTCAGATGTGGTATGGGTGTGATAATCCTTCCCTCCCTTCCAAATATGTTCATGTCCTAATCCCTGGAACCTGTGAATATGTTGTTACATGACAAAGTGGATTTTTTAGATGTGATAAAGTTAATGAACTTAAAATAGATTATCCAGGTAGATCCAATCTAATCATATAATCCTTAAAAGAAGAAAAATTTTCTAACCTATGAGAGAAAGATGTGAAGAAAGAAGATGGGTCATAGAGATGCTACATTGCCAATTTTGAAGATGGAGGAAGGAAATAATGGAGCCTAGGAATGCAGGTGGCCTCTAGAAGGTGGAAAAAGAAGGGAAATGGATGCTCCCCTAGACTCTTTTTTATAGTGAAACCATGATGAACATCTAACTGCAGAAATATAAGATAATAAATATGCTTATTCAGCTACCAAGTTGGTGGCAATTTAATGCAGCAATAGATAACTACTAATGCAATAATGAGGTTAATATTACTTTTGTTAAGCTACACTTATTCTTTAAATTAATGAAGTTATTTTTAAATTTCGTTTAGAGATAGCCAATGGAATAATTATAAGGATACAAATATGCTTATGGAACAAATTTAGGCACAGGAGAAAATTTTGATGGAAATATTGTCATTAACTATACAAAGAAATACAGTGTCAATATTAGGTAATTTAAAGATCTTAATCTTTATCACTCCATGTTATATTTTAAAATAGATTAGAATTATTCACTATACCAAGGTGACTTTATCTCCTACAACACTTCAGTGTCGTTTTTAATTCATTTTTATAGTTTCACTGACTTTATTTCCCCCAAATGATTATCATCACTTTCAGCCCTACAAAATTGTGCTATGTGTGTTGTTTACAAACTTCTCAGTTAACAGGTTGCGTGTGTTTTGACAAATTTGTCATGTGACAAACATTCTCCGTTCCTGACTTTTTGGAGCAAGAAAGGTAGATTTCTTTGTTGATGTTGAAAAATGAATAAATGAAAATTTAATTTCCTATCCTTTTTATACTTGGAGTAGCACTTACGTTACTACCTATAATAAAACCTGAACTCTCTGCTAAGGAAAACTATCACCCCACAATCATTCATCTCCCAAAATGAAAAAGTGCAAGGGAGCCCTAATTTGATTCTTCTTATAACTCTTGGGGAAAGTTGCCATTTGAAAATTAACTTGATTTCAGAATGAGGCATTGATTTAGAGACAGATAACGTTTTAAAAATTTATCCTTTTAATTATTGAATCAGTAAGGACTATATTTTGCTGTTTATTGGTATAAAACAGCCCTGTCCCAGGTATACAAGGGTATACGTAAGTCTGTAACATCATTAGCTACGGTGAATTTACTAGACAGCATAGCAAAATAGGATTAACTAAAGATATATTTTTAATAAGAAAATGCTTTGAAATAACATGAAATCAATGAAGAGTTGACTGTACAATTTACTCAAAATATCAACGTATGTCAGCTCATGTGTGAATTATACTAGGTCATTCTAAACACAGCCATGTGCTCAGGAATGTGTGAAATAACTCATAAGCTATTCTCTAAGGGGGTGTACTGACAACTTCCAAAAGTACCCCAGATATTTGGTCATAGATAAGAGATATACTTTAAGGCAAACTTCCATGTAAATGTAAACTTTTCTAAGTGGCTTTTCCAGTAATGTATTACTACTGTGAATACTCTGTACTTATTTGTAGTACTGTTGGATATTTTTTTGGTAGCACATTATCACACTAATCATCATTTTGTTAAAAAAAAAACAGTGTAAAAATCCTGCAATTATAAAAATGTCTGGGGTGCTTTTACTCATGGACATAAAGCAGGCACTTTCTGTTGACATATCTGCAAATCCTAAATGTTTTCTCCTTATAGTGTTTATGTTTAGCTAGAATTGTTTCTAATATTATTTGTGTTCTAAATACTGTTCACATATTGAGAAATAATTTGCCTAAAATTTGTCTAATTTAAATCTGAGTTTAGAATTTCTTTTCATAGGTCATATTCTACAGAAGCATTAAAAATAAATAGTGCTACTCTTTGAACATTTTTCAACATGATGACATTTTTCTGTCTGTTATACCTTTCTCCAAAACAGTTTTCAGAGCATATGAACTAAACTGACTATACTGGAGAAGCAGATACAGGCCATTATAGGGTCCCCTTGTCATGACCAACTTGTTTCATTTAATCTCCTTCTTAGCCTTATAATTGGCAGAGACCACCAAGTAGTTATCTGGATTCATGTCCTTTAGAGTTGGAGATTTGCTTTGGATAGGGGATGTTTTGCCATCCACACGGGAGATCTGCAGCATTCGGCAGGGGTCGTGTTTCAACAAATACCCTGCAAAAGTTTCCCAGCCTCCTCCCACACGGACCATGACATGTTTGTTGTGCAGCATCTGAAATGAAAAAACATTAAAAGTGTTAAATTTGCGAATTCTTACAGTATCCTGAATCAAACCCTGGTTCTAGTGAAATTAGTGTTTTGGTTCATATTTCATGAACCATTGTTTTTCTACTTGGTGTACAATGTCTGAGTTAGCATACAGTCTATGAAAGAAGTCCTGCTTTTTTCTATGGAAGTGGATTAAGGATAAACATCCTCAGAACCCAGCTTTGCTGTGCTATGGGAACCAGCACCTACATATAATTCTTTGGTTTAGTGTGCCTGGAGGTTTCTCTCTGACATCTAATGTTCTATTACAGTTCTTATCACTGCCTCTGGTTCCTGCCTACTGACTTTGCTTGGTGCTCCATTTTCCCCAGTGGGTTATTCTCCTCTGAGTCAGGATTTTAAAGACCATGGAAATGTCTGCTATTGAATTATAATGCTAAGATTCAGACAAATATTCCATACAAAATAACATTGAAAATGCACTAAAAAAATTAATGGAGTTTTACCCAGTCATTGTCTGAGCCCTTGAAGGCAAGGTGTTTTTGAATAGGCAAACATCTATATTTTTCTTTATTATTTTTCTTCCTAATTTTTGTAAAATATGGCTTTTAAAACAAACAAACAACTTACATCTAGGACCAGGAGCCATCTAGAGCTCCAACTTAACAAAGTTATTGATTTAAATGTGAAGAATGCATGAATCTTTCTGTCTAGCAAAAATATGTTATGGAGGTTTGGCATTGAAAGCCAAAGAATTTGTCATCAGCTTCTTTCAAATATCAGAAAATTTACTATTAAGAGGTAATGTTGCATAATCATCAAAGACCCTGCTGACTCCCTCTCCCCCTCTCCTGCCCACTATGTTATGATACATATGGGCACCATAATGTTGAGAAAAGGATGTGATTATGAGAGAACGTCTGGGAAGTCACATCATAGAGGCCACAGAATCTGTTTCAATTCTTCTTACTCTGTGTCAGCTTGAGATCTAGACTTTTTTTGACTCCCAGCCAGTGGGAGATGACTTGTGTTCTTACCACTTTCATGTAGGTTTTGATGAAGGTTTTGGACCCGCTTTCTATATGCTTGTACCTAAAATTTATACATGTGTATTTGGGGGTTTCACAGAATCTCATTTATGTGGTTGACATGAAGTGGTTTTCAAAATCAAATATTGTACCAACTAATAAAAATTTAATAAAAAATAGTAATTAAAACTAATAGATTTATAAGAAGTAAGTGTATTTCTACTGGTTATTCTCATTTAGAATATTAGAATTTTATAAAGTGAAACCAGCAGAACTGTCCCATAGAACTGATGTTTTTGGTTTATTTTGAATAAACATGGGAATTGACCTACCTAGTCTTAAAATTTGAGAAAATTACAATTGTCTTATTTGAGTTCCCTTCTCAGGAAACCAACCAGCAGACTCCCATATTGTATGAAGGAGCTGAAACTCACTAGATCACCGCATCTAGACAATGAGACCTCCGATCCCTCCTCTGTTGTGATTGCCTAATGGACCATCTGCTTCCTGTTGACCAATTCCTCTTCCTTACCCCTCCGTAATTCCTGTTTTCATGGTTACATTTCTTCCCTGGTATATAAATCCTTAATTTTAGTCCATCAGGGAGATGGATTTGACACTGACAACCTAGCTGTCTGGCTGCAGCACCTGAATAAGGCCTTTTTCCCTGGCAATACTCATTGTCTCAGTGACTGGCCTTCTATGCAGTAAGCAGCAGGACCTAGATAGAACCTCTGGCATTTCAGTAACAAAAGGACCTTAGAACACATCTTCTAGCTGGAAGTCTTCAAAGTTATTTTAGCATTGGAATGTACTCATTAAATAAAATCTCAATGAGAACCGCTGAAATAAAAGCAGATAAAAAGAGAGTTTAGCTTGTAACGACTTTGCCTTTCCTAGCCCTGCCAGTGGTACTGAAATTGGCTCAAGTGTCCCACAGAACTAGTATTTACTTATATAAATAAATATAGAAATTGAAAATTTGAAACTTAAACTTGCAACTTAAATTTGCCTTATCTGAGTTTCTCCCTAGCAAACTGACCTTTGGTTAAGGAACAGATGGTACAAGATAATTAGATGCCAGACTCCTTACCCTCCCTAAAATTCCTATTTTCCTGTATGTAGCTACATTCCTTCTCCACTATAGAAACTCTGAATTTTAGTTGATTGCTAAAATGAATTTGAGACTGATTTGTTCTTCTTTGCTGCAGCACCCAAATGAAGCCTTCTTCCCTGGCAATACTCATTGTATTAGGGATTAGCTTTCTGTGTACCAAGCAAGAGGGCCTAACCCCTGGTGTTTTGGTCACAGTACCATGCTGTTTTACAGATGCAGACACTGAGAACCAGATCTTAGGACCTAAGTAAACCAAATAAAAGATCTGATTCTCAGTGTCCGATTCTGTAAAACAAGAACCTGACTGAAGTCAGGTTGGACTGGAGTCAGGTTGGACTAGAGCCAGGTTCTTAGCACCTGATTCCAGTTTAGTGCTTTTCTCATGACAGTTTTTACTAAAGAAATAAAATCAACTAGGGCTTTTATAATTTCATCCGCATATTCATAGTCCCACATGTTTCTGCATGTGTCTCTACTGCCAGCTTCCAAAACTTAAAGTCACTGGGACAAAAGCTGCAAAGGCCAATGTCAGAATAACACTTTGCTTCTCCCACCGTTCTAGAGAGCAACTTTGCCTATTGTTGAAGTTCTGGCACTTCCTAGCTCTGCAACTTACATTTAAGAGTTGCCTCCAAATATCCTCAGTTTCAACACCCCTGGCAAAATGCCCAAGTTCAATTCAGTGCTTGTGAACAGGCCATTTCAACCAGAAAGAACCGCCAGTCAGAAAGGTTTTTAAACAATTCTGGGAAGCAGTGACAGAAACATTTTTCAGCCTGGGGTATACCGGCCATTTAGGCACAAATTCAGTTTGCTAATTTCTTAATGAATCCATAGTACTATGCAAAGTGGATACAGCATGAAACAGAGTCATACAGAATATGAATAACACAGGAATTAAATTTCTGCTCACTTCCTCTTCCACATCCTTTCTACTGCAGATATTAGTCTCAGTCCAATATTCTTACCACAGTCAATAAGGGAGAATTAGCCAGAAATACTTAAAATGTATTTAGGTTCACTTTCCTGCCTTGGTAAGTGGAGTCTAATGGACATAATTGTATTTTTGTGAATAACATCCATCTCCAAAGTCTAGCTTCATTATGTGAATGTTCCTTTAATAAGAGCTACAGTTGGAGGAAGCATACAGATTTGTTGATTGATTTTGTGTGATTGTTGGGTGGAGGAATCTATTTGTTGTTTTCTCATTTTGAAACATGAATCTAGGGGTTTCATGAGATCATCTCATCCTTTTGAAACTTGCCCTAGTGTCCCATAGAACTAATGTTTATGATTTCTTTTGAATAAGCATAGACATTGACCCTCCCAGTCTTAAAATCAGAGAAAGTTAGAATTGTTTTATCTGAGTTTTTCTCAGAAAACCAACCATCAGGCCTCCCAGATAGCGTCAAGGAACTAAAACTTACCAGATTATCACATCTAGACAATAAGGGCCAGACCCCTCACCCATCATGATTGCCTAAGGGACTACCTGCATCTTGTAACCAACTTCTCCTTACTCATTCCTAATTCCTATTTTCCCACACATAGTTATATTTCTTCTCTGCTCTATAAACCACTAATTTTAGTCAGTTGAGATGGATTTGGGACTGATCTCCCATTCTTGGCTGCAGCACCTGAAAAAGCCTTCTTTCCTGGTAACATTCATTGCCCAGTGGTTGATTTTTGATGTAGAGAACAATAGGACAAAGACCAAACTGCTGATCCATTGGTAACAATTTGCCTTTGATTGTGGTTCTGTAGGCAATACCTGGAGAGGTGTTTTTCTCCAAGGTATGAGCCGACCTCCTTCCACTCCCAGAATTTTAAAGGAAATAATGAACAGACAATTTATACCTACATTTTTGAAACATGTTCCACAAAAATAGAGAATTGTTTTAGAAACGGATGCAACTTCTTGTAAAACATTTACAGGAGACATTGCTTTATATGCACACCTTAGGAAGGGATATTACTAACAGTAAAATCAGATATCATAGGTTTCTTTCTTTTGGAAGATTTCTATTAGGTATCAGCCTTAGTAGTCTGTTTGACTTTTCCAATTATTGCAAAAACAGTTTATATTTTTCCTTATCTCCTCTATGGACCTAGTCACTGCCCTCTGGGTTGGGTCCTTATACATTTATCAGAACTGTAAAATGCTTCTCTCTTGCTTTGAAGGAGTTGTTTTTTCCTTTTTCTTTGCTTTTCTAAGCTACGCTGGAAAAAAAAAGAGAAAACATATATAAACACACTATTGCCTTTCACTGAATGCTTCCTTGATGTTGTATTTGACAAGCATCTAAGCATCCACGATTCATGTACTTACCCATAATACTTAAAACCAAAAGGACTTTCTACAATTTCAAAGAAGAATATTGATTTCATATCGAAGAGGAGTAATTGTGGAATCCATTACCTTTCCTCATGCCTCATTTTGGCTACTCTTGGGAGATGGAAGGGTTTTAGGTCAATATTATCAGGTTTCCACAGCAAACATTGCCACTCCTCTCCATGAAATTGGTGGTCCTATCTGAGAATATACTCTAGAAAACAGATTTTCAATTCTGAGTCATTCTTGCTGAATTCTCAGACCTGAACACTATAATTTGCTAAGAAAGCCAGTGGCTAAGCTGTTCAAAAGTTTCAAGCATGGATTAAGATGTTAGGGTTATATGAAAGATAAGTGTTGGCAAGAATGTGGAGAAAAGGAAACATTTACACACTATTGGTAGGAATGCAAATTAGTAGAGCCATTATGGAAAACAGCATAAAGGTTCCTCAAAATATTAAAAATAAAGGTACCATATGATCCAGCAATCCCACCACTAGGTATATATATATATATATATATATATACACACAAAGAAATGAAATCAGTATATCAAAGAGATATCTGCACTCTGATGTTGACTGGAGCACTATTCACAATAGCCGCTATAGGGAATCAACATATATCTCCATTAATGGATGAATGGATGGAGAAAATGTGCTATATATACACAATGGAATACTATTCAGCCATAATACAGAAGAAAATCCTTTTGTTTACAACAGGAATGAACCCAGAGGACATTGTGTTAAGTGAAATAAGCCAGGCACAGAAAGACAAAAATACCACATGATTTTGTCAGAGGCATTTGAACAAGAGCAGCTCCATCTTGAATAGGGGCTAGGTAAAATGAGGCTGAGACCTACTGGGCTGCATTCCCAGATGGTTAAGGCATTCTGTCATAGAATGAGATATGTCACAGGATAATTCATAGGATAAGATATAGGATAAGGTCAGCACAAGATACAGCTCAGAAAGACCTTGCTGATAAAACAGGTTGCAGTAAAGAAGCCAGCCAAAACCCACCAAAACCAAGCTGACGACGAGAGTGACTTCTGGTGGTCCTCACTTCTACACTCCCACCAGTGCCATGACAGTTTATAGATGCCATAGCAATGTCAGGAGTTTGCCCTGTATTGTCCAAAAGGGGGAGATGGATAATCCACCCCTTGTGTAGCATATCATAAAGAAATAACCAGAAAATGGGCAACCAGCAGGCCTAGGGGCTGCTTTGTCTATGGATTAGCCATTCTTTTATTTCTTTAGTTTCTTAACATACTTGCTTTCAGTTTACTCTATGGACTCATCCAAGAGCCCTCTATTGGAGTCTGGATCTGAACCCCTTTTCTGTAGCAATTTCACTCATATGTGGAATCTAAAATCGCTGATCTCATGAAAGTAGAGAAAAGAATGGTGGTTGCTAGATGCTGGAGTGGTTGGTGGATGAGGGTCATAGGAAGATGTTGGTCAAAGGACGTATAATTACAGTAAGACAGGAGGAATAAGTTCAGGAGATTTATTGAACTGCATGTTGACTATAGTTAAGAATGATATATTGTATTCTTCCTTAATTAAAAAAGAAATGCAAAAAGAGTGGATGTTAAGAGTTCTTGCCATAAAAATGATAACTATTTAGGGTAATACATTTTTTTACTTTGCTCTATTTAGTGATTCTGCAATGTATATTACTTTAAAAGTTTATGTTGTAAATGATGAAAACATATAATTTTATTTGTCCATTTAAACAAATACATAAATAAACTGAAGAGGACCCATATATAAATTCTTTTTTTTAAAGGTTTTAAAGATTTAAAGTTCATAAAGATTTATTGTCCTGATTATAGAGATTTAAATTCCATGCTTTTCTGGTATGTGACCAATCTCAAAAAAATGTTTAACACTCACCCCCATCTCCATAAACCAAATTCCTACTGTTTAACCTAAAAGCAAATCAACCTGCTATTATTATTCAAACTCTTCCCTCCCTTCCCCTAGAATGTCTATACTATGAGCTTTTCCAGCAGAGATGCTGAGCTGGTTTAGAAGGAAGATTATATACTTCATCCAATAACTCATTCCATCTCAGAGATTAGTGACAGACCAACTGCAATTAATTGATCCTTTTACTTTTTGTTTTGGTCAGCTCCTTTTCCCATTTTTATCTATTATTGTCAAACACACTCCTTGTACCCACCCTCAATCAGCCTACTGATGACTTCACCTTTATCAAGCATGCATCCTGTCTTGACATCTCTACTGGCTAATATACCTGAATCTTTATTTATCCTTTACTCCATCTTTCTTATCTCAGAAAGAAGTCCTGTCCAAGTTCAATTCCTCCCACTATGTTCTAACTCTCGTTAATTCCCACTCTTATTCTCATAACTTCTCCTCACATCTGACCTTCTTGGTAGTTACATTCACACTTGGTGTCATCTCTTCTAACTTGCCAATCACTGTACAACTTGCAGTACGCTTTGCTTCTGCCCCCTACATCTTAACTGACTGCACAGGGAAAGGGAACCTAATGATATTGACCACTCCTTCCTTGAAACTCCCTACTCCTTAACTACCTATGACAAGTTTGTCTCCTGAATTGCCTACCACCTATCTCATTGTTCTTTCTCTGCCATTCCAAAATATTCTGTCCTTTGTCTACCACTTTTATGACTCTAACCACTCTCTTTTTTTAACCTCATGGTTTTCACTACCATCTACTTTTGTCTCACAAATTATAACTCTAGGCCTTGCCTCTTCCCTGATGTTCAAAACATCACCTTCCCCTGGAAAACTGTCCATGGTCATCTCTTTCCCCAGACATGTGAATCCTTCCTTGCTGTGGGATGTTTAATTTACACATGATTTCATTGTTACATGCATCCCACAATATTGCAATTGCTGATTTATCTGTATGTCCCTTTTCAGAATATGTGAGCTCTCTGAAGAGAGGGATGATGATGTATTCTTCATTTTTGGAATCTCATATATGCAAGCTCAGAACTGGATCAATACTGTTATCATATAATACTTCTTTTCATTTTATACTTCCATAGGTTGTACTCACTTTAATCTACAATGCCATTATCAGTATTACTCCTTTTATAGATAAAAATACTGATGCTCTCAGAAGTTAAGCAACTTAGGCAGGATCACACAACAAATCAGTAGCAGAACTGGGACAAGAATCCTTCATTCCATTATACCATACCTGCGTATTCTGCAAAGTGCTAGCTTTTGGTTTTCACCCATGCTTGGTTCCTTGCCTGTGATAATTCAGCACAGGCAAGATATCATTAATATCAGAAGTAGTAAGTAGTGTAAGCAGATTAACTGTGCTTATTTAAAATGATTCATAGGCTTATGTCCTAATAAATCTAAATAAACATTAAATTTAACTTCAGAAGATTATTCTCGAGTAGCCCTAATTATTTCAGAAGTAAACATGTGTCAAGTGAGGTAACACGAAGGAACACATTCATATCTAGTTATCTGTTGGCATAAGTAAGTAGGAGCTTTGATTTTTGTTCAGTGTGTATCTCACTGCTTTTTTATTTTAATGCTTCACACAGTTGAACTTTGTGCTCTTCATTCCAAAAGATAGCCACTCCAGTAGCATCAATGCATATGCAAATTGGGTATGGTCATGCATCATGTAACAATGAGAATAAATCGCCTAACCACACATTTCTCAGAAGGTAGGACTACATACAGCATACTGCAGTTGTGCAGTGCACATCCTGCACAGTCATACGTGATAACTCTGGCATAGTGAGAAAGAACGTGGGAAAAGAAAATAGTAGCTAGGCCATAAAGTGCTTTGTGAGCCAGGTTACTTATTCTTATGCAGGGATAGGGGTAGAAGTAAAAGAGAAGATATCAGAATCACTGTCAAATTGTCCAAATTATGTATGCTTCTGACCACCATGGGGATGCTGATATCCCTCTCTTACATGGTTTACAAGAGTAATAAATTGCTTCATAAAATTTTCACCCTTTCCTTTTCTCTCTTTTAACGCTTAAGTGCTGTGGTTCCCTCCGTGCAACTCTGGGTCTCGTTAAACGATTCCCCACTTAATAGACCACAGAGGCTCATGTTTCTGCACAATCTGTTAACTGCTCTCCACTGAAGCCATTGTTTTAAGAGGCAGTGGTATCTGACACTGACTGCCTAGAGGAGACAACCCACCTAAATTTAGATCTGCTCAGCCCCCTGGGATATCATATACTTCCCAGCACCTTCTTGTCAACCCCATTCACTGCGTGTTTTTACAAGCCATCATAACTTGAAAGAAAATATTGTTTTTAGAATGCAGTCATCTGCTCTCCAGAGGAAGAATGTTAAATTAATTTATAGGACGACAGACTTTGTCATTGTCTAATATTATTCTGAAATGGCATATGCTCAAAATTGGGCGACTGGGAATTCAGCTATCTGCCTGAAGTACCCTGACACATGGAGGAGTGAAATAGCAGGTGTTCCATGGATAGTTTGCCATGTCGAAGGCTTGATTTTAGCATTTTCAAGATAAGTGATAAGGTCACCTGTTAGCAGGGCAAACTGAAGCACTACTAATAACAAATAACATTGGAAGATATCCTTGCCAAAGGTGGAGAATTCATTTCAACCTCTCTAGTTATGTATAGTTATAAATAGTTAACCACAGCCCAAATAAACCAGCTTCTAGAATTAGCACTTTAGTGTTTACAAGTATTTTTCTTATTTATTATCTTATTTACTATCTCATTTTAACTTCCTAATCGTCCTTTAGCTTTTTAATCATTTTCTTAGATAAGAAATCAGAGAGATAAATAACAGTAAACAGAGCAGAAGCTACTAATTGTTTTTTCTTTATCAGACTGCCAACTTGCTGTATGACTAGAGTAAATTTATTTAATCTCTCTGTGTGTCAGTTTCTCATCTGCAAAATAATGACTATAGTAACTCCTTCTTCCTATAGTTGTTCACACACAGATTTTAATATGTATACGCATGTAGAAACAGTGCCTGGAACATGGTATATACTCAGTAATAGCCTGCTTTTGTTATTTTAAAATAATAATGTGCTGCTGCCGCCACTGATAATGATAAGATCCTTAAATATTTCATTTCATTTAATCCTGGGAGCAACTCTGAATGGTTTGCATTATGCCCACATTTAAAAATGAGAAACAGTCGCTCAGCAAGGTTAAGTGAATCGCCCAAGGTCACCTAGCTAAGAAGCAACAAAGTTTAGATTTGAAAGTCTCAGGATTCAGACAATACTCATTACCACTCAACTATACACCTAAAGTGACTTTGCCAAGGGTTACAGTCACCTGAGTTTTTATCCAAAGTCTTTCCAAGGACAACAGCTCTTTTATTTAGGGACACATATTGTCATTTGATGAAGTCCTTTGTAAATATGCTGATGATCATATTGCCCAACTGGGAATGAACCCAAACTTACAACAAAGAAGGTGTTTTACATGCTTGGAACAATTTACTTGAACCTGAACCTGACTGTTTTACCCATACAAAAATGCTGAAAGTTAAGTGCAGGCCAGTGTTCTTAGCCCTTGAGCCCACGTACAAAAACTGAAAACTTATTAAAATCCTGACAGTACTTCCTCATATATAATTTTGTTATCACAATTACCCAGTGGCTCAGTAGGCAAGTGTTACTATTACCATTATCTGGATAGAGAAATAGAGCCCCAGAGAGGTTGAATGGGTAGCTGAAGGACACACAGTGCACTACTCTTCTGATGCCCGGTTGTGAGGCATTGACTCCAGTGATAATCATACATCAGGGTGAATGTAATCCTCAAACCTTTATTTGAAGGGTAAACTACCACAGTGCCCTAAATGGTGAGAACCAATCTCCAAACATGGACAGGGCATTGGGTCAGAAATATTCTGGCTTTTGGAGCTGAAGAGAAACAAATTCCTGGCCTGCTGTAGTTGTTTCCCCCTGGTGCGGGAGGGAATTCAGCTTCATTAAAGTAGGCTCATTGTAGAGAAAAATGACTTCCAGTAGCCTCTTTCTAGAAGCAAACATGGGAAAAGCAGCAAGCGATGATGGACTGGTGAAAAGTTCCATTTGCATGTGCTTGGAAATATGTGTAGGAGCACTTAATGCCAACTGCCTGTCAGTTCTCATCTCCTTGTTATGTAATAAGGTCTCCATTTTCCCAGCCCTGCACCAAATGAAATTAAGAAGGCTTAGCATCCATGTAATTACCAGTGTATGGTACCATTTCAGACAGAGAGGACAAAGTCATAATAAATATTTTATAGAACAATCAGCATAGTGAAAGCAAAGAGATTGAAACTGTTGATGCTGGAGGAAGGATTTGTAGCTGGTCTATACCAGAGTGAAATTATAATTTATCCACCCCAAAGATGTAACAACCTATTTAGGAAGAGGAGCTGAGCTCCACGAGGCAAAGAAAAACCATTTCCTCTACTAAGCAGACAGGGTCACATTTGCCTGATTCAATCAGAATTCCATTATCTCTTCTAAACGCTAATACTGAAATCCAACAGGCAGGTTAGAATAAGTAAGCACTGAGAGAGCCAAAGTTTAACACTACATGATGATGATACACAACAATGGTTTCCAAATTGGTGTCCTCTTGAGTCTTCAAAGGCAACAAAAAGGTTAGTAACCTAGATATTCCAAAAATCTATTACTTTGCCACTGGTTTTAATGTATCTTTAGTATATTGATATTAAAATGAAAAATTTAGTATTAATAAATACATTCAGTTCTTTCTAATGGTAAAATATTTGAAAATATGAGCCTCTTTTCTTTTAAAACCCTACTCCACTGAAGGGGAAAGAATAAAGATATTACAAAGTCAAAGGACAAGGGAAATTGAGAGGATAAAATGATAGTGAAGAAAGAGTATAGATTTTTAGAAGCTAGAAAACAGACAAATGAGTTGTAACTAAGAGTAACAGAGATGGAACTAAAAGCCTGAAATGGCAGCTGTCAAAAAGAAGCAAGCCAAACAATTCTATAAAACTATAGAAAATGTAGGCTTTGGAATCACCAGGTACCTCCATCAGGTGAGGAGAAACATGCAGTTTAATAAAGGAGAATGGGTTGAAAATTGGTATAAGGATTGGTTAGCACCCGGAACTGCTAGGTCCCTACCCCAGATTTCCTATGCCAGTGACTGTGTCGTCACAGCAGGAGACTGAAGGTTTATCTCTGCAGAAACTGAATCAGAGACATGTCTGGCAGATGACTCAGTCATGGGATGGAGAGAAGGAAATACATATGATAAAGCAAATACAGCAAAATTTTCATTGCAGAACCCATTTGGCAGTTACGTGGGTATTGGCATCTCTATGTGTTTGAAAATTCTCACAGCAAAATATTAGAGGAAAACTACATCCAATCTGCTCTCATCATCTTTACTGCTATCTCCTTAGTCCAAGTTTTTTTTTAATCTCACCCAAATTATTGTAATAATATTCAGCTCAGTCTTTGGGCCTTCCCCTTTTGCCCCTCAGTGTATTCTCAATGGAGCAACTAAAGGGATCTTGTTAAAACAGAAGTACCTCATGCCCAAACTCTTCAAAATCCTGCATGGCTCCCCATTTCACTAGGAGTAAACTACAGAGTTCTCCCAATAGCCTAAATTTTCTAGGGACCTGGACTCCCATTACTTCTTTGACTTCATCTCCTACCACTGGATCCTTCAAATGCTCTGTGACAGTCACACTGGTATCCCTGTTATTTCCCAAACACTCAGGTCCACTCTAGACATTCTTCACTTGGTGTTCTTTCTGTCTAGAATCTTTCTTCCCAGATGACCTCAGAGTAAACACCTCACCTCCTTCATGGCCTTGCTAATATCTCATCTTCTTAATGAGGCTCATCCTAACCACCTTTTAAAACTTGCTATCCCTCCTCCTGGCACTCCCAGTCTGCCTTACCCTGTTCTGCTTCTCCTTCCCCATGGGAGCATGGCATTTATCTCTCTCTAACAAGCTATTTATTTACCTAGGTTTTTTGGTATATGGTCTAATACCTCCCAGTTAGAGTTGTCATATTTAGCATATAAAGATACAGGACACCCAGTCGAATTGAATTCCAGATAAACAATGAACATTGTTTTTAGTATATCTCTTATAATATTTGGAAATACTCCTACAAAAAGTATTTGTTATCTGAAGTTCAAATGTGATAGAGCACTCTATATTTTAGCTGGTTAGCCTACACAGTACACACATGAATATAAAGTCCTTTAGAAGACCGGGCACAGTGGCTCATGCCTGTAATCCCTGCATTTTGGGAGGGTGAGGCAGGTAGATCACGAGGTCAGGAGATGGAGACCATCCTGGTGAAACCCTGTCTCTACTAAATAGAAATAAAATTATCCAAGCATGGTGGCACACGCCTGTGGTCCCAGCTACTCAGGAGGCTGAGGCAGAGGAATCGCTTGAACCCGGGAGACAGAGGTTGCAGTGAGCCGAGATTGCACCATTGCACTCCAGCCTGGGGACAGAGCAAGGCTCCATCTCACAAAAATAAAAAAAGTCCTTTAGAGAGTCATGGATCTCCTGTTTTGTTCCCTGATATATCCTTACTTCTTAGAACCCTACTTGTTTCATAATAGATGTTGAATTACAGATTTTCTCAGGAGGAGCTCTAGAAATCAAGGGAGTAATCCACAAAAGACTCTGATCCAGTAAACAGAGGATCCAACAGAACAAGGTAGAAAAGCTTCAGGGGGCACTGTGAACAGACCTGGCGAGGGAAATGGGACGGGGTCAGAAATTAAATGGATAAATTCACTGGCATGTTTCCCTGTGGCATGATTGTGAGGGTTTTACACTTCTCTAAGGGGATCTGGTAAGGGCCTCTTTATCGTACTCAGGACAACACAATGAAGCATTACTGACTTCAAGAAAAATAGGAAAAGTAATTTTTTTTATTGCAAAAGGAAAAGTAATCATGATACACTGTAATATTTACATGATCATTATAAAGCAAATGCTGAATAATGATTTGACCAACACTGTGGCATAGCTAATGATATTGAGCAAATAGAAAGAAAGGAAGTGTAATATGTGTGATGAGTGAGGAAAGGGGAGAGAAAGACGGCTAGATCATCATCTTCTACTCCTGCTACACTGAGTTCATAAATATGCCATAGAAAATATCTAAAATTTAAAACTAAGATAAAGCAGCATAATTAAATAATTTAGAAGCTTGGAAGCAAATACAAGAAGAAACAGCCTTAACAGCTGCCTCTGGGGAGAAGTAAAGAGAAAAAAAGGGTGGAAAGGGGTAAGAAGGGAGGAGCAGGTTTGCTGTTTTGAGGGTGTAAGTCTTACAGCACCATTTTATTAATAACGTATATGTGTTTTTTCATAAAAATAAAATTAGATTTAAAATGCCCAGCTCAGCTACTTAAAAAAAAAAAGCAAGAGAGAAATATTTCCAAAATATCTACCCTAAGAAAATGTTTTTTTTTTCACTAAAAAAATTGTTTCATTACTATGAATATCTTATTCTTGTTTTGTGGACTAGCTGGCACACTCTCATACAATTCAAAATTTTACCTGAAATCATTACAAAAGTAAGGATGAATAATGATCGTATTTCTGCCCCTCTCTTAGCATACTTCCAGAGTAGCAGATAATGGAACAGTCCTCAGACTTTAGGCACAATTTAGCCGCCCAATTTCAAATCTTTTCCTAACATGTGAATAGCACTTTATGGTTACAACATCCTCTCTTAGGCCCTTTCACTTTATCCTTTAATGTTACTTTTTAAATTATTTTCATATTACACATTATTTGAACTCTTCCCATCCCAAAACACAACCATCATAATACCCTCAGACAAGGCCATGACTAAATTAGGATTAAAAGCTTTGCTTTTTGTATTGCTTTTTCTTTGTCTTATCTTCCCCTTTCTATAACATACTTCTGACTCCTGAATAATTAAAAGCCTTAGTATTTCTCCCTCAGAAACCTTCTCTCCAAGATCATCATTCCCCGTTCTTCCTATTTCTCATCACACTTTGTATAGCTTCATCACTGTGTTCCCTATAATTCTAATAGGCTCCAAACATTTTCTCTGGGGCACAAAGTGTTCTTCTTTTTCTAACTCTGTTTCTCAATCATTTTTTGCCCAGGCTACACTAGTTTACTTATTTCAAAGCTTTAATGATCATAAAGTTTTCATACTATCTGAACAGTTCATGAGCATAGAAGAAATTATAAACCCATTTCATTTATCTAAATGTAAAACTCAATTTTGTAATTATGGCTTTTTTTATTTTTTTGAGACTGAGACTTGCTTTTGTCACCCGGGCTAGAATGTAGTGGCATGATCTCAGCTCACTACAACCTCTACCTCCCAGGTTCAAGTGATTCTCCTGCCTCAGTCTCCCTAGTAGCTGGGATTACAGGTGTGAGCCACCACGTCCAACTAATTTTTATATTTTTAGTAGAGATGGAGTTTCACCATGTTTGTCAGGCTGGTCTTGAACTCCTGACCTCAAGTGATCCATCTGCTTCAGCCTCCCAGAGTGCTGGGATCACAGGCTGAGCCACCATGCTTGACCATGGCTTCTTTTTAATCCCTGTTTTTGTCTTCCATACTTATGATCTTTGTTATGTCTTTTAAATTATTTGACCTATTCTGAATTCCAAAGTCTTTCTTTACTGAATATTTTGATCCCACCACTTATTTTCCAATATGAGTAGGTGAAGCTTGGAGCTCAGCTCCAAATTGTTCAGTCTTCTTAAAGATGAAGTCCAGAAGAATTAAACAATTCATCACTGACTATGCCTATCCACCCTTGCTTTAGAGCTGGCCACATGCTGACCTATAAATGAGCCTATTGTTCCATTGGGCCACCCAGAGGTCTCTGGAGGGAGGTTGACACAAACACTGTTTATAAAAGCCACACATATCGAATGCCCTAGGAACTTATCACTACAAACTGCCTGCTGAAATTCAGCCAGTTTTTAGACATGAACTCCCAAAGCTCCCATGTTGACTCTGCTCTTAAATTTACTTTTGCCTCAAGAAATTCTAGTAACTGTTTTCCTTTCAAAGTTTACACTAAAAATTGTCACCAGTTCATCTTCTATTTTGATATTTCCACAATTTTATACTTCTATTCTCTCATTTTTATAATTTTTCTCATGATTTCCTAAAGTCTTTCATATTTGTGTACATGTCTGTTATATGCACACAAGTAGAGAAAAATGTATATAAATTTATCCCATCTGATATAAAAATACATATCCATCCTCATTCCCATGTTTTTTTTTTTGTTTCTTCAACTATTGTTAGAATGATATTGTTTATCTAATTAGGGCCCAGTTTGCATACTAGAACTACTTTCTATTTGTTTAGTCTACCTCTCTCAAATGATGTTTATTTTTTTACGACAAAATCTATGGCACAAATCCTCAGCTATTTGGGTCCCTCAGTCACTTCCTTTTCTTTCCCCAATAACCCACTGTGTACAATGTGTTCCTGCTTGCACAAATATCTTTAATATTTCAGAATCTTCCCTGCATAGCCATATCATTTTGTGTCAGTGAGAAACCATGAGTTTTCTGGTCAATACCTTCCTGTGTCCTTTTTAAGCTAAAAATTATGTTGAAGGAACACCAATATTCACTCCTCATTGATGTCTAACCTATATTTCCTAACACTTTTTTTTTCAGTTTAGCTCAGCCTCCAGGGATGTGCTTGTTTATATAAAGGCCTAGTCTACATAACTGTCCCTAAGTTGCCACCACTTTAGCTTCATGAAGTCAACCCCTTATCCATAGCAGGGAGGCAAAGCTGGCAACACTGTAACTCACTCTGATTCTGTTCATTCCTTCATTTCCCTTAAAAACCCTCTTTTTTTGATTCCAATATCTTTTAAATTTACCCAAAGCTCTTTTCTGCCACTTTGTAATTCATGCTCCCTAGTATCTAGCCAGCTTATTATAGTGATATCAGAAAAAAAAATTAATTAATGTTAAAGTCACATTAGCAGCCTCCAGATTTGAAGATCCTTCCTCTTTCTTTTTGTGTATATTGTGACTAACACGTACACTTTAATGGAAATGGATATCCCACCCTTGGACCATTAGCTTCTAAAAGTAGTTGTCAAAGCCATGTCTGTCAGGTCCTAAAGACCTCAGCAGTAAGACCTGTAAACTGAGATGTGCTATCCATCTTCACCACTGACCTGGTGGTAATCTCTGATGTGTGATGTCAGCACCTAAAAGGCTTGCCTCTCCCTTTTTCAGTTTTTAGTTTTGCCTGTTTCTCTACTGAGAGGCCCCTCCATCCCCTCTATACCTTTGCTAGATCTTTAACTCAGTTTCTCAATAAACTTCGTTATCCAGTCTCTCACTCAGCATCTTCACCATAAATTCATGCTTAAATCTCAAACTTACCATCTTTTTCTTCTCTGCCTATCCATTATCCTAACAGATCTTCAAGAAGGGGATTTAATCTTGACTAATCTATTTTTTCATTTTGAGTTATATGATCTCTGATAGCAGCTATGTCTGCCAGAATTTCTTTACCTTTGTGGTCTTGTTATCTATGCTCTCGGTGTTATTTGTATTTCCTCTCTGATGCCCATTTATACAGCTGTTTTATCTCCCAATTATCTTTGATACTGTGAAGAAAAAAAAAGGTCTTCTCTGCATGTACGACATTTCAAATTTCTCTTTATTATAACATAATTTAAATAATCTCCCATATAGCTTTGTTAAGCTTATTCTAATAAAGGATGCTAAGAAAACATACTGAGGGCTGGATGTGGTGGATCATGCCTGTAATCTCAGCATTTTGGGAGGCCAAGATGGGCGGATCACTGGAGGTCAGGACTTTGAGACCAGCCTGGCCAACATGGTGAAACCCTGTCTCTACTAAAAATAGCCTGGTGACATAATGAGGATACTTTCAGCCTAGTCTTTGAGGGGTAACAGGTTTTGTGAAAGTGTCCTCATTGGAGGAAATGCTATGAGCATCAAAGAAAGGTGGGACTTTGTTGGATGAAGAAGGATAAAAATACATCCCATCTAAGGGAAATCAGGTGCACAGGGACAGAAATGTAAAACTGCATGGGTCTGTACACAGCACTAAGTAGTTCACTATTAACACAACTGTGAAAGGGATGGCAGAGACTGTTAGGGCTGGTGAGGTAAATAGTCACCATGTATAAAATGACCTTGATATCCTTCCTACCCACATAGGACAGGAAAGGGTTACTGGCGCATTTCAGCAAGAGATTTTTATGACTAGATTTATACTGTGACACAAGGAATCCTTCAGCAGACCTACAGAGAAGACAAGACCCAGTGGAGCAAGAGAGATTAGATGGAAGCTTTTACATTCTAGGTTGAGCATCCCTTATCTGAAATGTTTGGGACCAGAAGTGCTTTTGGTTTTTAACTTTTTTGGATTTTGGAACACTTGCTGGGCACTTGTTGAGCATCCTTAATTTGAATGTTCCTTTGAGTATCATGTTGGTGTCAATCTACATCTGGGAAAGTGGTGAAAATGGCTGAGTGTTCGGTTAATGGGCAAAGACATGTTGAAATACCTTTGTGTTGCACCCTCATCTCCAAGTAACTGTGTAAGTTACCTGTTTTATCCTCTGACTTTTAGTTTTAATTATAGTAGATAGCATACAATTATGAGCATTACATTTCAATGTCTTAACTTGAAATTTCTTCTAGCCCGAGGTAGGACACCACATGGTTATGGGATCCCAGGATTTGAAAGTGTATGTTCTTGGGGATATGCTACAGGAAATCTCAGTCAGGAATAAAGGAAGGTTTAGGGAATGTCTCAGAACATATGATGTTGAACAAGGAAAAACAGAAGAGACCCCAAATAAGATAGAAAAACTGAAAAGCCAATCCATGCTAATATTGATAGGCTTTAATTTCTGATCTCTCTCAATAGTTCCATACTTCCTTACTCCCATTACTGATTATCAGATCCTTGTTCTTTTCCCTGAATAAGCAATGACTGCTTCCAGTTGATCTGCCTTTATTTTCAGGGTCTCTGTATACACTGCAACAAGACTGAACTTGCCCTTTACTTAAGAATCTTTGATACATACATTCTATGTTTTTTAAAATATGGCCTGAATTAAACTTTTCAACTGTCTTCCCCATATATATACCGACTTTACATAGGCATCAGCAAAACTATATTCCTGTTTCTTGGAAGCTGTCATCTTTTTCAAATACTTTCTTTTTGAACATACATAAAACATATATCTTCTTGGACATATAGAAAGCCATTCTAAATCTGTTTCTTTCACAGAACTCTCATGGTTTTCATTCCTTCCTATCTCCCGATCAGATGCCAGCTGTCTGGTTTCTGAATCACTCTCTTATGAATTATAGAAACTCTGTTACAATGTATTTATTCGCCTTATCGTTTTTAGAAGGCTGGAGAGAAAAATAAACACTTATCGAAGGACTCTTGCCCAACGTTTTTTCCTCCATTATGCCAACACTAGGTTCTCCATATTATTTATTCATGCTTTCAAAAGATATTTACTAAGCAACTACTATGTGACAGATAATTTATTAACCACTGGAGATATTATATGGAATGAATCCAATACTTCCCTGCACCGATGGAGTATAAGAGTCAGTTGAGGAAACAAACCTTGAACGAGGGTTGTAAATATGATGAGTGCTGCTAAGGATAAGTCCAGGGGGCTAAGGGCTCAGAAAACATGTTTTGAAAGTCAGTTTGGGCTCAGAAACTCAGCAGCCATTTTCAATCTTCTTTCTCTTTTCCCTCTACTCTAGAGGAAGGGAATTCTAAATAACAAGCTTTCTCAGCTTTCTTTGCAGCTGAGATGGCCGTAGACTTGTACTGGCCAACACGCAGCAGTGAAACGTCTGAAAGGAATCCATGACTGGCTCCACCATCCTTTTCCTGCCTTAAACTCAGACATGATAACTCCAGCTTGCAGCAGCCATTTTATAACTATAGGAAGCAATGTGATCATGAAACTAACACACTAGGGGCAGCAAAGTAGAAGACAGAAAAAAAATGTGTCCTTAATGGGGTTGGTGTCAATGAGCCAAGAGCAGCAGTAACTGATGTCCGAACTTCAGAGTATGCAACATTTAAGCTCCCATCAACACAGTTTTCCATGACGTGTAACTAAATGCAATCTAAATAGATCCAAAGGAAAACTGACAGTGTAGAGAAACCCATGGAGGCTTCCTGGCAGAGGAACTTCCTTGTGCTGAGCCTTGAATCATGTGTATATCTTATCTGACAAAAGAAGTTAGGGGTAGCAGACAAAGAGAACATTGCAGCTACAGCAATAGAGTTGGGCTAAGACACTGATGTGAGGCACTCTTGGTTCACCAAAGATGCTACATAAGTGTATATGGTGATGATGGCAAAGAAAACAAAGCAGCAGTGCCATCACACAAGCCTGAAGAGCCAGGCAGGAGATCCATAGGCTCCACTGAAGGATTCTGATGCCTAGTTCAATGCAAAATCTTTTAAGGACTCTGGGGAAGGACAAAATGTGCGTGTGTGTGTGTGTGTGTGTGTGTGTGTGTGTGTGTGTATTTTTTTTTCTGTTTGTTTTTTTTTTTTGAGACAGAGTCTTGCTCTGTCGCCTGGCTGGAACGCAGTGGCACAGTCTCGGCTCACTGTGCCTCCACCTCCCGGGTTCAAGTGATTCTTCCACCTCAGCCTCCAGAGTAGCTGGGACTACAGGCATGTGCCAAATGCCTGGCTAATTTTTGTATTTTTAGTACAGACAGCGTTTCACCATGTTTGCCAGGATGTTCTTGATCTCTTGACCTCGTGATCCACCTGCCTCAACCTCCCAAAGTGTTGGGATTACAGGCATGAGCCACCGCACCTGGCCATGTTTATATTTTTAAAAGTTCATTCTAGCTGCACTATAGGAAGAGGAAAGAGCAAATAAACTAGGCCAGCCTGAAGGCTACTGCAGAGGTCCAGGATAAAGAGGTTGGCTGTGCTGGGGTGGTGTAGCTGCTAGAATCCTTCTCGCAGCGTTCCAATTACCTCATTCTCTTCTAATTTCCCACCAGAGTTCTGCTCTCCTTTTTCCGGGATGCACCACTGATTCACAGATGGAGATCATGCCATCGTTTGTGACATGCATTAGGTAGGTAAGGGTAGGTAAGGGTACACGTAACTCATTCAACAGAGGAGAAAAGGGAGGCACAGAAGGAATATTTGCTTAGCAAATATATGGTCTCTTCTGAGTGAGTTCCAGAACAGACACGGAGAGCCATGTTTATATATCATGCCATGTTAGAAAAATAAACATACAAAATTGAACATTTTCTACTTCAGCCCATTAACTATTGACTAGCAGTTGATTCTCAAAAGCATCTCCATCAAATTAGTGTCAATCCTAATAACAATGACGCATCACAGGATCTTGCACTTCTCTGTTACAGTCGTGATCAAGATGATTAGAGATATAAAACTATATTTGAATTATATTCCCGCTACAATGATCTACTATGGGAAATTACAAGTAAATCATTATTATTTCCCTAGTAACTGCCACAATTCCTGGCACATAGAGGGATTTAAAATATCCATTAAATGATAATTAATAATTACTGAGTAATTACTAATTGGTAGACATTGTGACATGGACTTTAAATGCAATATCTCATTTAATTTTCACACTAATTTTGTGAAGTAAATATAATAACTATTTCTAGGTTATAGTTGAAGAAAATAGAATTTTAGATTTTAATATTAATAGAGATAGTAAGTTATTTAATCGCAAAAGTAAGTGGCAGCATTGGGATTCAAACTTATACTACTTATTATAGGATGTTGTCTCTCCCAAATATGTAAATGAGGGAAAAAGTAATTAAATAGATTGAATTTGCTGGCAATACATGAGGCATCACAAAAGCTCTGTCTGCAATTAGTGCAAATCCTAGACTAATTAAAAATATAAAAATCACTTTTTATCTGTAATTACCATGGTTTGCTTTTCTATCAGTGGTTCTCAGTCCATAGGACATTTGACAATTCCTAGAGACTTTTTGGTTCTCACAAGTAGGGCCAGGGAGGCGGGTGCTTACACTGGCATCTAATCGGTAATGGCCAGTGATGCAATGAAATCTCCTACAATACACAGGACAGCCCCAGTCCCCAGAAAAGGAATAGTCTCACTCAAAATGTCAATGGCCTGAGTTTGAAAAATCCTATTCTATATCATGTGATTGTTCATATGAAGAAGTCAAATCATACTAAAACTTTTCCTGTCAAAGGAAGAAAAACATATTTTAATCATATTCTGAATCTCAGTGATAATTCCTTGTTTCTTATGTCTCTTAGGCTCTCCTTTTGGTGTCACTTTTACTACCATGAGCTTAATTAACATGCAAGACTTGCAATATAACATTCTACTATAAAATAATAACAGGGAAAGTAGAGCAGACCTTGCAGCTACATTCCTTTTTCTTGTACAGCAGCAGTGTCTTGCTGAAATGCCAACTTAAGGAAACACACGCCATTTCATGTTGCAGAGGCACCCTGACACCTTTCAAAAAGATGAGCTACATGACAAGCAAGAAGCCAATAAACCATTCCACTTAAGCCAGCAGCTATTAAAAATCACATACTCTAAAAGGAAAGGTGAACCAGTAGACTACCACAAACATATCTCAACCATATTTAAGATCTCTTTCAAAAGAACCAACAAGGTACCAAGCTGTTTTCCAACCCTGAATACATTGAAAGAAATGCATAGCAAAATAGTAGTTATTGAATCTAAGCACTAGGTGGCGGCAGCAGCACATTAAGTGCGTGGGTTTGTCCCGAAATAAAAATGCAGTGCTGCATTGTTTAAATTCTATTGGAACCAAAGAAGCAAACATGTTTTTCCCCCAACATTTCTCACCAATGTTGCCTATTATTTTACTTGGCTAAAAACTATTAAACTGCTCTTTCTTTTTTTTCGGAATAAATCTACTTGTCACTCCAGCACGTGTTTCTCTGTGTTAAAATAACAAATATTTAATGTGCATGTAGGTATACACACATACACCCAATAATGATGTACACGTAACTTTGTATATGCACATGAACTGCATATATTGTATATAATTGTATAAATTATGCACATGAAATTGATAATAAATACTAAATAATAGGAACAATATTAGTTTCTATTGAGCACTTTATCTCATTTAATGCTTCTAACAACCTTATGAATAAAAATATTTGCTTTCTCCCTTTGCAGTTTAATTACCAAGGATCAGAGAGATTGGACAACCTGGCCAGGGTCACACAGCATAAACAGCTACAGAGTCTGGATTCACAACAGACATTTCAGAAAACTCTAAGTTTTGGAGCTTTTTCAGAGCAGAAATCTTGTTTTATTAGTGTCTATTTTCTCTCACCAAATATAGACAAATGCTCAAAAATGTATTATATTAGTTTTAAGAACAATTGTGCATTTTCATGGGCTGAGGAAAATTTTCATGGTAGTGAGGAGAGTTCATGTGGGAAAACGAAGTGATTATTGGGATTCATGTTAAAATGTGAATTATCAGGCCTCACTCCAGAAAAATTAAATCAGGATTTCTTATGGAGAGTAGTTTTCTTTTTCATTTTATTTTTTTGAGATGGAGTCTCACTCTGTTGCCCAGGTTGGAGTGCAGTGGCCCGATCTTGGCTCACTGCAACCTCTGCCTCCCAGATTCAAGCGATTCTCCTGCCTTGGTCTTCTGAGTAGCTGGGACTACAGGCACCTGCCACCACACCTGGCCAATTTTGTATTTTCAGTAGAGATGGGATTTCACCATACTGGCCAGGCTGGTCTCTAACTCCTGACCTTGTGATCTACCTGCCTCGGCCTCCCAAAGTGCTGGGATTACAGGCATGAGCCATTGCACTGGCTATGGAGGGGAGTTTTCTAAAAGCTATCCATGTGATTCTAATATGCAGTCATTGTGGAGAATGTATATGGTAGTGATTATGAGAATGAGATTTTAAGTAGTAGTAGAAGCCTTTCTCACTTCTTTTTGATAAGTCTTCAAAAATAAAGCTGAAAATATCTAATAGTTCTGGAGAAAGTATGAGTTTGATGTTTGGCATTGAAGGAGATACAAGTTTGCAGTTCACCAACATTGACAATGTCCTTCCCATTTGCGTCTACTTTTGTGGTCAATTTTGTGACTTCATTGTCAGTGACAGGTATCTATTTTTGTCTATTTCCACACAAGGCCAACATTTATAGAAGTAAATGGTAGATACAATTACAATTGTTTCTGTACTACATTGCAGATTATCTCTAGAAATTCAGCAACATGTTCAAGACAGGTCTTAGATGTGACTTATTATTGGCACTATTCTAAATTACTATTACTGAACACCAGTCTTTGCATAGTGGACAGTGAGAAGCTGTTTCTGTATGAGTAAGTGGAAACACGCTTATCTATCCATAAATAAGTAGATGGATGGACACAGGACGACTTGTTAGGTAATGAGATATATGGCTGATCTTTTTGGTTAATCTTAAAAAACTCACTTCAAGACATTCTCAGTAATTTCTACCACTGTTTCTATCTGGCCAATGGTTTTAAAAAATAATAAAGATTGATGGTAACAGCTCAGATGAAGTTCATTTTCACATTTTTTTTTATCAACTCATGTAAATGTCGATCTGTTTTCAGAAATAAAAGCTTGGCAAGCTTTGTGATTATTTTAACAGAAGTACGAGACACAATTAAGAACATTTTAAGCTATTCTGAGGTGGATACCACAGAAATGGAATCTGTTTTTTGACAGATATAACAATAAAAGGGTAGTTCTTTGCTTGGTTTGTTTTGGATTTTAACAAAAGCTCCCCTTAGACAACTAAGTCCTTTAGAAGGATTCATTCAAGAAGCATGTCTTGCATTTATTATATCCTTTCATGTTCAGAATCAATTTCAGATAACCACATATTATTCATAGTCCTTATCATCATGAAGGTAATTCCTGAATGTGCTAATATGTTGACATCTTCCAGAATTATAATGCCAGTTTCCCCCCAAAAGTACAGCTATCGATGTTTACAGTTTTTTGTCCTATATGTCCCTATAGATTTATAATCTTAACAGAGACACAAGGAAGAGTACACTAGGAAACAACCTTTTCAATGAAAGTGGTATACATCCAGGACTTGGAACGGAAAGCAGCTTAGAGCAAAAAATCAAGTGCTGAAGATATAGTTAAAAAAATAAAGGTAGAAACATGCTTAGCAAAGAGTCCCCCATAAATCTTGTAATCTGCATAAACTGTCAAGGCACAGCTGTGGAGGTGACTGGGATATTTCCTGATTCCCAAGACATCACCAAAGTCCTTTAATCAACACGTACATTATTCTGTTCTGTATGTAATATTGTTCTTGAATATTAAGCAGCCAGTGATTCAGTGCCATCTGGCACTTCCTGGCTAAGCACAGCTCTGATACAGTAAGAATGTGTCAAGAGTACGGAAAAGCAGTTTCCAATGAGTGTAATGCAACAGAGTGAATCAGACAGGCTAGGTAGGAGTGGGAGAAAATGCACACTGTTCCCTCACCCAGGATGAACAGAAAAAGAGGAGGTGGTAGGGCATCAAATTCTTTGTGCCCCTGACCTTCTTCTTCCATGCAGACTATAAAGATGTACTTTCTGAATGCTGTGGGGAGTTTTGCTTTTATTTTTTATCCCTCAGCAATGATGCAAAGTGTGGGAGAGTACATCAGGCTTAGATGACAAAACATCTACGACTCACACAGACCAAACAAGCTGTTCTTGGCATTCAAAATCTCTAGATTTGGAATATGTAGAGTGTGATGGAGAAACATGGAATTTTTGCTATTCTTTTTTCTCTTTTTGTCCTCTAAGACTGAAGATGTCCTTGCAATTTAATTACAGGATTTTGCCTGTGTCAGGTTTACTGGAGGCTTCTGTGGCCATGCCAGAGATCAAAGTTGTCTGCAAATGAATATAAACCATGACCTCAGACCTTATAATTAAAAGCAACAATGAGTTGGAGAAACCAGGTAGAACAAGAGACAACAGAAATGTCTCAGAAATGAAAGTAAATGTCTCCATATAGGAGAAGACAGAAGATACACAGAGGATTTAGACTACTTATGAGAACATATTTGTAGGACTGGGTTTGATTCTGAGGCTCATATTGGAGGAAGGATGTAGGCAACTTGGAGCATATGCCGTAAGTGTGCACAGGATGGTGAAAAACCTACGAAACCTTACTTGTGGGGATGGGCTGAGTGAGCCGCTACCATTTACACTGTGAGAAATTACTATGATATGCTAGGTTCTTAATGTATAATCATCTGAAGGGCAGTTATTTCTATATCCATTCTATAGATAAGGAAATTTAGACTCACAGAAGATTGATGCCTTGCCAAACAATACCATGTGTAGCCAAGTTGGGGAGGTTGGTATATGGTGAGGAATATGAACTATCTGACTTAGAAAGTAACTTGAACTTTAGTTAACTTTACTGGTAACTTACTGTCATCAATCCAAAGCTTTCCTTTTCAGAGTTGAGGACAAGGAGGCCTTAAATGATATCATTACTTTCCCTAGAAGGTTTTATAACAAAAAATACAAACACTGATTAGTTGAGTTTTTACTTCATTAAGCACTCAAACAGTGTTTCCCATTTTATGATTCAACAGTATTCCTATCAAACTATCAATCATTTGTCACAGAACTAGAAAAAGCTAAAATTCATATGAAACCAAAGAGTCCAAATAGCCAAAGCAATCCTAAGCAAAAAGAACAAGGCCAGAAGAACCACATTACCCAACTTCAAACTATACTACAAGGATACAGTAACCAAAACAGCATGATCCTGGTACAGAAACAAATATAGATCAGTGGAACAGAGGAGTGAACCCAGAAACAAAGCCATACACCCACAACCAACTGATCTTTGGAAAACCTGACAGAGATAAGCAATGGGAAAAATACCCTAATTCAGTAAATGCTGCTTGGATGGCTGGCTAGCCATATGCAAAAGAATAAAACTAGACCTCTTCCTTACACATACACAAAAACTAACTCAATGTGGATTAAAGACTCACGTATGTCTCAAACTATAAAAATTCTAGAAGGAAACCTAGGAAATATCCTTCTTGATATGGGGATTGGAGTAAAAACTCACAAATAGTAAAGGAAGATTTTCCCCTTCTCCCAAAGGGGTGCTAACTCAAAAAAGCAAGTAAGAGGGATCCATAAAGGGCCAGAGTGAGACCCTATGCAGGTGAACAAACTGCTTCAAAAGTCACTGAAAAACTCGCCCTGGGGGGTAACAGGAATGAAACGTATATGGCAAGTCATAAGGAGCCTTGACAAATAATTTATGGCTAAGTTCTAAAGAGCATTAAACTAAAGAACTTCTGCAAAGGAAGAGAAACTATCAAAGAAGTAAACAGATATGCTCTGGAATGGGAGAAAACATTCACAAACTATGCCTCTGATAAATGTCTGATATCCAGAATCTATAAGGAACTTAAGGAATTAAACAGGCAAAAACAAATAGCCCCATTAAAAAGCAGACAAAAGACATGAACAGACACTGCTCAAAAGAAGACAAACAAGAGACTAACATAAAAAAATGCTCATCATCACTAATCATCAGAGAAATGCCAATCAAAACCACAATGAGATGCCATTTCATACAAGTCAGAATGGCTTTTGTTATTATGTCAAAAATAAAAAGATGTTGGCAAGGCTGCAAAGAAAAAGGGACACTTCCACACTGTTGGTGGGGTATGTCAATTAGTCCAGCCTCTGTGTAGACCAGTTTGGAGATTTCTCAATGAACTAAGAGTTGAACCACTATTCAACCCAGCGATCCCATGACTGAGTATATACCTAAAGGAAAACAAATCATTCTACCAAAGGAACACATGCATGTGTAAGTTCATTGCAGCACTATTCACAAGAGCAAAGACATGGAATCAACTTAGGTGGCCATCAGAAGCAGATTGGATAAAAAAAATACGGTACATCTATACCATGATACATATATACCATACAGCCAAAAAAAGAAAAAAATATATACTTTTTTTTTTTGCAGCAACATGGATGTAATTGGAGGCCATTATCCTAAGCAAACTAACACAGTAACAGAAAACAACATACTGTATGTTCTCACTTATAAGGGAAGCTAAACATTTGGCATATGTGGACCTAAAGATAAAAACAATAGACACTGGAGACTACCAGAGGGGAGAAGGATGTGGAGGCCAGAACTGAAAAACTCCCTACTGGATACTATGTTTACCACCTGGATGATGGGTTCAGGTCATACCCCAACCTCAGCATTAGGCAGTATAACTTTGTAACAAACTTGCACATATACCCTCTGATTCTAAAATAAAAGTTGAAAAAGGAAAACAAAATACAGCACTTTCCAGTTGGTTCACAGCTAAGAAACCCCTTAACTTTATTTTTCTTTTAAACTCCTGGTTTTGGAGGAAAAAGGATGATTATGATGCTGCTGCTGCTTCTACTGCTGATGATCACTCTCCATCATTAAGAAGCCAGGCTACTACGTGCCAGTTAGGAGCTGGGTGTCCTCTCTAGCTCTCACAATAAATCTGTCTAATTAATATCATTAATCCCTTTTATGCAGATGAGGGAATTCATTCCCACAATAGTTGTGTAACTTACTCAAAGTGACAAAACAGTACTAGGGTTCCATCTTACGATTCCTTCCAGTATTTGCATTATTTTTCATATATCATGCTGAAAGACTTTATCAGCAAATGTTATTAATACATAACTTGCTCCCCATTTTAATTAATAAAAAACATATATGTGATATGCAGAACATCAACTGATTAAAGAAATGATTATTATATTAATTTGGCCTAAAGCCTGGTATTTGGTGAGTCCACGCAACCTTACCATTGGTAAAGGTTCTAGTTCCATTGTCCTTTCTGAAACACTGAAATTAGCTTATGAATCCCGATTTTTATCAGTACAAGACCCAGGGATTTAGACAGCCCAAGAGGGGAACTGCTTTGTTACATTACAGTATTATAAAAAATAATTCCTGCTAATATTATATTTTTGGACCTTATAATGTATTACACTGAGTTCAATAATAAACCTCAGGGAGTTTACTCACATATCTTTAGCTTAAAACATAGACTAACAATTATGATTTTCTTTCCACCAAGGTTCCCAGTGAAAATCTGTAAGTTGTTAAAGAGGTCACTAATCTCTTCCTGTAGAAACAAAGGCACCATAATCATGGAAGAGGTCATGAGTCCTCAACATCTTTCTCTCAGAGAGAAAAATTACAAAAGAGAAATGATAGATGGTGCTTGCTAGAAATTTTAATTAAACCTGTGAGTGAACAATTCTGAATCAGGCTGAATGACAGCTGCACTCATACATGACCTGCTTCAGTAGCAGAGGCGGGAACATGTCAGGAAATAGATATTCTGTAAGAAAGGCCATAATGCCCTCGAGTTTCATTTAATCTAACTCTCCACGAGGCCTAGTTCTGAAGGGCCTTCTAGGAGACCCCCCGCCCCACTTCAGTGAATAGCTCAGAATACAAAGTAATCTACTCTTGGTTGCTAAGTGACAATAGAGTGTGGACCACAGGATGTCTGTAGTGTGTGTGGGCTGTCCCTTATTTGCCAAAGGACAGCAGACTCTGCCACTCAGCAACTTCTGGTTTTGCTGCAGTGATTAAGCAAGACTCTATATGAAATTTCTCTAAGAACTATGATTAAGAATACTAGCTATCCATATGAATATCATAATATATGCTCCCTTTCTATATTGCCTACTGTACCAGAAAGACACTTAGGAGATGCATCTTTTTTCATCCATAGCTTTACACACCAGGCTTTGACATGCCCTGGGAACAGGATGAAGAACTTGGACTTAACACAGGATGAATATGATTCAGTCTTGACTCTATCAATCACTTATAAGTTGTCTGCCTGTAGTCTGATCTGCTTTTTTCTCAGGTTCTCACCTTTTAATCTATGTAGTGTTGGGGGGATTTTATAAGTTCAAATGCCCCAAATCAGGCATTTTGCTTTGTAAATGGTAAAGATGCTGTGTTTATCTTTTTAAAATTTTTGAACCACATTTACTTTGTCATACTTTTGGAAATTTACAGACATAGAAGGCTGATTGAATTTAATCTTGAATACAAGTTAGAATTAAGCTGCTTCCAAGTCAATATATTTCATCAGAAAAACATGCAATTCCTTATAAAAACCATCTTTTTCTCTATCTTTTTGCCTGAGACACAGAACCACCTTGGACCATATGTGTCTGAGACCGACCACCAGTGATGGCATAGTATTAAGCTAGGGGAACTGAGTCTCTGGGGACTTCAAGAAGCAGAAACATCAAACCAGCCTGGACTTTTATGATGGAGAAATAATCTTTTATCTTCTTTAAATAACTGTTGCTTGATTGGTTTATGTTACTCATAGCCTATCTTAACCCTAGCTGGTGAAATACTTTTCTATTTTTCAGAATTTCACAACTTCCAAAAATCCTGCATTATGTCTAAATTTTTTTTTTTTTTTTTTTTTTTTTTTTTAGCTCAATTCATTTAACAAATAATTACTAAGCAACTCGTATATACCATGCAATGTACTAGAGAGTACGCTGAACTGGGAAGAGAGCGGCAATTAACTCAAACACAAGTCAACCCTTAAGGTCAAAAATAGTAAATAATGGAAGAAAACACAGCAAAGATTATATGCAACATCATGAATGTCATGAAAGAAGATTACAGGGTGCTTAGGATCAGTATCCATCAACAGGGAGACCTAATTTAACAGTGGCCTTATTTGGGGAGGAAGGTTGGTTGGGTGGGTGGAGGACAGGACATGGGGAGTAACCACTAAAAAAATAAATAAAATGAGATGGTAGACAATGGGCAGAGAAAGGAAGTACATTCCAGAAAGAGGTTCTGTATTTCAAAAGGCCCTTGAACAAGGAACAACACACTATGTTGAAAGAAGAGAAGACCAACATGACTACAGAAGAAACAACTCAGACATAGGTGTAGAGGTGGGCACCACCCCCACATTTTCACTCTATTCTCTATAGTTTCCCCATCATCTCCAAAACTTTGGGGGATGGACACAAAATGAGGGTGATGACTAGGGCTCATGAAGAGAAAAATTCCAAGACCCATTTTTCAGAATTTTTTTTTGTGGGTGAGGAGATAGAATTTACACCCACACAACAGAATCAAAGTATTCCCTGATTCAAGTTTTTTTTTTTTCTTTTTTTTAACCCAAAAAAGAAAAACACTGAAGCAGCAGCAGAAAAAAAAAAAAACCCTTAATGGGATCATTGTTTTGCCCTAGTTTATATAAGAATGAACAGACCAAACTAAAATATGCAAGTCATCCCTCTCAACAGAACACTTCTTGTTCCCCTCTGTTTCCATTCCTTCTCATTTACAAAAATAAATAATATATTCCTCTTCAACAGAAGCTGCCTTCTCAGAATTCTGTTTCCTACATAAAGGAATACTAATGTATTTCACAGAACAAATGCACACATACACAGTTTCAACCTTCTTCATGACACTTAGAAAACCCTATTAACAGGATTAAATAAGCCATGGAGGACACTAGAGGGCATGTGACCCTTTTTAATCTGCTATGATTTCTACCCACAGACTGACAATTAAGTATTAGATATGTAGGTGTGCATTTCCTAGAATTGCTCAACTTTAGGCTAAAAACTCTGCTAAACTGCTCCTCAAATAAGACAACCTTGGCGCTTGCTCTTCTTGTCACCTCTAAACTGCTTTTCTGCTCTTTGCAAGCCGGCTCCTTCTCCTCATTTACATCTCACTTCAAGTATCACTTCCTTGGAAAGACCATCTCTTTGAGCTTTACCCAAAGTAACCCCTCCTGAACCCCATTATTCTGCATTGAATCAAATATTCCCTTCTAGCATTTATTAGTACTCAAAATTATCTGTATATTTGCTTACTGAGAAAGAATCTGTCTTCACCAGAAAATATACTCCTTAATGGCAGGGATCTTGTCTCATTTAAAACTCTATTCCCAGGAGCGAGACAATAATTTATGGAATATCAGCTGAATGAATAATCAGCCCTCTAAAAATGAGTAGCATTATAATTCACATTATAGATGAGTCACAGAGATTTTAAACAACTTGATCAAGGTTACACAGCAAGTGGACAACAGAATCACTTGACCTCAGAAACTCTTTTAAGTCAGGACAATTTCTTTTCAACTACATTTTTTTCTAGGGGAGGAGTAATTTCTTTTAAGAAATCACTATTTTCAAAATTCTAGTTTCTTCTTCTCCTCCTCCCTCTGTTCCATTAACATCCAATCAAGTCTACCCTCAAAATACTACTAACATTGTCCATCATTTTCTGATTCTCTTTACCATTTTTGTTAATGCTCATGGCATATGAACAACAGAAATAGCCTCCTAACTGGCAGAATTGCCTTTGGTTTCTTTCTCCTCCACCTATAATTCTATATACAAACCCCTGCCAAATTACTTGGCTTAAACTTCAATTTACTATCTCCAATTGCTGTGTAATGCCTTCATGTTAAAATGCCAATTTTTTTGGCTTTATCAAGGCCCTCCAAAAATTTTCCCCAACCTACCTTTCTCACATCTTTCCCTGCTGAACTCTCTACATAATCTCAAGTCAAACCAACTGTACTCATTGTTCGAAGAGCCCTTGAATTTTTCCTATTCCTCTGCCGTGCTTACCGTATTATCCTTTAAAATGGCTCTCTCAAATTAAAATCCCATATACTTCTCAGGACACTGGTGAATTTCTACCTTCTCTTTGAAAGCTTTCCAGATAAATCTAAATCACATTGATCCTAATTGTCACAATTTATCAGTGCCTAGAACAATACCCAGCTCATTATAAGTACTCAGCAAAATTCTATTGAATGAATGAATATGTACTCCAAATCATGCTGCTTTGTGGAACTTTTCATTTTGTCTTATTTAATTGTGTAATAAACCCTTGAATCTTTTTTAAACCAGATCATCGATGTCTGAAGCCATGACTTCCAGTTCCTTACATACAAGAAGTAATTCCTCTTGCCTGACAGAATATTCCACACGCATCAACCAAGGGAGCCAAATGGCACACAGTATTATTGACAAACTTGTACTCTTTAATCTGTTGTATGGCTTAGGATTTAACAACTACAGTACACATAAAACAACTAATCCAGGGCTAAGCATGGTGGCTCATGCCTATAATCCCAGCACTTTGGGAAGCCAAGGTGGGTGGACCATGAGGTAAAAGCTCAAGACCATCTTCGTCAACTTGGTGAAACGCTATCTCTACTAAAAATACAAAAAATTAGCCGGGTATGGTGGCACATGCCTGTAATCCTAGCTACATGGGAGGCTGAGGCAGGAGAATCATTTGAACCCAGGAGGCAGAGGTTGTGGTGAACTGAGAACGCGCCACTGCACTCAGCCTGGGCAACAAGAGCAAAACTCCATCTCAAAAAAAAAAAAAAAAAAAAAAAACAAAACTCAACTAACCCTACAAATCTTAGAGGGATCACTTGAGATTCACAAGTGTGCCTCTCCTTTTTCTTCAGCTAATATTTTCCATATAGAAAGTTATCATGCACTGTGAAAGCAAATTATCAATCTGAGCCACCTCTTGTTGGAATCCTAGCCGCACTTTTTTAACTTTTCTGATCCTCATAAAATGGTAATTCAATAGTTATGATATGCCAACTACAGAAGAGTGACAAACTGAGCAGCCAATTTAGAAGCTAATATAAAACACTGCATACTTCAGGTCAGTATATGCAAAAGGTACACTAACCAATATTACATTTTCTCAGGGCTAAGTGAATCTCATCATTTAATAAATGCATGGAAATTCAGAGGAAAGTATGAATTAACGAAGGCTAGAACTTTTGGGAAAGACATTATCTGAAACTCTCTTCAACAAGAGCACAACAATTATTGAGTCCAGGTATATGTCAGCATGTTCTATATGGTTCCTACCTTCTATAAATGTATAATATGTAACTTAATTTTCATAGTTTTACATATAATCTTAAGAAAAAGGTAAATAGAGGATAAATAGATGATGTTGACAACTTGCTCTTTAATCACTTAGACACTGATTTAACCCAATCACAAAAATTCTTGCCCAATCATTCTAGCCAACATCTACTGTCCTCTGTTCTATTTTATTTCTTATTAGTACATAAGATGAGTTTTCTTATTTAATGATCTATGTCAGGAACCAGCAAACTATGGCTTATAGAACAAATCTGGCCCATACACTATTTTGTAAATACAGTGCTATTGGAACACAGCCACACTAATTCACTGCTAAAACAATAGAGGTAAGTAGTTGTTAAGAGAAACCATGCACCCCACAAAGCCTAAAATCTGGCCCCCCACCCGGTCTATGTGTTTATTTCTGTCTTCCCACTCCCAGAACATGAAATAAAACTGTTTTGTTCACTGCTCGATTCATGACAGCAGTTCCAGGCACATAGTAGGTACTTACTCTCTGCTACTGACAATCAACAGACTTAATAGAAGGTGACTCAGTTGTGTTAACGTGTACTGCGCTCTTAACTCAGCCATACGTCTGGAATCAATGCTTTCTGGGTATTTGTAATGAACTCATGTGAAGAAATTTGTAAATGGACAAAGAATGCTGGGGAAAGGATCATGGTCCAAGGAATAGTTTTGATATAATGCCTTGGTCTCTATGAAAGGCTTACTGTGGGCAGAGCCCTGTATTTTTTATAGTCCTTCTCTGCTAAACGAGACATGTACTAAATCACCAGGCAGACCTGGAACTGAGAACCTGAATAACATCTGGAGAATAAGAGCTTAGGGTAACAAACTTTTAAAAACTTGTTGATAGGAGCACCAGTCTGTGCATTTTTATTAATTTATTTGACTCTTATCAATTAACATTACCTGGAGGTTTAAAAACAAAACAAAACAAAACTCACTACAGTGGCAAAATATTAAAATACTATTTCTCCTCATTCTCTTTTAGTTTCTATGAGTAGCCCACAATTTTATTCTACATAAAATTCTCACCAAAGAAGCCACTCATTAACAAGCAGAAATTCTGACATTTTGAAACCCAGCTGACTCTCCATGCCAAACAGATGTATCTAAATAAGGCAAAATCAACCTGTTGTTTTTCTGTTACTGTTTAAGGGACAAAGATGAACGTAAAGGTGTTTCAATTTTAAATAACCAAAACACCAAGATAGAAAGCCTCACCCAGTAGATAGTATATATATACCTGGAATTTCATGATAGGTCCCCAGGCTGAGCTGCCACTCTCTTGGCCTACACACTCCCCAAGCCAAAATGGTGGGATGTTACTCCTCCAACTTACCTTTTCGATTCATCATCTGCACTACAGCTTGAGTGATTTAAAATGCAATCTACTCATGCTTCTGCTCATCTAAAAATTATTCAGAATCTCCTTATTGCCTTTAGGAGAAAGTCAAAGTTTCCACCATACAGGTAGCTCTCCATGAGCTGGCTCTGTGTGTCTCCTGGCATCCTGTCTCCCTTGCTGCACCAGCCTCTCATTGCCCCTCCTCCTCTTGACCTCATCTCTCAAGGCCACACTTCTACAGTTCTGATGACATCTGACTCTTTCTCTTTTTCTCCCATCTCCTCCTCTGTTACTTCTGGGACTTTTTGTATGCCGTTTCCTTTCTGATTCTAGTTGAAACACTATTCCTTCTACTTTGTTTAGCTAACATGTGCTTATTCTTCGAGTCTCATCTCAGACTTTACTTTCTGCAAATACCTTTTCTTGACTCTTGAAGTACAGATTAACAGAAAAAAAAAAAAAACCGAGATAGGTAAAACCCTACTGGAATCTTCAACCCCAAATCTAACCCTAAGAAAAGTATTGCATGAAATATCAATAAAAGGAAAATCTCTACGTCACCTTTGATGTTAAGTTGACATCTCCTCAAACATGATCTCAGTTCTTAAAGTCAACATACCAAGTACTGCCTTTAGTACTCACCCACACAATTCAGTTTGGGTCTCCTAATCTTCAAGTGCTTTGATACCAAAAAAATCTAGGAATTATTACTTTTTAAAATGCCCTGTTTAAAATGTCACACTAACTACATTTTAAGGAAACATACATCTTGTTTTGAAAGCCCTTCACTTTAAGAAAATCAGAATGTTCACTGCAGCACTGTTTACAATAGCAAAGACTTGGAACCAACCCAAATGCCCATTGATGATAGACTGGACAGGGAAAATGTGGCATATATACACCATAGAATACTATGCAGCCATAAAAAACGATGAGTTCGTGTCCTTTGTAGGGACATGGATGAACCTGGACACCATCATTCTCAGCAAACTGACACAAGAACAGGAAATCAAACACTGCATGTTCTCACTCATAGGCACGTGTTGAACAATGAGAACACATGGACACAGGGAGGGGGCCACCACACATTGGGATCTGTGGGGGGATCTAGGGGAGGGATAGTGGGGGGTGGGGGTTGGGGAGGGATAACATGGGGAGAAATGTCAGATATAGGTGATGGGGAGGAAGGCCGCAAACCACATTGCCATGTATGTACCTATGCAACAACCTTGCATGCTCTTCACACGTATCCCCAAACCTAAAATGCAATAATATATATGTGTGTGTGTGTGTGTGTGTGTGTGTGTGTGTATACACACACATATATATAAAGAAAATCAGAAAGAGATCATGGCTGAAGATAATTCATTTGCAGTACCTCTAACACCTTGTAATTTGAGAGTGTCCTGGGTTATTTTAGAGAAACACTTGTAACAGAGTAAGTAAATTTGGAGATCACTGAATGTAAAATTACACATAAAATAAAAACAGAGCTCTGATGTATTTAACTGGGAATGTCCAGGTAGGAAGCACAGGCCAGGTAGGAAGCACTTTACGTACATCAATGCCTCCCTCACTAGCCTCTGGTTATATGAAAATTGCTGGAATCTAAATGCTTAAAATGGTGTTTGCTACCTTTTTTTTTATAACCTGCTGTGAAAGAGGGGTCAGGAAGGAAACCATTTTTAAATGATGATCAAATGAAAGAATATGATCTGAGAAATGCAAACAAAAACAAGTAGAAAGACCAATCTTGCTTCAGAGAGAAAACATTTCATAGGAAATAAGCCCCAAGGAGAGTGGCCAATTCCAGTCCTGTACAGATCTGGCAAGACTTGAAGGGGTTCTAAAGAGGAGGGATTAAGATTGAGGTATGACATTGGACATAAAGAGCAAAGATGATTGGAGCATAAGTCCCATCCATTGAAAAGTGCTTGAAATTAGGCGGGGAAAACCAGGCCTAGACATGAGTAATGAGACTCAGGAATGTAGATAGCTTGGCAAGCCTCCACACTGAACGTCAGAAGGGCCACTGGATGGAGCTCACTTTGGGGAATACTGGGAGAATGAAATGCGACCACAGACAAAAGACTGTAGCCTCTAGGAGGAGAAGGAATTAGGAGGTTGGCACTGTGTAGCCCTCTGCTGGCCTTCAGGTGTTTCAGCCCTAGGCGCCAAGGTATAATAAAGCCTGAGCCTCTTAGCATTCTCCTGAAACTTTCTGAGTTCAAGAGTGGAAGGAGGGATGGCTCTGGAAGGGTTATACACGCTAAAGGCCCCTCTGATTATTCTAGGACTGAAAAAGAGTCCACCAATCTAGCTCAGCTCCACATTCTTTCTTTGGGCATTGCGGTGTATGAGAAATGCAGGAAGCATGCTTTGCTCTTGATTTTACTGCATTTAAACTCTAAGTAGGGTAATGCCAATGCTATCATTCTATACCTGCATTTAGATAGAAAAACAAATCAAAATGGGGATGCCACCGCCAAAACTTAGCCAATTATCCTCCTTTCTACTCATCTTCTCTGGGAAAAGATGGAAGGCAGAGAAAAGGAAAGAAGAGAGCTCTGCATGATTTTTAGCATCCCCAAGTGGAGACCTGAACTGCCTTCCAAAAAGTATCATGTCAGCTCCATTACAGAACTCCAGTATAAAATCGATGATGCCTATGGAAATCATACTAACTTCAGTGTTTTTTTTTTCCCCCTCTGGGAGATTTATTCTAAAATAAAAATTATTCCTAGGGTTTTTAGAAAATACCACTCCTGTCTCTCTAGTTCCATACACATACCCTTCTAAAAGATACTGATGAAAATTAAAAAAGAAAACATACTTTTATAAGATACAAAGAGAATTGTGGCAACTTAAGTAGTGCAAATAACACAGATACCAATATTCTTTGAAGAAAGAAAACCTGTAAGCCAATATCTCCCTCTTTAACCAAATGACACCTGAATAGGGAAAAGGAAAACTTAACACCAGCCAGCAAGAGGGATTCAATCGACTTTGGTGATGAATGAGGGGTCAGGGCTGTCATAGCCAGATTAGCTCCACAGACTTAGATTTCATGCTCATTTACCAGTAACTTGCTTCATGAGTCTCCAATACAAGTATAACTCAGTTATACTTGTATCTTGCATAACACATTTGCAGGTCTGTTGAAGAAATTTTAGTAGTAAATTTTCAGAAACTCACATCTTTTCTCTGTCAATTATTAATGGGGATAAGTTAAATTATACTGAACTGTCAGAATAATTAGTAGTATATGACCAATATTTAAATTATTAAGCATTTTCTTTGCAAGGGAAACAGAACCTACAGAGAAATTGCATCTTAAGATTTCTAACAGTTCTTTCGAATAGTACCCCCTCATGTATGTGGTGAATGAATGACAGAATGATGGATAAGAAAATATATTTAACTGTGCTGTTTTAGAAATCTAAACATTCTCATAATGTAGTTTCAAGATATATTCATTCAGTTTGAATTTATAATATGGGGTTTCTCTTATAATTATTTTGTATTTATTATACAATATGAGGTTTATAATATGGGGTTTCTCATAATTATTTTGCATTTATGTATAACAGACAAGACTTTCTCAAGTAAGCTGTGTTTTCTAGACATAATTTCCAATATTTAAAAACTAAAAATGAGCCAGTTTTCCCATGTGCAATGGCAACCTTAGTACTTCAAAATTAAGTCCCATTCCATTTCCATCCTCTCTAACTTTTATCGTACTGAAGTGCTAAAACACGACTGATATCTGGAAGTTAGGTACGGTGTCAGGAGCAAAAGTTTGGTGGAAGTCCATGAGGTTCCTTTTGTGTTAAACTAAAATGGGAGTAGAATTTAAACATTGTGAAATTATATGGTATTTCATTTTTATTTTATCAGTGTTTTGTTTCAAATATTTGAAAGCAAAGACCAAGATGATATTGCATATAGAAGCTAAGCCCAGGTTCATACAAACATTTTAAACTTTCCTGCAGCACAAAAATTACATCAAGAAAATGACAAATATTATATTACTAGGTTACTGTCTTCCATCCACCCACAACAAATCTCAGATTGCCATTTTAAAAAGTATCATGGGAAAAACAGAAGAAGAAATAGTGTTTTAGTACCTCATGGAAAAACACAAAGTAAAATATTAACTTGTGAGTGCCCAACTTCCCTAATTTGATTGAAGGCCAAGATGCCACAGTGAAAGCAAAGTGGAGGTTTGCCCATTAATTATCTAAGTAATTACCTTAAATGTCTGCTTTGCTTTGGCTGTGGAGATATAGTCACAACCATGAAGACCCTACTGAAACAAGAAGATATGAAGTTCATAAAATGCTCTCCATCTGCAATGAAGAAAGGTACATGAACGCCACCTAAAAATGCAAATTGTGATCTTTTGTGACAAGACCAAAGAAAAGCTTTTTGAACGACAAAGAGAATAACTATTTCTATATTTTCCATATTTTCTAGTGAAGTTTCATTGCATAGTAATCCTCATTAAATAGTACGTGAGGCATGTACACTCTGAGAATCTCAGGCTACATTGGCTGTTGGCAGTTTGAAATACATATGTTAGAATTATCTCTCTTCTGGGGTTTTAGTCTCCTGTTCCAAAATAAAAGATGCCTGTAAGAAAATATTTTTTGCTTAAGAAGACAGATATCAAGTCTGTGTCTCAATTCTGTAGGAGAAACATATCAGACTCTAGAGAATGTCTAATAAAGTCCTAGAGAAAATTGTTAAGTAAATGAAATATTTAATTTCAGTGTAAAACTTTCTACTTTGGGGGAATATCCTACCATATTGTTCTCAGTTTCCACTGACTTCTCTCATGTTGGCCCCTTGCTTCCTGTCTAGGACCTACCACTATATTATGAAAGTAATGGCCCTACCATTACTATTTATTTATTTATTTATTTAATCTAAGTTTTACTTAAGTTCCGGAGTACCTGTGCAGAAAGTACAGGTCTGTTACATAGGTATACGTGTGCCATGGTATTTTGCTGTACCTATGAAGTTGTCACCTAGGTTTTAAGCCCTGCATGCATTGGCTATTCGTCCTGATGCTCTTCCTCACCTCACCTTCCTCCCTCCCACAGGCCCTAGTGTGTGTTGTTCCCTTCCCTGTGTTCATAAGTTCTCATTGTTCAACTTCTACTTATGAGTGAGAACATGTGGTGTTTGGTTTTCTGTTCCTGTGTTAGTTTGCTGAGGATGATGGCTTCCAGCTTCATCCCCAGCCCTGCAAAGGACAAGAACTCATTCCTTTTTATTGCTGCATAATATTCCATGCCTACCATTAGTTTCAATGGCAAAAACTGCAATTACTTTTGCACCAACCTAAACTTTACCCTTAGAAAGTTATATTACACAGGAGGCACTCTTTTCTGCTCTACCACTTTCTTATGTTGTAATTAAAAATGTAATTCATGTAGCATTTTAAACTCACAATTAGAGAGATGAACTCACAATTAGAGATTCCAAACTCACAAAAAGACAGTTTATCTGAAAGGTAATTTGTTGACAGGCTTTCAATTGGAATCAAAGGATATGTTTCAGATTCTCTGGCTAAGCATCAGGATGACAAAGTCAAGTCATCTTAGGGAAAACTGTTTTCCCTCCCATGAATAGATAGTAACATGGCTATAATTTTTAAAATTTATGAGTTAAGGCTACCTTTCCTTTTATCTTTAGAATATTTCATCTTCACTCTTCCTCTCTTGATGTATGTATATATGTTAACCATCAGATCTATGAATGCTGTACATGAGGGAAGATCCTGTTCATATCACTGGTGCTGAGATGTCAATTAAAATTCAGGTTCATGTGAAATTCTTTCAGTGCTTATTGGTGGATTTCTTTTTGTTACAACATGTTGGAGAAATACAGGAGATAAATAAGATCTTCAAGGTTGGACATGTTCTTCCTTACTGTGCTCCTTAGAATGCATGCCCTAGCTGCTTGTCATGTTGGCTGTAGGTTGTTAGGGAAATAGTAGACGGTATGAAGGTGTTTTGTAAACATCACCATGGGAGAGGAGTTTTGAGACATATATCGTGCAGTTCAAAGTGCCTCCTTGTGCAACGCTAAAGCCCACCTTAGCCCACGTCCTACCAGGTGGGCAGGAAATGTGATGTGAATAAAACTGTGTGCCATATGAGTTTTCTAATTTTTCTATTAGCCCTGGACCTCATTAGGAACATAGAGTTCGTTAATATCTTAGCATGATTACCAAAATAGAGTCCTGGACTGAGTAACATTAGCATGAATAACACATTGGTAGATGATGACAAATTAATGTGTTACTTTGTCTGCATGTTACAGTTCTGGAATAAAATTCTTAGAGACTTTATGCCTAATGCAAAAGTTAGAGACAAATTTGAAATCAGGCCTGCCGTTTAACTGCCTTTAAATGAGATATTAGAAACACCATTACATTGTCTCTGCATTCCCCCATATTCTATGATTTTAGGAGAAAAATGACAAATGAAATATGTTGAGTGTGAAAGTTAGAGACTGGGAACCAAGGTATCAGTTTCTGAGAAAGGGAACTAATAAAACATTGGATAGGTTTAGTAACAACAACAGAAGGTCAAAAAGCCCATTATGAGGTGGTGTCTCAAATAATTTGTTCCCACAGAGTTTGTAGCCTTTAAAACTTGCCTGTAACATAAGCTAGATTATTAAGTACTCTGGGCTAGAGAGAAGGCTATTTTCCATAATTAGCAAGAGTGTTTGAAGGGTGAGGTATGAGTGTGGTGCTGGGAGATGAGAAGTTAGCATGAAAATCTGGGGTGTAAAAGAAAGCTACAATTGGGAGATGAATAACACCTTGATGCAGTGATTTCTTACGACTGGTGTTTGTTTAAAGAAATAGACAAAATACTGTTAAATAACTTGCCACAGTTTTTGTTGTTATTTTGTTGTTGTTCTTGTTGTTTTAGTAACATCTGGAATTTCATTGCAAAGAAAATGGAATGATATATCCTTAGAACACTATGCAACCCAAATTTTCACAAAATGTTCCTCCCAAAACCTACATGTAGAGTTCCTTAAGGTCTTAGTCTGCTTCTAACAAGATGGCAGACTATACCATAAAACGATGTACACCCAGGCTTCCGATGAAAATGTTAATATACCATTTCAGTGAACTAAAAGCTTATGTGAATCACTAAACCTCTTGAAGCGGAAGGACTGGCCATTTAGATGACAGAGGTGCCTACCGGGTCCAGGACCAAGATTACGTGTTTTTCCTGAGGAGCTGAAATTCAAAATGTCAAGTATTAAAGGGAAATGCAAGGCAAGCTCTAAAATGACCAGTCATGTAGAAACCTAACTCACTAAGTTTATGAAAAAGATAGCACTAAATAAATGAGTCCAAATTTATCATAGTGAATCTTGAAACAGTAGCATTGCCACCATGCTTGACTATATTCAATACAAACTCAAAATGGCCACACTTGCAAAGCATATTTCTTAATGAATCTAGCTTCACCCTATTTATGCAACTTGAGCCCATGCGAGAACAATAGATAATTCGTATGACAGTTATTTCACAGGATTTTTTCTTTGGCAGCTAGAAGACTTATTAGTTATTTAAGAACACCATACGTTATGCATAATTATTTCATTTCTTTCCCCTTTGCAAAAACATTCATATATCAGTATAGAACATATAAACCAAGAAATATTCTTTTTAGGATGTCTACAAAAAGATAAAAGAAAAATTTTCAAACATTGTGAGTAGACATTATTATATATTGTTTACTTTGTAATTTAAGGAAAACAATGCCAAAATAAAAAACACAGTGAAGAACTAAGTATTTTAATTTACATAAAGTTTTTTTAAAAAAAAACTTCAAAAGGAAATTTTATTGTGTGAAGTTTAAAACATATAAATTCAGATATAAAAGTTTCAGCTGGGTGCAGTGGCTCACATCTGTAATCCCAGCACTTTGGAAGGCCGAGGTAGGAGGATTACCTGAGGTCAGGAGTTTGAGCCCAGCCTGGCCAACATGGTGAAACCCCGCCCCTACTAAAAATACAAGAATTAGTCGGGTGTAGTGGCACATGCCTGTAATCCCAGCTGCTAGGGAGGCTGAGGCAGGAGAATCGCTTGAGCCCAAGAGACTGAGGTTGCAGTGAACAGAGATCATGTCACTGCACTCCAGTCTGACAGAGTGACATGCTGTCTCAAAAAAAAAAAAGCTTTATAATATATTTTAACCTGGATCAATCACTTCCTAGCAGGATTGCTTTAGGAAAATTACTAAATTTCTATTAGCTGCAGTTTCCTCATCAATAAGTGTTATAAATTAACAATCACACTGATTTTTGTCATAGAGTACTAATGAAGCTAAAATGAGATAATGTATAAAGTGAAAGTGCTTTACAAACAATATAAATGAAAGATATCTGTACTGCTATCAAGAAATGACAAAAACAGTTAAGAAAAAATATTATGTAAAAATTACTTGACAATTTTAGGGAAGTTGCTTTCAAAGCACTAGTTGCTATGCCAACATTTTCAGTTTGCACTTGGTCATAAGTTTAGTTTAGATACTTTAATAAAAGTAGAATATGATACAAAATGCAACTTCATCTCTCTGCCATACCATAGCATGCTCAGAAAACCCTTCCATACCTAATGAAATTAAAGGATTTAATCTTAACTGACCAAAGGCCATAAATATGTTTATAATTATAGTAAATTATAAATGTTCCTTAGTTTCTTTAATCCTAGAATAAATTTTTGTTTCTGGAAGACTTTTCAAGTATGGTCAACAGATTGAAAAGAAAATCAATATGTATACTGAACAACATGAAAATCATTCTTACTGAGTTTTCTAGTTTATGTTGCTGTTGTTATTGGGTCTGTTTTGTAAGATTCCATTTCCTAGGTGCTTTCTTCTGACTCTTGAATAGGGATTGGCTGTTAAATTTCTTGTTTTGCCAAAGCACATAGGCAAAAAATAAGCAAACTAGGAGCTACACATTGAGTGTAGGTCAATTACTAAGGGATGTTAAAAGTTGAGTAGTAATACCTACAAAATGGCATGCCAAAAGTCTATATGGTCTGAAATGGAATGAATAGCATATAATTAAAACTGTGGGCTCTGAAATCAGATACATTAAATTCAAATAAAGGCTTTGACACTTGCTAGCTGACTGTGTAATCTTTGACAAGCAATTAACTCTCTAACACTTAATTTCCTTATTGTTACTATGAGGATAATAATAGTGCCTATCTCGAAGAGTTGTGAGAGCTGAAAAAAAAAAAAAAAAAAAAAAAGGATCCTAGGAAAGCACTCAGACATGACACCAGATACCCAGAAAACATTTGGTGAGCGTTAAATAGTATATGACACAGTTTAGATATTTGTCCCCCACCCATGTCTCATGTTGAAATGTAATCCCCAATGTTGAAAGTAGGTAATGGTGGGAGGTGTTTGGATGATGGGGCAGATACCTCATGAATGGCTGGGCCATCCCTTGGTGATAAGTGAGCTCTCACTCTAAGTTCACAGAACATTTGGTCATCTAAAAGTGTGTGGCACCTCCCCTCCCACTCTCTCTTGTTCCTACTTTCACCATGTGAAGTGCCTGCACCCTCTTTTCCTGCCACCATGAGTAGAAGCTTCTTGAGGCCTCCTCAGAAACAGATGCTGCTTTCTGTACAGCCTGCAGAACCATGAGCCAATTAAACCTATTTTCTTTATAATTACTCAATCTCAAGTATTTCTTTATAGTAATGTAAGAATGGCCTAATGCAATGTATAAACATGATAAAAGGTGTATTTTTCCACAAAATTTTTGACTTGACATTCAATTTCAGCTGTAGGAAAATCAGCCTGAGATATCTGTTAAAATCAATTAAAATGCCAGATCACTGGATCAATTCAACTCTCTACTATATTGTTGCTTTTCACTATACACGTCAGTTTTGTGTGTGTGTGTGTGTGTGTGTGTATGTGTTTGTATGCAGATGTGTGTCTATCTATATGATCTACACATACACTATAGATACACACATATATATACACACACATAAAATCACTAGGTATGAAATATACATATATAGAAGAAATTTATTTTAATGGTAGGAATGCCATAGCAATGCAGAAATTGGAACTGCAGATTATAGAAGCTGTGTGGTTTTTCAGTAGTGTCATTTGTCTTTTCAATGCTTCCTTAAGTTTATTTAATTTTGATTTGTGGCCAATCAAAAAACAATTGTACATTGATTCTAGAAAGAGCATAATGGTAAAAGAAAATTATTCAAGCTGAAGGTGGTATACGTATTGCACAACTTAAAGGCACAGTAAACCTTGCTAATTGAGTTGGAGATGAGTAAGAATGCTTATCAGGTCAAGTGAAGGTAGACACCATTGAAAAATCTACTCATTGCTAAAAGGCCAATAGTGGTAAGTTTTTAGTGAAGAATAATTTTTGGGTTTGAGTTTCTATTTATTTATTGTTTTTCACATTTAATATGTCAGTGGAAGATGAAATGAGTTAACTAACTTAAATTAGAATAAAGGAAACTGCCCAGGTATATTATTAGGTAGAAGCAAAAGTACTGCAGTTTTTGCCATTACTTTTAATTCTTGTAATAAATATTAAATTTCATTGTCTTTCTTTTTAAAAAAAAACAAAGTGGTGTCAAATGGATATAGTGTCAGGGTGTAATCCTTGACAAACTTTGTTTTGAATTTTTAAGATATATTTAAAGGTTTTCAACCTCAAAAGATAATTCTCAGAAAAACAACAACAACAAAAATCAGCTGAATTATTTACAGCAATTGTTAGTTATTTATATTGGATTTATCTAAAACATATGCCTTTCTCAGAGATTAGGTGTTAAGAGTATGAATTAATATTTGCAAAGTCCTTTGAGATATGTTTTACCAAAGTGTAAATTACTTCAATGAATGACAAAACAAATGAGAACATCTTTAGTGAAGCAAAAATATAAAGGAATTAAAAGCTAAAAGCATTTGAACACATTTTAAATGCAATGGCTTGCATTTCCTGAATTAGTGTTTAGTTTTGAAGCAGTTGGTCAAACTGAGTTTGGAAATATTCATGTGTTAATAGCACTCATATTTCTCTTACTATGATTTAGAGCACTATAAATGTTGTCTGAGATTTTATATACATCAGAAGCAAACACGGCCATATTTTCCCCCTAGAAACAAATATAGGCATTAATATAATTTTTATATTATATTCATGGTTCTCATACATTGCCAAATTAGAAGACAAGTGTGTATGTGTGTGTGTGTGTGCGTGTGCATATGTGTGTGTGTGTGTATATATATATAATTTTTAATGAATTGTTGAATTTCCGCTGCTGAGTAACGGCTGCTTCTGCATTTCCACTAAGGATAAATGGGGGTTTTAATCTCCTTGCTAGTTGTTTAAAACTCCTTTGCATTCTTACACAACAGCTCATTTTTCATCACCAGGAAAAATATGCAATTTGAACTATGCTACTTTTTACCTACAGTAAATCAGTATGTGTCATAAGAGCAAAAAGGAATGTAATATCACTCACTATCGTGGACCTTTCCTTAGAGCAAGTCCCAGAAGACATTGCCAAGTTCAGTTGCTATAGCAACAGAGCTCTGGTGTCTCTCTTGCTTGGATGTTTCAGTGAGTTGATTTTTACCACACAGGCATAATCCTGAAGACTTTTTATGCTAAGGAAGAAATTACACAGTCAATAACAATGTGTGTGACCCTTCTGTTGATCTGTGATGATTTAATTTAAAAGTAGTACAAAGCAGGTAACTCCATAGCATTTCAAATCACTTTGCTGACTTCCAGTTAAATTATTCACTGTGTTTTCTTTAGGCCCCTCAAGTACTTGTATTTCTTAAATTAGAAAAATACCCTTAAACCACTGGAGTATTAATATGGAATTTCATATTATTTTAACCAGCTGTGAAGTGCTGCTATAAAAATGTCTTGAAATAATATCAATCTACTTAAAAAATACTACAATTAGCAAGAGAAGACTCAATACGACTATACTGGCAATATGGAAGTATTATCTTCGGATTTCTATTGAAAAGATGGAAGGACAGATAACAATATGTCTTATTATAGAATTCTAGTTAGTTTTGCCTATTAAGGAGATAGACCACATAAGCATTTTATACAGTGCCCATCATACAGTAATGAAAATATTGTCATACTTTTTATCCTGTCATAATATAGTCAGGCAAATATATATTTTTATACTGAGCACTATTGACTATGCAATTGAATGCCCTTTGTATTCTGAATACCTTTAAAGTAAAAATGGTGTAAAATACTTTACTATGGTTGATCATTAAATATATCATAAAAGGTACGGATGATTTTTAGAGGACTAGCCTTGTGAATAAGATGCTTGCATTTAATGGATATGCCACAGGAGGCAGCTTGGAGGGGACTGTGTTGTAGGTTTGGGAAGTCAGGGCTTTGACTTTTATTTATCATACTACTTACTTAAGAACTTCTCTAAGACTTTATTTTTTCACCTGTAACAAAAAGATAAAAACAATTTCCAAGCTCTATGGTTTAGAAAGAATCCTGTGATATAAATATAAAGCAGCTGGTCAAATGCCTGGAAACAAATGATCCTTATTAAATTTTTGCTGTCTTTTCCTTAAAGGTTTTCCAGTCATGTCCTTGAAAATCATTTCCAAATGAAATCTGAAGGTAAAAATGAGTACAAATTAAATATTTCTTAATACCTTAGAATACATGAGTTTTAACTGTGGCAAGATGTGGAAAACTTTCAATATAAATTATGTTACAAATTATTACACTTGCTTCAAATGACAATGTCTTTCTCAAACTATGTTTTTATGACCTCCTAGCACAGGAAGATGCTCTGGGGGATAAAAGGTGGGTAAGAGACTATTCTATGGTTAAATACATTTAGAAAATGCTGAACAATATACTTGTCTCCAGGAGCTTACAGATCACATTAGTTTATTGAACCGTCCAAGAAATTCCAGGTGAAGAGGTCAATATTGTTTAGTGGTAAAGAGCGTAAATTTAGGATTTAGGCTGCCAGGGTTTAGTGTCCACTTCCAACGCTTATTACCTTTTAACTTTGAGAAGTTACTCAACCTCAGTGTCTCAGTTTCCCCATCTATAAAATGGAAATGGCAACAACATTTTCTACACTAGTATGAGAGGTTATAATGAGATATATCAAGTGTTCTGATACAGGCTAACAAAGGCAATTATCAGTAAATAAGCAATTAAAGAAACCTGTTTCAACTCTTAACCATGTTAACTTTTCTTTATAAATAATATTTTTGAACACCTTCTGGAACTATTATTCTTGGGAACGACACTTGGAACAACTCTAAAGTACAATGTTAGGGTAGTGACAAATTGCAATTAAGTAAAAACGTATTCATCACATTAGTGAGAAAACCAAGTACCACAAAATATCATCTACCTCACAACATGTGACCTGACTTGTTGCTATTTTGCCAGAAATTTTTATTGTCAGAACATTAGAGCAGTTTAGTTGAGTGTAAAGACCTTATCCCATAGATGTTCTATTCATTGGGGCTGTCTGCATCCATTTCATGAATTAGCACAAATAAGTTTATCACATTAGGTTATTTTCCTATTACTGAAACTGAGCCCTAAAGGAATGGAACACCAAATGAATAAAACTGTAATGATTAGTAGAGAAAAAAACTGAGTATGTAGATCACTGATAGGGTCTGCAAAGACAAGGAAAGACAAGGCACATTATCCAGACAGTGAATAAACATTTGCATATTTCCTAATACTAATCCTAAACAACATCAGTTTTAGTTTTATCCCTCCAAAATGGAGGGATAAAATAGCAAAGGAAGATAGCTTCATCTAAGGAAAAATATGCTACAATTTCACAACAATATGCAAAATTTATCTGTAGTCTAAATAACACCATGACTCCAAAAAAACCACCCTACCCTTTTCTGGAAGATAAGAAGCTCAGCAAAAGGACCATTCGAATGAGCAGTCTGCTAATTAACCTGACAACTTTCAGAGAGCTTTGAATTTATTCTCAAATTTTTAACTGTATCCGGTTGCTGGTTTCTCTTAAAGAGTTCATATTTTTAAAATCTTCATTAGAAACTTACTGAACAAAAAAAAAATCACTCTCGTTCTGTGTCCTTCACAATTAAAAACCATTTTCTATTATTCACGTTTTCTTTGTCTTCATCCTATTTCCACACAGAGCTATTTTATAGGTAAATATAATTTAAAAGCCCATTTGTTTCACTTACAATTACGTCTTAAGCACTGCCTCCCAAGAATACACAGAAGCCTTCAAAATGATCATTTTTAGCACCTGAATGCTAATATTCTTTCATGACCAGACATGCAAATGATTTCCAATTGTGTTGTTGGTACACTGAATCCCTTCCTATGCATTGTTTTAAAGTGGTTTTCAAACTTCAGGACACATATGAAACACTGGGAAGGCTTATTAAAACATAGGTGACTGGGCCCTACCATCAGAGTTTCTGATTTAGTAAGTCTTGGAGGAGGCCCAAGAATTTGCATTTCTAACAAGTTTCCAGATGATGCTGATCCTGCTCATCTGTGGCCATTTTAAAAATTACTATTGGAAGAGGCTAGGTGTGATGGCTCATGCCTGTAATCCCAGCACTTTGGGAGGCTGATCACGTGAGGCCAGGAGTTTGAAACCAGCCTGGCCAACATGACAAAATTCTGTCTCTGCGAAAATGCAAAAACATTAGCTGGGTGTGGTGGCACACACCTATAATCCCAGTTACTTTGGAGGCTGAGGCATGAGAATAGCTTGAACCTGGGGGTCAGAGGTTATAGTGATCCAAGATCACACCACTGCACTCCAGCATGGAGTACTTAGGTAGAACATAGCCATCACATTGGAAATAAGTCAAATAACATAGACATTATTATTGCACACAGGCTAACAAAGGCAATTATCAGTAAATAAGAGCAATTAAAGAAACATAATTTTCAGTAGATATGAGCAATTAAGGAAACATAAGACATATTTCTGAAATCCCTTTCTATAGGCTCATTTGAATTTGTATTGCCAAATGACTTCTTGATACTTGAAGCCTATGTATATACCAACTGATTGAATAAACAAACATGAGTCCTGCGATCCACCTATTTACATTTCAAAGATATGTATTATGGTTGAATGGGAATAATCCAAATTTCTATTACTGCAGAAATCAGCAAGGTTTTATCATTGCTCCCCAAATTCAAAGTCACTGAAAAATAACAGAAATATTTACATTTTGGAGAAGAGTACATTTGCATCTGCACAATATAAATAAAAATTAGCTGCATTTGATAGTTCAAAAAACAACAGTGCCCTTTGGAGAGCACAGGGCAAAAATCTGGCTTTGAGAAATTATTTTTTCATAAACTAGAAACAAAAAAATTCCCATTTGGCAAGAGGTTTTTAGGATGTTTGCCTAAAACCTCAGAGGTTTTTCTTTGTACTAAAGGATTCTTTATATTTAGGTATGGATTAGTCCCCCACCTGTAAATGGAGGAATATGAACATAAACAAGCCTGTCTACAAAAGCACATAGATGCCTCTATTAATACATCAGTACAGCAAATCTCATTTTCTCTAGAAATAATACATGAATAGATTTAACCAAAAGATAAACATTTCTTGAAAAGAAAAATGGAACATCAAAAAACCTGCCTTATATAGTAAGAACATTAAAAACATGTTCTTCATAAACACGGATATTAAAATCTTTGACAAATGACTAAATATGAAAGTTCAGATGCAAATAAACCTACGTAACATATATTTTTGACTGAAGATATTAGGTTACATTAGAGGGAGAAGTATATAATTAATCATGTGTTTTATTAACACTTTTATTACAAAAAGGAATAACTGTGTAAAAAAATGATTCTCTATATTTTGATTCTAAACTCTGGAGCCTAATATTCTAAAGAAGACTGATTACCAATTGAGAAAGGTCAACCCGGTAAAATTTAAACATATCTCTGGAGATTCTAGATCACTATTATTTAATGTATGAAAGGGAAAGCAGGCAGCTTGACTAAAAAAATATGTATCCTATCCTTGCAATTAGAACAAAAGAACAATAAGCAACTCAGGCAACTAATTGCCTTTCCTAGTGAGGCCATCTACCCAGATCTGTCTCATATCCCTAATAATAACATATTGCTATATCATTTTTGTTGCTATTCCAAAGCAGAATCACAACTGTTTCCTGGAAACTTAAGAAATATATTAGTAAATACTAATCTAAAATTAGATTAAAATTCAAAATAATTAACATTATATTTTAAGGCTAAAATTATGATTAAACTTTCTTTTTTCAACTACATGTTGCAGAGCCTTTAAAAAGACCTGTTACACAAATACGTTTTCGGTCAAAAGTAGAAATTAAGAAAACTTTACATGGGCAAAATTTCAACAGAGTCATTACAGATTTGAGCGTTGCGAGAGTACACATTGCTGGTACTAGATGTATATATTCGAATCATTCTATTCTACAACAGCAAGACACTTTTTAACTTATTCAACTGAGGAAATAATATAGGTTTTTTTTTTCCGTCACAACCTTCATTCCTTCAGAAACGACTAAACCGTAGAGCAGAAAATCACTTCTATGTACAATTGCAGATTTCTAGGAATGTATCTATATTTTTCATTTTCTTATTTTTTAACAAAAATATTGGTCTTAGCAAAAGTCACAAACTTACTTTGAGAGATTAAATTCCCTTGATTCTTAGCAAAACAGAACAGAAGTAGAAAGGCTTCTGCATTCTATTTGATCTCTATGGTGCCTTTGGTGTGTATGTGTTTTGGTAGATGTACAAAGAGAAAAACAGTTCTATTTGTTTAACCTCCAGTAGTACATTATAATGTATGCTACTTAAAAAAAATTCATACCATGTTTCTTTAATTGTAAGCACCATATGGAAGTTCCTGCTGTTGTCTGTCATATTTCCCCCAACTCAAATTATGAGTGTTCCCATAAAGAACAAGATAAGTGAAAAGTAAAACTTTACCCTGATGAAGAGGATCTTTTCTCCCACCCGGTATCTTCCTTGGGAGAGTCGCTCCACACAGAACTTGTTTGGGCATTTGCAAGGAGGATCTTCAGAAATTCGTTTCACCTGAAATAGAAGACCAGGCAAATTCATTCTTCTTAATTAGGTTGAATTTATGTTAATTTGCTCCAAGGACTCCAAGGCCCATGAACCCTTAATGACTTTAAACTTGTTCTTTATGTGAGCATAGGAATATCGCATTAAGTCATTACTATGTAAAGGTCAGGTCCCAAAGACCTCTGAAGGCAAATGACTGCACTAAGGCAAAGGTTGCTAATGACAGTGATGATTTTGGAGGATAAGGAGCAGGAAGTCAACAGGAATCATAGAATATAAATGATCAGCTGGGTTTCTACTTTTGGAGGACTAAAAAGACCATGCAGATTTGGGCTGTCAAGGTGAACCTATTAAAAACTAGAACAGAATGTATGTTAACAGAGAGTTTATATTACCTCAGTATAATTTTAACTATATGTTACCCAGTTTCAAAATAATGAGAATGAACCTAACAAATCTTTTTAAAGAGACTATTGTTTCATCGTATTTTGAACTCGAAGATTTTCTCTGAGAATTAATCTCTCATTTACTTAGCTTTACCCTGCAATTCACTCCATCTCAGTCATTCCTATCAAACCCTACTTCTGTGACCATGTTTTACAGCTTATATATGACCTATGTAATCGATGCCTGCATATCAGATTTTTATCTCCATTACATCTATTCTCTCACTCTTTAAAAACTACATAATCTAAATGATATGTGCATAAAGCTAATGAATAGTTGTGATTACTAGAATAGTCCAAGATTTTAGGAATGATTTTATGTTTTCCTTAACTGGGAACAACCCAGTCTGTCTGCTCTTCAACCAACTAACTAACCAAACAACCCAAACAATAATGTCCTGTGTTATGAGGAAATGTTTCCATGGAAGAAACAGAAAGCTGTAAATGATGTGCAGCCTGCATTTAGAAACTATATAGAACAAATTTAGAAATTGGCCTGGATTTCCTCACCCAAATTCTTCCACGAAGATGTCATAGTGTCTAGAGTTAAGTCATGAAAAAAATGCAATCATTCCTTCAAATAATTCAATGTGTGACTTTAATCAGCCTTCTAAGCAAAGACTGTGCAGGGAGTAACACATGAACTCAACTACCTGTTGATGTAAAGGAATTAAACAACTCAGTTTCACCAGAATAAGAAAGGTTCCAGAAGGTACGAAAGCTAAAACAGTGGAGGAATAACCACAAAAAGGGAAAAATTCCTGAATTAAATTTATCTGAAAAACTATACAATTACGACTCAATAAGGATGTACAAAAAGAGAACCAACACTATTTTTGGAAGAAAAGGACAAAAGAACCAATTTTAATATATACATTGCCATCAGTCCTTTCTGCCATCCCTAATTTTACTGACATATAAACCTATGACTTTTGGTACTTATTTTTATCATAGCATATTGTAACTCATTTATTGGTTAACATTAATGTCTTCTTGCTAGACTGAATCCTTAAGAGTTAAGATAGTATTTTATTATATTTTAAAATCAGTAATACAAAGCACATCCTAATGGCAAATAAATATTCATTAAATGCATATTGACTAAATAGATAAATAAGAACATGGATCTATACAGGACATGGAAAAATTAGGGTAACTAAATAAGCATGGATTCAAAGAAACTTAGAAATGGCCTTCATTGAAAAATGAGAAAACTACTTAACGTTAAGTTAGTGATTAGGGCAATGACTTTGTGTTATGAATTTTTTCTATATTATACTTGATCTATAGACACATTCACCCCAGTATTAATAGACTTCTGTTCTTAGAGATTTTTTGAAAGGTTATTTCTGAATGGGATGATGATAATAAAACAAGATGTACAAAAGTTGAATAATGATCACATCATTTCCTTCCAGTAATTCAGAACCACATTCTGGGGTGAGGGTAGGTTTACAGGACTAATGAATGTTGTCTATAGTTCCCATTTTCAGTATTTTTCTATGTCTATCTCTTTCTATATGTGTTTATAAAATATGTTTAAATATAAATACGTATATATATGTAAATTATGTTTATGCCATTGCTAGAAGTGGTACAGTTTTCCTTATCACCACAAATAAAGGCTTCCATGAGGAAAGCAAGGATGCAAAACAGGAGGGGCTGATCCTTCAGAAGAAAATCAGACTGACAGCATCCAAAAAGTACATGGCCTGAGGCCTGAGCTTTAGGAGGATCATGCTTGGCACAATTTTACTTGCCATGCGGTAATTAACCAAACAGTAAATTGATGTTCAACTGGTTTCTTCACTAAAAAATGACAATCACAAGTCTGTATGGAAAGTATTTCAATTTTTCAGTGTTCTTAGACAAAAGACAGAACCTCTTGGTATCAAATGAAGTAAAATACAGGAAACATTTTCTCAAGTGGCCTGCTCTTCTCTAATGCCTTTGTGGCTTTGAAAATGGAGTTGATTTTAAAAATCAAGGGCTGTTTTTGTAGTTGCATGAGAGGTGGAAGCAGAAGTGGAAGAAACAAGACCAGACTGTGGCCAGTGGAAATATATTGTTAAGTAAACAGTGACTGATGACATCTGTGCTTCTTGCATTACCTAGGGAAAAGTCAGTCTGGAAGGTGTTCTTTCTTGGCTAGGAACCCAGCCAGTTTTCAGCTGAAATGGGATTTCAAGAGAAGCCTGATTACTCAGAATTACATTATCTCTCGTCCCCATACTGAGGAAGTTGATGGAGAAGAGGAAGAAAGTAAGAATGGTTTCTGAGGACTGTATTCAACTCATTGTGTGAGAACTAGCTCAGTGAAGAGGAGAACTAAACCTGACTCCACTGTTTATCACAGCTGAATCACTCTATCAGGACATCTGGAGAATAAATTAATCTGAATGGATATCACTGTGTTTATTTCTCGATATCTTGATTAAAGAAGGTGAGATGTATTTTCCACATAAAGGGTCAACTATTTTTTCCCACCATTCCCTTAAATTTCAAACAAAGAAGTGTGAAGAAACATTGAAGGTTTCAAAACTGGCAGTTACTGCTGAAACTGTTCACTGGAATATAATATCTTAACACAGATCTACTTCTCTTGCTTTCTCTCTTTTTTATTTCTTCTTGTTTTTTTTCACTCCTCCTCTTTCTCTTTTTCCTTTTTTTCTTTTTTGGAGTGGCAGATAATAGCTTCCCCAGAGTAAATATAGCCAGTATTATTAACTAAACGCAGGAACTCTGCAAGCAATCTCTATTTTATATCTCTATTCTAAAACCCATGTCGGGGTACATCAATTTCAACTCCCAACTGCAATATATGCCTCACATGCAGTGAAGCAGTTGCTATAGGAACAGTTTCCTTTTATATTAGATATATGAAGTTCTGATTTAAACCATTAGTGAAGCTCAAGTTACTTTTTCTCTCCTCCACAGTTACTGAAGTAAAACACTTCAGTAAAAAAACCTATCGCTTAAACAGAATGCAAATAGTTCAATGTAGTTTTCCCCAATGTAAAATGAATGGGACTATAAGAGGCTTCTGTGGTCAAATAAGTTTGGAAGATTCCAGGTTAAACAAGATCTTATTATGGAATTCACCAGAGCCTTTGATATGCCAAAATGTACTACCAGACTCTAGATGAGGACTATAGTAATTTGTATTTCTCAAACTAATCTAACCATGGTGTGTTTGATCAAACATTTCTTGAAAAATGCCATTTTAAAGACTTGTAGAAACAGTATTCTAGCTGGCAAACATACAGAAATATCCACTTTGTAGATTTCCTATATTTGATTAAAACTTCTTAATTAAGCAGATGGTTATGTTCTGAACTCCAGTAAACTTTAAAGGAGGTTTAAAGCTTCTATGAAATCCCTTCCGTTTTTCTCAATTGAGAGCATGCAAATTGAGAGTAGGGGAGAACCACCATGGAATGGCTGGCTTACTATTGTATGGAAAGTCTTCATTGCACTCTCTTTTTCTGAACTAGAGTATTGGTAAAACTCTAAAACCCTTTTCATCATTTTTCCACCACCTTCTTGCCCTCTCTTGTTTTTCTCCTCATCTCAAGGATTGCCAGATATGAGACAAGTTAGTGAAGAAAGAAAACCATTCTAGCTACTTCTTCTAGGTTCATAGAAGTAGCTTCAAGTGGCAATATCTCCTCCCTCTACAATGCTACACCAGAATTGAAAAGTGCATTCATTTGCAGAGTATGTGTCCAATTTGGATAAATAGAATAAGGGAGAAGGTTAAACTTTAATTAGCTACATTGATAACTGATCCAACGAACATGGTACTGGATATAGATGGATAAAATATGGTCCTTGTCTTTGAGTACAAGGTCTACACCTTGACAGGAAAGGATATTTGTGCCCAATAAGATAAATGCTTCATTAAACTTATACAAGTACTTGCAGCACCAAGGAGTAATTTGCCAGTTATACCTGGGATGAAAGATACCAGAAAAAAACTTTATGTAGGAGGTAGCGCAACCTGAATTTTAAAAGATCAAAAGGCGTTTAAAAGTAGTGTAAAAGGTGAGTAGACAGAAACACTATGAAAAGCAACAGTGGCTACATCAAAATGCAGGGACCACTAATCCAGAGGACAAAATAGCTGGAAAACGCACAGTAGGCCAGAACATAGAGGGCTATGAATTATATGACATATCAACGAGCTTGGGTTTCACCCTAGATGTTATAGAGAACCCTATATAATTTTGATCAAATCCAAAGTGCATTTAGTTTGATCCTTCTGGTAGCAGAAATGTTGTAGAGATACATTTCAAGAATGGAGTGATCAACAGTGTCAAATACCAGGAAGTGAGCTCATAATTTTAGGACTAAAAAATTTCATTTGATCCAGTAATCAATTCAATAGGAGGTTAAGGGGGACATTGGCCAGCTACTCTTCAGTGATCTGGAACCCCGACTATAAGGCAATTTTGTAAAATGAATGAAGGTTATGGCTGAGGGGAAATGGACTATAAGCAAGTATATCTGCCCCAGGGGCAATACACTTATAAGAAAAAGACTAGAGGAACATCTTACCCTAAAGTAAGTCTAACCAAAAAGTATAATTGATAGAGAAGAAAAAAATGTTCTCATCAATATATAAACAATAGACCATTATCTACTACTAATATAGTATTACTCAATTACAAAATAAAAAGTGAAATACTATAAAAAAGCAAGACATATGACAAATTCATCAAATAGGTAATGTGATTTTAAAATCCTTTCAGTAGCATTAAATCAAAATGTCTTGCCCATTCTTCTTTAGTTCCCAAGTGATTAAACAGTTACCCAGAAGACCGCAAAATAAACAGGTTATGATACCTTTAAGAGCTAAAATGTTTGCTGCCGTTAACAGAAATGAGGGTTCTTAATCTGTCAGATGAACTGTTGCATTCTGCTCATCTAAATCTGCAATATAGTTTGTAGTGTCACATGAAGAAAAGCAAAACACAGAGAAATCTCTTTTCTGCATCCTGTAGTGTCAAACCATTTTCCCAGTTCTTTTCTTCCATTCATACCCTAGAGGAAGAAAATCACAGCTACGGACCACCAGTCCTTTTCAGTTCTGCCTATTTTTATAGCTGGCATTGTGGTTGGTGCTAGTTTCTTAGGACTCTCCCCAGGTATGTGAGACATATGCCCGCGTAATGCCTCTGGCATTATCATTTTCTATAAAATGCAAAAGCAACTACAGCTCCCAAAATACAAACTTTGCATAAACAACATCCCAGTCACTCCTGATTTGTCTCATTTACTAACATTTTTACAGTGGCACTTAAAATATATGTGTGGAGGGCATATGCACACGCATACTACTTTTCACAACCAAGAACTACTTTAACAGACAACCAAGGTCGCCTGAGAGTTTTAATTCACCGTGTTTACTGTTATACCTAAAAATGGTTTACTGTGATTCTGAGGATACCGTTAAAACATTTCCTTACTACAAAAATTGTGACTCAATGACTCTGCTAAGTAGAGGGACCTTGGAGAGTTAGACAAAACTGTGTTGGAATCTAAGGTCCTCTCCTCCCCTCAGCAGGTTACTCAACTCTACGTTTCCATTCCTGGAGAAGGAACCTGCCTTTCATATATGAGAGCACTTGAAAAACAATGGTAGTACATAAAAGGCACTTATCTTCTCTATCACATATTTACTTTCCCGTCTTTTAACAATCCTCAAGACCTTGTGTCTTCAGGCTTCTTATCTGTGAAATGGGGAATTGTGACCCAGTGACAAAGAGGCTTTCATGTCTTCAAATACAATTTTCAGGGAGTTGACTTATTATTCTAAAGTTTTATTTGTTGTTTAAAATAAAGTGTCATTAATTGTTTCAGTTTTGAATCTCAAAATGAATTGTAGGACTGCAAAGTTTTTCATATGGGCTTAAAATAAATTTCAAGAAAATTGATAGAGGTAAAGGTTAGACTGATATGACATTGCACAGAACGTGTTTTGTAGTACAGGAAAGACTAAGCTCTGGTAAGAAGTCTGACTGATTTTACTTACTGCATCGTCCAGTAAGTTTCCTGTACTCTTTTTTCCAGAAGACTTTGATGAAGGAGAAGGTGAAGGAGAAGGGGCAGAAAGAGTTTCTTCTTGTTCAATCTCTTTTTCCAATTTTATCAAACCAGGAGGCTCCACACCATACCTTTAAAAGACACTGGATCATTACATCTGCATAACTTAAAATGATGAAATTACCATATATCATTTGATAACAAGCACCATGGGAGTAAATTCCTTACTTTTAAAACCAGCATTCACTTTTTTTCTGGCATTGAAATGGTAAGTTCTTGAATTAGCATCCTTCTAAGCAGAGGAAAAACATGTATACCTGCTGTGTATCCATACGTGCACATATATGGACACATAAGATATACTAAAAATATATACAAACACTCAATGCAATATGTTAATGAAACAATAAGATTAATACTATGTACAATTTGGCCTTCAGCATTTACATTTAGCAGCTTTACTTATATTAGTGCTGTAAACTATTTTGAACATAAGTTTGTTAAAAATAGAAATACAATCAGAGGGTCACAGTCAAGTTTGCAAACAGCAATCCCCAGAAATAAAAATTTTTAAATGATTTAGCAGGAAAGAAATTAACTTCTAATATATTTCCTATGGCCCTGAAACAATGTACTATGGGTTATACAATGTCATAGGCTCTGCTCCTAGGAACAGCATAATGAAAGCACATATATTGTTTTGGGAAGCAACTGAGCAGAGAGAATACAGAGATATAATTTAGAGTAACAATGTGTAAAAAAATGTGTATTGCAAATTATAAAAGCCAGAAAAGGTCAAAGGGTGAGACATAGTTGTTATCTCCTGTAGTCATATATTTCTTTAGCTAAATATAAAATTACATTTGGTTTCCTAGGTACATATCAACTGTACCTAGGCAGGGAGGCCAACAATAATTCTAGAATTTGAGAGTTGTGAAGGATTTGGGGGATCATCAATTTACACCCTTTCACTTTTACAGATAACAATAGAGATCTAGAAAAAATACATAACTAGTGAGGAGCAGGATAAAGACTTAAATGCAGTTTCTTTGGCTTTGATCAGGTGATTGGGTGTTAAAAAGGAGGGGAAGAGTCACTTAGAGATGAAAAAAAATAGGTTATGGATAATCTACAAAGGAAATAATCTATATGTAGAGAATATGTTGACAATATGTTTTAGTACCTCTTAATGAACAGTGTATGAAATCATCATTAGATTTAACCTTAAAAAATTTTCCTACTCTAATGGGTTATTATTTTAACTAACATTATTACTCATATGTTCAGTACATACTACTAGGGGAAAGCAATTTCCCTATTCTTGATGTTGGTTTTTTTTTTTTTTTTGCAGTGGATGCTCAAGTAGTTTTATTCTTGGCCTTTCTGCTTCATTACCCATCCGCTACAAGATAAAGGGATTTGTCAAATTAGTAAATTTAATAATAAACTGAGCATGCTTTACTTAGTTTACCCTACTTCTAGGGAAGAAACTGTTCCCCAGAAACCCTCCACATAGACCCCCCACTTTGCCTGCGACTAGGTAGTTAATTGGCCTAATGCTAGAGCTCTGTTAAAGACACTAAGCATATCTATCAGCTTGGATCTTTTTAGTTGTGAAGGTGATACGCAACTCTTTTATTTTCTACTTTTTCAGAATTTGGATAGTAAAGAGGGGTGCTATATGTTAGGAGCCCTTTGAGAGGTGGAAAATTTGAACAAAACAGTCTAGTGAGCACAATTCTACTGAACAGTTACTGCTTTGAGAACAGCTTCTAGTTCACAGATTAATGTTTAGCTACATAGATATCATTAGCTAAAAGACTGTAGGCACCATTTAACATATTTCTAATATTTTGTACATAGTTACCAGTTTATGGGACAGGACAATGGTGGAAATATGCTGGACTGCAAATTCTGTAGTGGGAGAGACCATTGTCTGTCTCATTCTGAGAATCACCAGCATCTCATATAGACCTTGGCACAGAATAATTATCTAATAACTACCATTTGAATGTAAAAAAAATCCTCTATTCTCATATAAAAATAATGTAAGGTTCTTAATATGAATTCAGGCTTATGGTTTTGAATTCCTAAATGCATATGCTTTAATAAAACATGTCTGTATTAAATGTACAAAAATACTTGACCAAAGTTTATCAAAAAGATTTTAACCTTGTCCAAATTTAAAACACATTTTTTTTCTAGTAATCATTAATAATGCTGAATGCTACAAAGCATCTGGTTAACTTGCTTTTGACAAGTACCAACAATACTCACATTGAGATTTGCTTCTCATTCTTTGAGTTAGATTTTGAATTAACTGTTCCATAACCTGCTTTTATAGTTTTTAGGTTTTAAATAATTTTAATTTGTATTTTAGATTCAGGGGTACATGTGCAGAATTGTTACATGGGTATATTACATGATGCTGAGGTCTGGGGTACAAATGATCCCACTACCTAGGTAGTGATCATAGTACCGAATAAGCAGGTTTTTTTAGCCTTTCCTCCCTTCCTTCCTCTCCACTCTAGAGTTCCCAGTGTCTATTGTTCCCATCTTTATGTCCATGAATACCCAGTGTTTAGCATTCATATATAAGTGAGAACATGCAGTACTGGGTTTTCTGTTTTTTCGTTAATTTGTTTAAGATAACTGCCTTTAGTTGCATCTATGGTGCTGCAAATAACATGATTTCATTCTTTTCCATGACTGCATAGTATTCTATGTCTTACAGTTTCTTTATCCAATCTACCACTGATGGATGGGCAATTAGATTGATTCCACATCTTTGCTATTGTGAACACTGCTGCTAAGAACACATGAGTGCATGCATCTTTTTGGTAGAATGATTTATTTTCCCCTGGAGATATAGATATCTAGCAAAGGGATTACTGGGTTGAATAATGGTGCTAAGTTCTTTGAGAAATCTCCACACTGATTTCCACAGTGGCTGAACTAATTCACATTCCCACCAACAGTGTATAAGTATTCCCTTGTCTCTGAAGCTTCATCAGTATCTGGTGAGTTTTTTGTTTGTTTTTGAGGCATGGTATTGCTCTGTCACCCAGGCTGGAGTGCAGTGGTGTGATCACAGCTCACTGCAGTCTTGACCTCCTGGGCTAAAGTTATCCTTCAACCTCAGTCTCCTGAGTAGCTGGAACTACAGGCATATGCCACCATGCTTGGTTATTTTTGTTGTTGTTGTATTTTTTTGTAGAGGTGGATATTTTTGTAGAGGTGGAGCAGGTCTCACCTGGGCTCAAGTGATCTGTCCGCCCTGGCCTCCTAAAGTGCTGGCATTATAGGCATGAGCCATCGTGCCTGACTTCTTTGTGGTTTTGATTCATATTTCTCTGATGATTAGTGATACTGAGAATTTTTGATGTGTTTTGGGGCCACTTGGGGCCACTTGTATGTTGCTTTTTTCTTTTGTGTGTGTGTTTTTTTAAGAAGTGTCTGTTCATGTCTTTTGCACAAATTTTAATGAGGATTTTTTAAAAATTAAGTTTCTTATGGATTCTGAACATTAGACTTTTGTCAGGGGTGTAGTTTGTGAATATTTTCTCCCATTCTGTAGGTTGCTTGTTACTCTGTTGAATTTCTTTTGTTGTGCAGCAGCTCTTTAGTTTAATTGAGTCCTGCTTGTCAATTTTTGTTTTTGTTGCAATTTCTTTTGCAGATTTAGTCCTAGTATTTAGACACCCTAGTATTTTCTAGGATTTCTTCTAGAATTCTTACAGTTTGAAGTCTTACATTTAAATCTTTAATCTATCTTGAGCTATTTTTTGTATATAGTGATTGGTATAGATCCAGGTTTATTCTTCTGCTTATGGATACTCATTAATCCAGCACCATTTATTGACTAGAGAGTCCTTTCTCCATTGCTTATTTTTGGCAACTTTGTCAAAGATCAGATGGCTGTAGGTAGGCAGCTTTACTTCTATATTCTATATTCTATTTCATTGTTCTGTTTTTGTACCCGTACCATGCTGTTTTGGTTACTCTAGCCTTAGAGTATAGCGTGACGTTTCTTCACGCTATACTCTAAGGGTTTGTTCTTTTTGCTAAGGATTGCTTTTGCTATTCAGGCTCTTTTTTTGGTTCCAAATGCATTTTAGAATACTTTTTTCTACTTCCATAACAAATGACAGCTGCAGTTTGATAGCAATGGTGTGGAATCTACAGATTCATTTGGGCAGTATGGCCATTTTAATGATACTCATTCTTCCATTTGGTTGTGTCATCTATCATTTCTTTTAGAAGTGTTTTTATGGTTGTTCTTGTAGAGATCCTTCACTTCTTTAGTTAGATGTATTCGTAGGTATATTTATTTATTTCTCTCTTTTTTTTTTTTTTTGTAGGGAGATAATTTGACTTCTTCTTTTCTTATTTCAATGCTTTTTAGGTATTTCTTTTGCCTGATTGCTCTGGCTAGGATTTCCAGTACCATAGTGCATAGGAGTGATAAGAGTAGGCATCCTTGTCTTATTCCACTTCTTAAGGAAAATGCTTCCAATTTTGACCCAGCTTTCGCTTCAATATGATATTGACTGTGGTTTTGTCATAGATGGCTCTTATTCATTTGAAGTAGGTTCTTTTATTGTCTAGTTTGTTGAGGTTTTTTTTTTTTTATCATGAAAGGATATTGGATTTTATCAAAAGCTTTTCTCACATCTATCAGATGATCATATGGATTTTGTTTTTAATTCTGTTTATGTAGTAAATTATATTTATTGATTTGCATATGTTGAACTAACCTTGTATTCCAGGAATGAAACCTACTGAATCATAGGAAATTAACTTTTCAATGTGCTGATTCAGTTTGCTAGTATTTTGTTGAGAATTTTTGCACCTGTGTTCAACAGAAATATTGGCCTAAACTTTTCTTTTTTCATTGCGTCTTTGCCAGATTTTGGAATCAGAGTAATGCTGGTTTCAGAGAATGAACTTGGAAATAGTCCCTTTTCCTCAAATTTTGGAATGGTTTCAGGAGAATAGGTACTGGCTCTCCTTTGTATGTCTCGTATAATTTAGCTGTGAATTCATCTGGTCCAGGACTTTTTTGGTTCAACTGCAGAATTCAATATTGGTCTGCTCAGGGTTTCAACTTTTTCCTGATCCAATCTTGTGAGGTTGTGTGTTTCCATGAATTTATCTATTCATCTAGAATTTCTAGTTTGTGTACATATAGGTGTTCATAATAGTCTCGGAGGATCTTTTGTATTTCTTTGGTATCAATTGTAGTGTCCCCTTTGCCATTCCCAATTGAGCTTCAATCTTCTCTTCTTTGTTAATCTAACTAGTGGGACATCAATCTTGGTATCATTTCAAAGAACCAACTTTTGGTTTCATTGATTCCTTGCATGAATTTTGGGGTCTCAATTTTGTTCAGTTATGCTATTATTTTAGTTATTTCTTTTCTTCTGCTAGCTTTGGGGTTAGTTTGTTCTTACTTTTCTAGCTCCTTTATAACCTGCTCCTAAAATTTCACAAATCACTTAACCTCTATGAGTCTATTTTCTATCAGAAAAGTGTAAATGAAAATGGCCTGTTCTCAAGATCTATTGTAGCAGTGGAGGGAGGCAAGAGGAAGAAGCTTAGAAGAGCAACTGCTACTGAGCATCTACAATGCATCTGACACTGTTGACTATCTTGACACATTATTTCTGAACCTCAGTTTTATTTAAATATAAAATGGAAATTCTAATTTCTATGTTTCAATGTTATTAGAAGGAATTAAAATAGTATGCTTTACATGCTCAGTATAGTGACTGACACATGGTACAACTTCTGAGATTGTTGATACATTAATTGATAAATTAAGTGTTGTACAACCTGCAAACTGTAGCACCAAGGTTCTGTTGCTAAAAGTCTTGGTTTTAAAAATATATTACACCACTGAATAAGATCATGTTAACTTCAAAATTAGGAGCTAAAATACAAAGTAATATTGCTATATTCTTTACCAAAAAGTTTACTGTAGCCATTCTTTAAATAAATTTCTCTGGAATTGTGAAATGTGAGAAATATCTCAGTACTGGAGTTCAGCAGATCAAGTTATAAATTCAGCTTTGCTACTAACTCACCCGATAAACTTTGGCAAGCAACTCTTTTTAATCTCTGTAGACTTTTCTGCCATCTTATTTCCAGGAAGCTATAAAATTTTGTTATGTTTAATGTTCTTAAGAGAATAGCATAAACTTGGTAGTAAGGCTAGAGGAACTTAAGACATGAGAAGTCACAGCCAATTAAAAGTCATCCATAAGTTCAAATATCATAGTTGAAACTTAAATTAGGTGAATTGGAAAATATGATTTCATTTGTAATTGTAGGTGGATTCATGGCACCTTTCAGGAATATATTGCATAATTTTAAAATTTTTTTACAAAGTGAAATAATAATATATATGTTAGAGTAACAACAGACTTGGCTGTATGTCCAATATAAACAAAGTAGACTATGTTTGAATAAAATTGTTAACAAAGTCACACATGGAAAACCTTTCTGTGGATATTTTTCTTTATCTGGGAATGCTGAAAATTAGTTATGCCACTGAACATAGAAAATCAACACTAAGTCCCAAATCTCTGCTTATACTGGCTTTTGAATACTTCAAACTGCCTAAGGTATAGTCAGCCAGTCCTGAAATGCATACTTAAATACGATTCATTGGCTTCCTGTCTGTCTGGAGATGTCAACAGACTGTAAATCATAAAATTCCCTTTGGGTTAGGGGCTTGCACCTGCAAGCCAACTTAGTCATCAAATAGATTGTTTTACTGTTCTCCAAAAGGCTGCTTCATTCTGGTTTCCATGAACTCCATACGACGCCACATTTTTATTTTGTCTATGAGGTTTTAATACATTTATACTATTTTTCACTCCTTTCCAACTACAAAATTTCAAAGTTTTAGAATTGGGTAGCTGTTGTTCTCAAACTAATTAAGAGTCACATTAAAGAGATAAAGAAGGTTGAATCCACTAAAATAAAATCCTCATACCTTTATACCCCAGTGATGTGAAAGTAGGGTGAATACTCAAAGGGCAACACATTTTTGTCTCATTTTTTTTTTAAGTGCTAGGGAACAGGTCTTATGTTAATGACTTTATGATGAGGTTTTAGGAATGGATTTCTCATTTTTCTGGCATTTGACACAATTTTTGAGCTCTAGATAAAATAACTAAGTCCACAAACTAAGGCCTGAACTAGAACATTTACTCGAACTATTTAGTAGTCTAGAGTTTTCAAACAGAAGACATCTGGATCCTATTTTACTAGGGTTAGAGGGACAAATTTTACAGCCTAATGGGAGAAACTGCCCTTTTTAAGACATATAACAGACAGTTTATAGATTCTTGCAAGATAATTTTTTCCTCATTTGTCTTCTGTTTTAAAATGATTTAAAGATAGATTTAGATTTGGAAGGAAATTTCAACTATGTGAAAGCATATGATGGTCTTAGCAGTTAGTTCAAGTGCTTTAAATAGGATGGGTCAGTTAATCGTCTTTGTATAAGAATACTTTTTTCTTTTAAGTAACATTTCCTTTCATAAGGCCATGAATTAAAATGAGAGATTAAAGAAAATGTTCAGAAAGTATATTTCTTTTAAATGGTCATAAATTTTGCTCCAAATCAAGAAAGTACTCAAAAATAAAAATCATATAAAACTCCACTATATTACTGATTATTATGACTCTAAACAAAAATATCAAAATATTTTTTTACTTTGTTTTTAAAGATCATTCTTAATTCTACAGTCCAAAAATGTTGAATTTATACTAACTTTGTTTTCAGCAATGCATATCAAAGCACTGTCATTAAAAATATCTTTGAGGTTTTATTAACTTGCTTCTGCACAGAGTTTTACTTTTCACAATTCAAACACATATATTCAGAAACTGATATTTTATGAAATATTAGCAGGGGGATTTCCCTCTACAGTGATGATAGCTGTATTTAGCTGAAAATAAAAGGAAGTTTTACCCATGAGAACAAAAAAAAGTGGTCTCATTCTGCCATCTCAGAACTCAGAGAAGCCCACAGCTTGCAAAGGAGCTTTACTAAGTGTCCCCAGATTGGAAAACATGGCAGAGAATCAGAAACTCACCGGGAATCTTTTCCAAGGTGATGTCTGTGGTTTTAAAATTATGTTTATATAATCTGGAAAAGTGTTTAGAATCAAATATAATAATGCGTTGTCTATCAATGATGAAAACCACAAAACTTACAAGATTATATTGGTGAATTCATTAAGGTCAAAATTCATCTGCTTTCTGGGCAAATTACTTTTGTGATTATTGACAGCTCTCCCAAAAATCACTTCTAGTTCTGCCTAAAAGTGTTTTAAGTCATTAATGTGTATAATCCTCTCTGGGTTTGAGAGGAGCACAAATTTAAGCTAGATATATGTTTAATGTATGTAAGGCAAAATTTAGGAGTAAAGTTAGATTAGAAGAAATTTCTTTTTTTTTTTCTTTAACTAATTATGCTTCAACACAAGGGTAAAACGGTAAGATCTAAATTTATTGGGTTGATGTTTGTAAAACACATTTGAATTTGCTTCAAGCTAAAAAACTTTAAATGCATGTAGAAAGAGATTTAGACATTCTTACTTAAATGCTCAATTTATCCTACTGGTATTTAACTATTTAATATCATGTCACACACTAAAACAATAGTAGCATCATGAATAATTTTTTTTTTTTTTTGGTTTTTTGCTCAAAGTACACAACAGTTCACACCTTCCAAGTGAGTAAGGAAGATAAAAGGCCAAATTTACAAATCAAATATTTTAATGTAAGGGTTATCTTAATTCTTATGGAACTTCTTTTGTAAAATCCATAATTTATTTTTGGTAATGTGAACAATCAATGTTTTTATCAGAGTGTGTGGTAATGAAGCATGGTCAGAAATGGAACAACCCCAAATCAAAATTTAAAAATATTTGTGTGGGAGGAACTCTTCGTTTGATGTATCACCTTGAAAATGACAAGGCCATTATAATTCACTTTCATTAACCAAGACTTTAATTTGTTTTACCTCCTGTAACAAGCAGCAATTTATGCCAGACTCCGAGCCGGAGGAGACATGATTCTTAAAGGCATTTTATAATTGGGCAGCTTGTCTTCTTCTTTGATAACCTGGCTATATTTAAAATGTTTATTCAACAGGCTCCCTAATCAGAGACTCATGTAATACAATGTTTAATAACAATATATAAAATAAAATCTAGAAAACAGGCAAATACTGTAAATTAAATGGCAGGTAAAATTTAAAATCCCACCTAATTCTAGAGATAGTATAATACCCTCTGTTTACATCTGTATCACAACTTTCAGAAGCAATATGCTTTTCGGATGCAATATTTAGAATATTTAAGTAATAAAAATATATCTGGCATTTTAGAGTATTCCAACATGATAATCAACTAAAAAAGCTTTTTGTCTATTCTCTAAGTAGGAACTCTAGACAATTCATATTTATTTTACTTGAACACAGCCTTGGCAGCAGTTCATTTACTGAAATTTTACTTTGTGTGATTTTCTACCCGTTGTATTTTTAACTTCCCCTTTCTTAAGGGATAGATGCTGAGTCCCTGGCATTCACTTGACTCAAGGCCATTTGTCCTACAGGCCAGAAGCCCCAAGGTTGGTGGGGGAGTAGGTAAATCAAGGTCCTACAAGCAAGAGGTAAATCTTCATCCTGCTCCTTCACAGAACCCAAGGATGTATGTGGCAGCAATAAAAGCGAATAAACTCCTAAGAAACAGCCAGATGCCACAAGTTTGAACTATGCCTGAGTAGTAGAAATCTGAGAGCACAGAAGACTAGAGAATTATCCCCCAGGGGCCTTCCCACAATTAACTGGGAAGAGTGTGGGGAAATAGAAGAATGTCTCAAATGGGGTTTTTTACCCCATGTTGAGGTAAGACAAAAAAATATTAAATTTGAATTGAAAAACATTAAAGCAATCTTTTGCACACTCAATTATTGTGACAAAATGAAATTTGTACCTGATATACAATTCATTAAGATTATATTGTTATGATGACCTAAACAAGTTGTGGTTATATATTCTAATTACCGGATGAAAAAAAGGTTTATTAATTGGCAGCAAGTTTTCTAGCTATGTTGTAAATTGCTGATGTGTTCTCCTATTTTTTCTTGATTTTATCAATAAATTCTTTGAGCATACTCATTCAGTGTTAGTTCTCTCTTCCTCTTACTTGATTGCAACCCTAAAAGTATACCCAGATGTAAATAAGAAACTGTTTTCTAATTAATCCTGAATTTTAAATTTGCATCAACACCTCTTCAAACATTTGCATCTTCATTTCTTGTTCTTTGGGATTCATAGGCTGGCCAGAAGCCCTATCTGGTGGTATGCAAGATAATAAATGGGAAAACATGAAATCAAAGCAAGTTGGTTTAGCTGAGAGTTCCTTCCTCTGCTTATTTAGCTATTATTTCTGCAATTAATTCTTGTTTTTCCTTCATACAGAAAAAAAACATAGGTTTAAAGATGCTTCTACATAAGAATAACATTCTATGTCTTTTTCTAATAAAAATATAGAGAATAATTTAAAAATTATCATCCCAGTCTGAAATGGAAATGAAAAGAGTGAAGTGTTGAATGAGGGAAATGAAGAAAAGGAATAAAAAAGGAGGTAAAAACTATTAAAAAGTAAACAAGAAGCAAGGAGGTAAAGAAGGAGGAAGATAGACAGAATATGGGAATAGACTTTCCACTGAGGAGAACCGTCATATAAAACCGCTTCTACAATGTCCTCCCTAACCCCAGGGAAGTTTTGAAGGGAAAATGTATTTTACTAAAAAACACTAGCAAATGTTTAGACATAGTGGCTTTGACAACAAGATCTTGATGTTAAGAATATTGGTGGCACGTTTTTAGTTTGGTCAACTGCTGCCCTCAAGATGTTCAAATTATCATTCGTGAATGAGTAGCATCTCACAACCAGGTTAAACATTAGCAATGAAAAGCCAGCAAGCTTCTGTGTTGCTTGGATGCTGAGATGGTCTATGTCTTGACATAGTGGCAGTGGTTTGACCTACCTGGCTGCAATCCGGCCAAGCTCTAGCAAACAGAGACACACTTCTCTGGGTTGCTTGTGGAGGACTGAAAGACAAGACAGAGGTGAACACCTTTACAATAGAAGGAATACGCAGCTCAACAGTGTAGGCTTGCCAGTGACCCTCATCCCTCATGGTGCCAGGAAAGAGCTACACTTCATTCTGACGGTCATAAAATCCATATAATTCCACAATCCACCTAGCTCTACTAAAGGCTTAAATTACTTCTCAAAACTCTGCCTATGCTTCCTCTTGAAAGCTATTAGTCTCAGGAACTCTCACCCTGAATAAATCTCACCCTAAAAATATTTTCTTCGATTAATTAATATTGGTAAGTCAATATTGGATGCCTATGTAGCTATATTCATGATACCTGTCAATAATTGATATTTCCAAACACACAACTATGGAGCAGGGACTAGCCATTTTAATATCATGGGTCTACCTCCAACAGTGACTTTAGCAAGAAAAAAAATGAAATAATGATAAACATCTTACACTACACTCCTTTGTTGTCCTCCAAAGAAAAATGTCAAAGGGAGACCCTGTTACTTCATGTGCTCTTCTAATCAAATCTGATTAAATAATACTTTAGAAAGAAACAACTTCAACTGACTGAATTTTGTACATATATACCAATGCACCAACAGCCAGTTTTGCCCATCAGAGAAGCAAATTAGAAGGCTATATTTGAATTTATATTTCTATTATAATATAATCTGATAGACAGTCAGTAATGTTGACAAATCACACTTGCTTTTGTCGGGCTTACAGGAAGAGCATTTAGAAGAGCATACTATTCTCTTTTTTAAGCCAAATTAGGGGATTTTTACAATGTTCTTATATTCAGCACTGAATAAAGATGAGAGACTGGAAAAAATTTGCACTGAGAACAGATTTTCCACTGATACACAGTATTCTAAAAAAGGAAACCATTGACTGTTAATTGACTTTAAGAAAAAGAGCAATATGCTTTTATTCTTAAACACAGAATTATATAATAATTTAACTTTCCAGTATTAATCTATTCACTTAACTGAAATATTCTAATTCATTCTCTTCATAGCTTATGATAGTGGCAATATTTGATTCACTAACACCACAATGGAATTTCCTGGGCATGTGTGGTAAATAGAAAAAACACTTTTACCTGATTGTAAAAGTATGTGATTTCATTTGGTTTTAAGGAGACATATAAATGTATTATTATTTGGTTATAAAAATGGCACTTTAAAGCTTTTTTTTTTTTTTTTTTTGAGACGGAGTTTCACTCAAGTTACCCAGGCTGGAGTGCAATGGCGCGATCTCGGCTCACCGCAACCTCCGCCTCCTGGGTTCAGGCAATTCTCCTGCCTCAGCCTCCTGAGTAGCTGGAATTACAGGCACGCACCACCATGCCCAGCTAATTTTTTGTATTTTTAGTAGAGACAGGGTTTCACCATGTTGACCAGGATGGTCTCGATCTCTTGACCTCGTGATCCACCCGCCTCGGCCTCCCAAAGTGCTGGGATTATGAATTTTAGATTCAGATGACCATTAGTGAATTATCACAAAGTCCTAGTTAGGGAAATCTTGAATTACTTTTAATTAAAATGGCTTAAAATAATGATATTTACTACCTCCAGTTTCAAATATACTACAAGTTGACTGTAACTAGAATGATATTAACTTCATAAAGTTTAGTATATTAAATCAGTTCCAGCACAAGGTAACATAAGGGCTGCAACATCACACAGGCATCAGTTTCATACAGAGAACAATAACAAATATCACAAAACAGAAATAAACAAATGAAAATGGATCTTCCTGTCTAGATCATCAACTTTTTTCTGATTCAGACTTTTTTTTAACATGTCCATGGTATAAAATCACAATTGGGAGTTCTGAGTGGGAGAAAGCAATACGTAGAAACTGAGGAGAGGAGGACTTTTAAAGCCCTGCTCATGCCCTCATCCTTAGTAAATGCTATGTGACGCAGTGGCTATAGCATCAAGAGCTTTGGATACAATGCCATGCATTTCTTGATGACGAGTGTCAAAATGTAAAAACTATTAATTAACTGACTAAATTGTGTCAATGTGCAGCCAATAACCAACTATAAAAGGTAATACTTGATACAATTATAATGGTTATTTAACCAACTTATTGTACATATTCTGAGGACTATATAAGCATTAATATGTAAATAGGTATACTTTATGGAAAATCAAATTCATTCTGAAGAAAAATAATAATGTGAATGCTATAAGAAAGACAATTTGACATGCAGGATGCCTCAATATTGTGTATTTCCTTGCTTCTTCATTTGTCAATTTAAAACAGTTTTGCATGCCAAAACTCAATATCAAATCTGTCATAGACTCATTAGAAAATCAATTTGGCAAACTGAGAAGAAACTGCATGATTCCTTATTTTGTTTCCTTAACAGAATCAGCCTATTAAAACTTAAGACAGATAAACCTCTTCCCCAGCATCACTTCTTAGGAAAATGCTAACAAAAAAACAGTGTTTTATTTTCACTTTTTTTTTTTGGTAAATATTGCCTTTTTATAAAGCAATAAATCTGCTTTAAAGCATACCTGTAATATTACCTCACATTAATAGCTTTTCAAATAACAAACATACCAAGCCTGGCCCCTAATGGACAAAAAAAAAAAAAAAAAAAAAAAAAAAAAAAGAAGAAGAATGATTGGTGACTGGTAAGCAATGACTAAGATAAATCTGTAGAGCTGCGCTTAGAATATAGAAATGCCTTAGTAACTACGTTCTATGTAATACAAGGAAGATGACGGTTATGTGGTGGTGATAGGGGTTGTGATGATTGACAAAGTGAATAAAGGCTAAAGTTTTACCTACCATCTTCAGGAAAGACAAAAATTTAAATCATGTAAATGTTTAATTGCAAAGGCAAGCACTCTTATCTTATTGCTATAACATTTAAATTCAAATGTCTGTATGTAATATCCATATTGTACTAAAGAGGTAACTTTGGTTGTGGCACTTAAGCAAGTTATAAACTAAAGTTAATAGAGGGAAAGAGTATAATGGTTGTGTAACTCATGCCTCAAAGATCTGGGTGTGGGTGTGAGCACTAATATTTGCTGGTCATGTTATTTTGGGAGGTCACTCTACAAAATCTCATTTTTCTGCAGGAAATAAATAGTGCCCACCTCATAATATTTTTGTGATGATTAAACAAAATAATATTTACTGTTATGCTTAGCACAGTACCTGGCACATAGGAAACACCTGCCAAATGTTAGTTTCATTATTTTTTTCTTTTCATTATTTATTTTATTTGGTTTAGTCAATTAACCTTAATTCACTTTTTTTCCCTGTAAGCACTTTTTGTGCATCATAATATGTCAGTTATTAGACAGTGAAAGAAACTCTGGAATGAAGATAAGATTACTGTCAGGAGATATAGATTGGTTCTATTAAAATGGCTACATTTTAAATTTTTACCTTTTAGATTATATCGGATATAGTTAATTCTAAATGTAATCAAATTTCAGGTTAAATGAGTCAATTTGGTCAGCATATATAGATATAAAGCAGATATCCTTCACCAGTTACAAGCTTACGCTAAATATAAAGTTCAAGTAACAACTGCATTAGGACCTATGTCATTTTTTGAAACACCAAATATCTTGGCTTTAATTTTCCTTTGTGATTAAAATACCTTGATAGAGTTCATTTTTAATAATTAACTATGTTGATTATATATGGTATATTTTAGAAGATCAAATAACTGAATATATACCTTTGTCAAGATGATTTGACAGGCAGCTTTCATTGTACTGTGGTTGTAGCAAAGCCCTTGCATCCAGTCATGTGTACTACTCATTTAAATTATACAAGGAGACTTTTTCTTACCACTTTATCGCTGGAACATTAACAAGGTCTTTTGCTTTGAGTTAGGGGTATGAGAAAGGATTGCTGTAGCTTTCCTCTGAACAAATCCTCTTCAAAACAAATGAAGAGTTTTCTAGTCAATGGTGATTATTACACAAATGGTTTTATCATTGATGGCTTCTTTTTAAATAATCAAAGCCATTTCAAGAAAAGCATAATGTAAAACATCTCCGGGAAAAGTAACACAGGTTTCCATTCAAAAATATGTGGCAAGAGACTCAATCCCATAACCCAGATTCTATAAAAACTCTCATGGGCAACAAATGTCAAATGGAACACTGCTAGCTCCAGGAATAGAGAATGAGGCCTTCCATTAAAGAAAGAGGGTAGAATTTCAATGTCACAGAATCTGCAAGGATAAAATGCATTAGACCATGAATGTGTAGTTTAGCTAAACATATTAAGTTTTAACAGATGGGCAAAAGAATGAAAGCATGAAAAATTATGTAGCCCATTTGGTTTCTATATAACTAGAGGCTATAACATGAATCATCATGTTGAAGAAAATTGCATTTTAGCCTTTTATTTAGTAAGGAAACTTGAAAAAAGTATTTTTGAGTAAATGTTGTTCAATTATAAAAATATCATAGATTAACGGCTGCCTACTTTCCCAGAGTAGAGAACTGGTTCTAGTAAGGCAAGAAGAGTGATAGAGTAGAAGAAACAGTGAGCTAGAATTCAGAAGAATTGGGTTCTGCCTAACGCTGCCTAATTTCTTCAACTCTAAAACAAGTGTCATGTCTTCACTTGCTCTTCTTTATCAGGTAACTATATGGTTAAGAACACTTAGTACCTGGTAAACACTCAATAAATGTTACTCTCTTGCACTAAAGTGTGGTCCACAGACCAGCAGCATTGGCATGGCATGGGAGCTTGTTAAATATGCAAATTTGGGGCCCTATCCAGCTCTAATAATCAGAAACTACATTTAAACAAATTTTCCAGGTGATGAGTATATACACTAAAGTCTGAGTACTGTATTAATGTTATAATAATAATAAACATTGGTATAATCCTATATCTGTTTTGCTGAAAATATTAAAGTGAGCTTTGATATATGTAACATGCTTTAAAAATGTGAAGGATAACAATGGTAGTGGTGATGATGATGATGATCAATAGAGTGGAAATAATGTGTATGTTGGATAGGCCCTTAATAAATATTATAGGCCTTTCTCTCCTGCCACGTTCTATAAGATACATAAAAAATTTCATGCTTCCCAAACATGAAACTACTCTCTGTGTCGTGTCATTCTGAGTAAGACCCACACAAAACTCTGTGAGTTTAAATGTAGGTGTCAAATAGGGATGGTAATTAAGGGGATAAAACACTGATCTGAGGCAAATGAGAAGGAAATAGCAAACAATCTCACAAGCTCAAAAATGATGTGTGTGAATATCCAAATTTCTCTGAATCACCAGTCAGAATAATTTAAAATAGAACATGGCATCCATATAAATCATATAAACAAGGAGTATCTATTCATAATTTCATTAGTAATGGAAGCTCTATAGAATAGAATGTATTTTATTGCCTTTCCCAGTTGAGAAATATCCTGAATAAAGAGTGCTCTTTTTTTCTCTAGCACACAGCACCCAGGTTAAATTGATGGATTAAGCCACTATCACTCAGAATATCAATCACAAGTGAGTATTTTCTAAGTTGGTATATACTTTATTTTTCCTTTTGCTTGAAATAATCCTAATAATATCTAAAATTAATGCAGACAAAGTATATGCTTCTATAACAGAGAGGCATGATTTTTGGAGGTGAATAGAGCTGAATTCAATTTAGTTGGGCCATTTACAAGCTGTGTAGCATTGGGCAAGGGATGTAATTTCTCCCTCTCACGTCTTCCCTGGTGTAGGGGAGAGGGACAGATTTGAAAAGAGTTTTCAGCGTAAAAGTGAATTGAAATATTAATGAAGTATGTACTTCATAAAACAAAAATGTGTTAAGAAACAAAAAGTCTAAAAGAAAATGGTCCTGGGAAATAAATTAATATAAATAATCCAGAGTTGAATGAGTATCCTGAAACTATTGTCATAAAATAAAACTAATAACAGTAATAGAGCTATTTTTTCCACAAAAACACTGTTATAGTCTTCAACATAGACAAAAACAAGAATAAGGGTGATTTAGCAAACATTTGAAGGCAGGCATAGATTCTTTTTCTGATGCAACATGTGACTATAAGAAATGATGGAAATTGCTAATACTTAAAAATCCATGGCCTGGCTCGGTGGCTCGCTCCTGTAATCCAGCACTTTGGGAGGCTGAGGTGGGTGGATCATGAGGTCAAGAGATCAAGATTATCCTGGCCAACATGGTGAAACCCCGTCTCTACTAAAAATACAAAAAATTAGCTGGGCGTGGTGATGTGCGCCTGTAGTCCCAGCTGCTGGAGGGGCTAAGGCAGGAGAATCACTTGCACCCAAGGCAGAGGTTGCAGCGAGCAGAGATTGTGCCACTGCACTCCAGCCTGGCGACAAAGCAAGACTCTTTTTCAAAAAATAAAAATAAAAATAAAAAAATTCCACACGCAGTCATTTTTACTGCAGGTAGATAATGTTTGCCTCTGAAGTAAAATGCTGACCAATGTTTAACAGAACAAAAAAAATTATAAAATTCCTCAAAAGAATGATGCATCAAAAGAAGACAGTACCACACAGCAATCACAAACACAGAAAATAAAATTTTTAAAAAGTTATACTCAAACAAATCACACACATTTGCATGCTACACCGCAGATAGCAAACCCTTTTCTTGCTGAGTAGATTCTTTCTCAGAGAAATAGATGAAGCATAGTCACTGGCCTCCAAATCCTATAATTATCCAATAACATAAATGATATTGACACAATTATAGCAAGCAAAAAATGTGTGTATTTTAAAAGAACTTTCCCAGCCCTTTTCTCTCCATCTCCCAGCTCACCAAATGCGTATAAATAAAACAAAATAAATAAATTTCTAGGGAAAAAGTTAACAATTTCCAAATTGATAGGCCAATGTAAATTACAAATAGCAAACTGCACAGAAAGACTAACAATAATTTCAGAAAATAGTTACCTAAAATACCTTAGTAAAAAATTACATAAAAGCACCAATTTCATAATTCATAATTGAAAACTTTCTTTAAGCTTGAAAATATAGATTTCTGATCTTAATTTAAATTGTAAAAATGAGCTACATAAAAACACTCAACATCATTTTAGAAAATGTGGTTAAATTATTTATTTAAATGAACATTTTTAAAATTACTAATTTACTGCTTGGAAGATTATTGATTAATACTGTCCAATAACTTTTACATTTCCATGAAACTGAAAATATATTTTAATTCCATAATTAAAAGTTATTATAAAAATTTCTTATAAAATAACAATTGGGGACCATTTTGTTTATAGACTGATTAACTATATACTTTTGAATTCTAGATAATAATTATGTTTATCTTTTTAACTTAAAGCACAATCATAAATATTTTAAAGGAATCAAATGAAACTGATATTCATCTTAACATATCAAAGTAATGAAAAGAAATTTTTCTATTGTCACTTATATGTCAACATGGTTCATACAGCAGGGGTCAGAGTAAGCATAATATGTAGACCCTTATGGTTACAACATGCTCCACAGACCAAGCAAAAACCTTTGCTACTACACCATATACAATTCTGTAATCACTTAAAGTATCAGTTTAACCTCAACAATGTGAAAAATTCTTTTAGTATGCTGATGTATAAAATTTTATGTCAATAAATCTCTACGCTAATTGGTTCAACTGCATCATAATATAAATCAATTGTTCATGTTTCAGACTACATGACATAATTGTTCACTATCTTAAGTTTGTTAATTAATAGATAATTGAAGAAAATGATGTCATTTACAACCTAATTACTATTTATTTTTCCTTTGAATTCTGAATATGAAATTTTGTTGTTAAATAATAGATATAAATGGGTGACCTCAGGTTAATAGTATATCATATTTTCCCATATCCTTAAACAGTTTCAAGAATATTATCTTTGCATGGTATCTATGGATGACTACAATTTGTTAAGCTGCTACCAAATATCATAGGTTCCAGCTACTTTTAAAAAATATTTCAATAGACATTCTGGTGCCTATACTAATTGCCTTTAATATATTTTTGGAAGCAAAACAACTTCTGAGGTCTTTGATATATAATGTCAAATTGCCTTCCAGAGAAAGCATGCCAATTTCTAATTTTCTTCAGCAATGTATGGAAGATTCTGATATCCTATATACTTACCAATACTAACTATATAATTTTCTTAATTTAGCCGTTTTTTTCATAGTTTTCATTCACATTTACCTTATTATTAAACGGCCCAATATTTTAATACCTTAATTGGATTTTTATAAGTCTTTATAGGTTCTTTATGACCTTTGTCCACCTTTCTATGGGTTTACTTTTGAAATAGTTCAGGATGTAGCAAACATATGATTCAAGAACTGACATTTTACAGAGCAAAAATTATCTTTAAAGCATGTCACAGAATATAAATCGCAGTTTAAACCCTGTATGTGACATAGGAAGTTATCTGCCAAGAATCAAAAAGACAAGAAGCATGTCATAAACATATGGAATTAGTTGCTCTCCATTCTTCCCAGTTCACGGCTAGCACACCTTCCCTTGCCCACTGAGGTTTCTTGTCATTAGCTGTTGTGAAAAGAGAACAGTGAGTTGTGAATCAAGATCCTCTGACAAATAATTGTACAAAAAAAGCACTGCAGCAGAGGGTAGCATATCAGTTGCCACAAAGATAAGGATGCTTTATGCAGGCAAAGACCTTTGAACAGCTAAACACAGAAGCCTCTTCATACACACAGCACAGTGATCTACTTTATCATTCATTCAAACACATTTTTTTTCCATTCATCAGAGCATCTTTTCATTTTATTTGCTGTTCAAAACACTAGGACACAAAGGATGTGCTTCACCTTGTGCGCTACTGAAATGAAATCTTGAGGTAAAAAGAAAAAGAAAAAAAAAAAGCCTTGCCCTAAATTTCCTTTCAAAAGTGAAGCGTGAAAAGACATCAAGCAGAGGACACAGTGTTATTGTTGCAAGAAAGTCAATTCTGCCAAGTAGAGTCCAAAGCCATCAGCAACAGCCCAATCTCTTCCTTACCCTCAATGAATGATAATAATAAAAAAAAAAAAAAAACGAGGAGAAAGGGTTCCACTTGTGGAAATAGAACTTCTTATTGTCCTTCCTCTTGATTATTGTGACCATCTACGAGCACAGCTGTTTCCTTTCTTTAATCCTAAAGTCAATGCCATAATATTGGCTCCCTTCTATTACATCCCTAGAGCCTATTATACATCATTTAGGCTCTATTCTGAGCAGGAGAAATTGCAAATTTATCTTTTCATTGAGCAGCAACTAGAAAACCTAACTAAGTTAACTTGGTACTGAGAAGTTGACAAATAATTGTTTAATTTTTATAGCCTTTAAAATTTGTACAAAATTTTTGTACAATTATATATATTATATAAATTATCATGGACTTTTTACAATGTCAAAATATATATTTTTTCAAACCAGGTGAAGAAGTAGGCCATCTAAAGGTTCTTCTTGACATAATTTTCTTTGCTACAGAGTCAGCATTTTTATATGAGGGTCATTATATAAGCTTCTGTAAGCTTTATGATTTTAGGTAAAATTTATTATTATTTGAATGGGGCTTTTAAAAGCCATTAAAGTAAATACATATTAGAACCTTCACCTATGGTGCTATTTCTAGCAGAGAGGATTTAATATTAGATGGACTCTTCTTGGTGCCCACAGGAACATTTTATTAGTTCAAATAACAAAAGAAATCATGGACAATGAGAAAATGAGACAAGATCATATGTACATTCATAGCTTTTATTAACCCATTTAGTCTATAGTAATCATGGAAAAAAATGCTTCTTTAATGAAAGACTGTACAATGAACAAATTAATAATAGTTTCCCCATGTGATTCTTCAGTAATTCAGAGGCATGCTAGAATTTTAAATCATAATGTTAACTGTCTACATGTGCAGAGTGTACTCCTTGTTACTAAGATTTGATTTTATGGCTATATATTTTTAAAAGATCTTAACATTTACCAGATCTTGTAAATGATTTTATTTGCTTGTTTGTGCAAATAATTCTTCCATAGCCCCTTCCTATAATCCTCCACTCACATGGTTTCCCGTAAACCTGACAGTTAAAATTGATTTGTAAATTAACCACAGGACTGAAAAACATGTATTATCTATGTACACATGCATATTCCACAAATTTTTTTATTTTGATATGAGGAAATGGTAATAACAATACTGTTTTTTTTTATTATTATTATTCAGTTCTAGGATATTGCCCCTGGCTAAATTTATGCTGTTCCATCTTTGCTAAGAGACTTTTCAGAAATTTGATATTTCTTTGCCATATCACACCAACTCCACTGAGAACAAATACAGATTTCCTTAAACATATAAAATGAGTAATATTTCAGCTGTTACCATACATTTCCTAGGTTCCGCATGGGAATATTGTTTTTTGGGGCCCAGAAGCAATAGGTATTTTGGCTGTTTGGAAGGTAATTTGTATACTTGTTCTCTCTGAAGGATACTCAGCTTACTTTGATATTAATATTTTGTATTATATGACCTATTAAATTGATTTTTTAAGGCCTCAGGCAAAAAAAAAGCAAAGATTTTTTTCTCTAGATGTCTCCTTTCTCAACTTGGTTGCATTTTGCAAAAATGAGCCGTTAGTTCTAGTATTTAACTCTAATATTAGAGTTTTACTGTGGTGGAGCCTACATGGCAAGTTTGAGCATTTCATCCTAGTGTATGGAGTAGTGCTGAAACACTGAATACTCCAATGTATGTTTGCTTCAAAAGAAATAAGCTCATTCTATGACTTGGAAGTGAATCTGCCAAAATTCAATCAGAAAGCAACAATAATCTACAGTTATCTGGGTAGGTATAGGCACTAAAGTATCTATCTTTTAATTCAACATCTTTAATGACTTCAGTCTCTTGTTATCTTGCCTGATTTTTAACTCACTAAAAAGTAAATAAATAAACTAATTTTTCCATACCGTTGTAGAGGTGAAAAGAGAAGAGTACTCTCTATGGCTAGAACATGCACTGCTATACTTTAATCCAGATCAAAGCCTGGGGATAAAATTTGGCCCTGTGTTTTCCAAATATCCATGATTTTGCACAAATTTTACACTAATGGCCCTTATATTTATCTTGGAAAGAATTGTGCTACTTCTGTTTCTATTCTTGTACCCATGAGGTAACCCATAGTAAGAGAACATATTCATTTTTCTGTTTTCAAAGCATCAAGTTAGAACAGACTTGCAAGTTTACAACAAACTCAGACTTTTTATAAACTCAGACAGATTTATAAATAATAATCTGCAAAATGATACCATACAGAAAACTTTTTGATGGCAATACTGACAAAGACAAAAGATAATTTGAGTATCTTATCAAGTAAAGTTCTGATGGAAATACATACCCAAACCTTCGGATTCAAACAGACATGTTTCATCCACCCCTAAATCTCGGCACCAGGATAAGAAATTTGCTGTATTGTCTCGGGCAAAAAAGGAGCCCGAGGGTGCACTGGCTTTGCATGGGATCTTCTTCAATGGCAGATTCTGAAAAATAAAGAAATTCATTCTAGGGGAAATCTGTCAAAGTTTAGTAAAATGATATTTTAAAAACACGTTTTCAACAAAATGCTTTGGAATGAACTCATGCCAATAAGTAGGTTTGTGAAGAACCATAGAAAGGAAATATAATGCTGTGCAAACCTGGCAGTAAGAGACTGAAAATCTGTTCCTGCAAGCACATCTCCTTTGCTTTTTAGTACCTAGGAGTGAAGAAAGTTAAGTACCTTTCTTGACTCAGGCTGCTACTTCTCTTTCTCTTCTATAATTTTTCTGTCCTTCTCTATCATCTAAGCATTCTATCAGTATTTTTCACAAAGTGCTTATAAATGTATTTCTTATTTGTGAAAAAGGAATGGGAGAAACAGAAATAGATGAATATTTTGTACATATAACATATATACACTTGCATTCTTACAGGTATACTGTAAAACATATACTGCAAAAATTATACAAGAATTATAAAGTCAAAAGAGAGCAGCAGAATTATTTAACATTACAAGTCTCTTTCTTTTTTTTTTTTTGAGATGGAGTTTCGCTTGTTATCCAGGCTGGAGTGCAATGGCTTGATCTCGGCTCACTGCAACCTCTGCCTCCTGGGTTCAAACAATTCTCCTGCCTCAGCCTCCTAAGTAGCTGGGACTACAGGCGTACACCACCACGCCCAGCTAATTTTTTTGTATTCTCAGTAGAGACGGGGTTTCACCATGTCGACCAGGATGGTCTCGATCTCTTGACCTTGTGATCCACCCGCCTCAGCCTCCCAAAGCGCTGGGATTATAGACGTGAGCCACCGTGCCCGGCAACATTACAAGTCTCAATCGTCAATACCAAGAAAGGGAAATATTAAAAATCATGTAGCAATAACATTTGCTGTGTGTGGTGCCTCATACCTATAATCCCAGCAATTTGGGGGGCCAAGGCAGGAGTTTTGGAGTCCAGGAGTTTGCAACTAACCTGGGCAACATACCTATATACTGTCTCTACAAATAAAAATTAGCCAGGCATTGTGTGCACCTATGGTCCCAGCTACTCAGGAAGCTGAGGCAGGAGAATCGCCTGAGCCCAGGAAGTTGAGGCTGCAGTGAACCTTCATCATGCCACTGCACTGCAACCTAGGTGAAAGAGTGAGACCTTCTATCAAAAAAATAATGTTCTACAGACTATCTTCCAGAACATTTTCTTTTAAACCACAGGGGATAGCCATAGCATATAATACAAACATAATATTGGTCTGAACTCTGCTATCTGACCTCAAAATACATGTTTACATTGTGCATCATTTCTCATAAGAAAGTGCTTAAGATAAGGGTGGATGTGAACCTGGACAGACTTTTCTGTTAACCAACTCATAAAATTTTAAGCAGGAAATCTCTCTTGGCACCATACCAAGTGTTATCTTTTTTCTTTAATAGAACATAACTTATTTCCATGACATTCCAATGAAGCTAAAGAATGTAACTTTTTGTGGTGTGAATGACTGAGCCATGCCTTCAGGTGATCTGGGCTACATAGTACTTTGACTCAACAAGCAAAAAAGTCAAAGGAGAAGTACTTTGTGATTTACATTTATAAAATATTTCTTATATTCACTGTGAACCCCTAAATTAAACCAAAATGTTGCTGATTATTGAGCTAATTTACAAGGATGGTTATAAAAAAATAAAATAGTGACCTAGGTGGATTGGTGAAGTCCTTCCAACGTGCTACTTACTAGATTTCTTACTAGAGTTCCAGGGGTTTTGTAGTTATACATAATAACTTAAAACATTAAGTTACTACATCATTGAAAATCTGTGTCTGTCTAATCTCAAAGATCCATCTGTTTGTTGTAACTTGAATTTGATTAAGGATAGATATAATCAAAGTTTCTGCATAAATACACAGATATTTACACAGGTATATACTTCAGGCACTATAGATATATAAACCATATATAGGGTTACCTATATAGAAATATTTCCTTAAATGATTTGGTCCAGATATCAAGTAATGGTTTCCAAAAGAATGGTTTCCTAAATAAGTTATAAAAACAATCAGAAATAGTATAGTATAATGTCTCCCTTATAAAGTATTCATGAACATTATTTATTATGTATTAAATTTAAATGTAAATTCCTTAACTCTAGCAATTCTAAGGAAATCTAAGAACATATTCTACACATAAAATAGCATTCATGGTTAAAATATATGTACAAGTATATTTGTTGCAACACTGATCGAATAGGAAAAAAGTAAAATACATCAAGAGAGCTGGTGGAACAACATATTATATATAAATACAATGAAACACTATACAATTATCAAAAATACAACATATGTACATGTGTTGAACCAGAAATACGTTCAGAATATAATGTTAAGCAGAAACAGATTTGCCAATAAATACTTGTAGTATGATACATCATTTTATGATGTATGTACATGCATACACATTAGTGTGTGTATACACATGCAATATAGATGACCATATAAAAAGCTAAATTGCTTTAAATATGTAAATATGTTGTAATACATATATAAATATTTACATATTTATAGAATGTAAAATTAGAAATAATTCAAGAAGGAAATGCATTAAATGCATTAAATTGATAGTAATTGCCTTTGAGGAAGGGAATTGACTGGTGTATTAAGGATGGTTTACTTATTTTATATAATTCTAAAACAAGTAATAGGATTTTTAGTGACTTTTATATTTTATCAATACTACCAAATTTTTAAAAATCGGCCGGGCGCGGTGGGTCATGCCTGTAATTCCAGTACTTTGGGAGGCCGAGGTGGGTGGATCACGAGGTCAGGAGATCGAGACCATCCTGGTCAACATGGTGAAACCCCATCTCTACTAAAAATACAAAAAATCAGCTGGGCATGGTGGCGCATGCCTGTAATCCCAGCTACTCAGGAGGCTGAGGCAGGAGAATTGCCTGAACCCAGGACGCAGAGGTTGCGGTGAGCCGAGGTTGCGCCATTGCACTCCAGCCTGGGTAACAAGAGTGAAACTCCGTCTCAAAAAAAAAAAAAAAAAATCAAAGTAGGCAAGTTATGTCACCCCAAACATTTCATTTATAAAAAAATCTGCTGAATAAAATCTCCAAGAGATGGTAGTAAAGCTTTTTAATGATATGAATAAGGCAAAAACTATGTTTAGGAAATGAACATAATTAGATCCAAACAATGAGTCACTTCAAGATATACCGCCTATATCCCTGGTGGGCAGGAGAAGCTACATGTGAAACCACTTCAAACTAACATATGAGTTTGCTTGTAGAAACTATAATCTAAGAAGTATAAAATAATTCATATACCTATATACCTATAGGCTTGCTAAGTGGCATGAGATACATGATCCTAGTAGCAAAAAGGAACAAAATATCCATTTTGCACTGAAGAAGCAAGAGATTGATTTGATACTTGATACACCAAGGGGTATTTTTAAAAATTTATTATTTTTTTATTGCATTTTAGGTTTGGGGGTACATGTGAAGAACATGCAAGATTGTTGCATAGGTACACACATGGCAGTGTGGTTTGCTGCTTTCCTCCCCTTCACCTATATCTGTCATTTCTCCCCATGCTATCTCTCCCCATCTCCCCACCCCGCCATCCCTCCTCCATTTCCCCCCAACAGACCCCAGTGTGTAGTGCTCCGCTCCCTGTGTCCATGTGTTCTCATTGTTCAACACCCGCCTAACATACCAGAATCTCTGGGACACATTTAAAGCAGTCTCTAGAGGAAAATATATAGCAATAATTACCCACATGAGAAGCAAGGAGAGATCTAAAATTGAAACCCTAGCATCAAAATTGAAAGAGCTAGAGGAGCCAGATCAAAAAAACTCAAAACCTAGCAGAAGACAAGAAATAACTAAGATCAGAGCAGAACTGAAGGAGATAGTGACAAAAAACCCTTCAAAAATTCCACAAATCCAGGAGCTGGTTTTTCAAAAAGATCAACAAAATAGACCACTAGCCAGATTAATAAAAAAGAAAAGAGAGAATAACCAAATTGATGCAATAAAAAACGATAAAAGGGATATCACCATAGATTCCACAGAAATTCAAACCATCATCAGGGATTATTACAAACAACTCTATGCACATAAACTAGTACCTGGAAGAAATGGATAAATTCCTGGACACTTGCCTCCTCCCAATCCTAAACCAGGAAGAAGTTGAAAACCTGAATAGACCAATAACAAGGTCTGAAGTTGAGGCAGCAATTAAGAGCCTACCACCCAAAAAAAGCCCAGGTCCAGATGGATTCACAGCCTTATTCTACCAGACATACAAAGAGGAGCTGGTACCATTCCTTCTGAAACTATTCCAAATAATCCAAAAAGAGGGAATCCTTCCCAAGGGGCATATTTTTGAAAGATACCCACAAGGGACAAGTCCTCAAATATCATTCAGCCCGCTCTTTAAGAATTTACAAGAACAACCACTGAGGATGTAAATGAAAATGTAATTTTTTTCCCTACAAAGCTTTTGGTCTTTACAAAATCATGTACCCATCACATGCCAGAATCTAAGTATTTACTTAAAATTCAATGCAATCATATTAGAAGACAGGAAACTTATTTTAAGTCAAATAAAATGAAAGCTGGCTATTGGTACTTCAAAACTTGGGAACCCCCAGTGTAGAAGAATTTAGCAGTAACGCTGATCTAACTACTTGGCATTTAGGCAATTTATAGGGTATTTGCTTCTGTTGTACAGCTGTTAAACTGAGTGTTCCCATGCCAGCTGAAGACTGGGAAATAGTAAACAGTGTGAATAGAAGCTTCCAATTTTCATCCAGATAAAACATTTCATTTGAGGATTTTTTTAAAAGTCACACTCATTAGCCCTATAAAATCCATCACATATAACTAGAAATAAGGATCTCTGCTCATGGGGAATTTAAAAGAGAACCTTCACACATAGCTCACCTGATATGTTTTCCATATCAGTTTCCCACTAACTGCTCGATTCTCCAAAGAACAACATTTAAATTATATATTATCTTTGTTTACTCATGAAAGCTTTTTCAGACAATATTACGTCTTCAAACACTAATTGATGAATGAATGAATGAATGATTAGACTGCCTCCTCAAACTAGATCACGGTCAACTTGAGAACAGGACCAAATTCTCTGTATTAGAATTTTTACATGCCCAAGGGACATGTTCCCGGGGCCTTCAAAATTTACTAAGTTAATGGCATAACTATGCATAAAATGCCTTCCAGAAATTCAGGAAAGCATAACTGAAAAATTAAATACCTTCAAACCTTTTCTGAAAGTTACTCAATATGAAATGAATAGAAAACAGTCAAGCTAAACCAAAATTGGATAGAAATTTAGGCTCACTCATTCACTAACAAGAGCCATGCTATTGTACAACAGTGTCCATGGTGTAGGATTCAATATTTTGTGTTAGCAAAATGAGAAGTTACTACCAATAAGCCATTGAGATTGTGTGTAAGTAGTCAATAGAATGAATAGCAAAATTTCTAATATCAAGACTCTACTGTTTGTATCTCTCAGCAAGATTAACCCAAAATATATACTTACAGCTTCTAAAATACTTATAGATTCGTTGGCTGACCTATAAGAGAACACTTATGCATTCCAAAAGTGTCCTCCCATTCTCATCAGACTTACAATCTATCTTTCAGTCTTCTCTGCTATATGATGTTCATAAAACACAATGTACACCCCATTGGCTATGTGTGTGTGGGTGCAAATTAATTAATTAAAGTGTATTGGTAAGTGTTCAAAAAAGGTCATCAATGCAAGCAAAAACATACTGAATGTCTATGATTTCCTTCTCTCAGATTTGCTTGCCGACATTGCATTATTTCTATTATGGGTACAAGATTTCAGAAATTGACTGGCAAATAATTTACTTCTTCCTGTCTTTACCCTAAACTTGAACCTTAGCTTCTGAATCGCTTTTTAATATGTTTCTACATTGACAAAAATGTCCTATATCTGTGCTAACCAATACAGTAGCCATTAGTCACATGTGGCTGTTGAACATTTGAACTTTTAAGCATTTACTTCATTTACCAACTTAAATTTAAATAGCCACATGTGGCTGCTGGTTATCATATCAGACAGCACATTCATAGTGGGGAAAGTGAAGCTCTAATTTGGAGTTTTATAAAGTGCAGTGTTTGACTACTTGACTAGCTTCCCTCCTAACATCATCTCCATGTCTCTCAACTCCCATCAAATCCAGTAGTTCCCCTGGGTGTAGCTAAGTTACTAAGAAATATAAACATGTAAGTCGTTTTCAAATATTGGATATACATGCTGCTGTATGTCCTAGTTATGGTGTCATGAAGCACATTCTTAACTAATTCCATTTATAATGTTGTGATAATCTGCATCTGGAAAACCAGGATCTTATTTAGCATTACACTGACACAGTGCCAAATGTGGTGCTTTACACATGGGAGGTACTGACTTGCTGTTTTCTGAAAGTTATGGTAGGGTTGGGGAGGAGGGTACTCATGTTATAAGTGCCTTCAAAGCTCTAGGTACACAACACTTACTTTAATAGGGATTGTCCTATTTAATTCTTAAAAAACATATATGAGGCCAACAAACATGAAAAAACGCTCATCATCACTGGTCATTAGAGAAATGCAAATCAAAACCACATTGAGATACCATCTCACGCCAGTTAGAATGGCGATCATTTAAAAATCTGGAGACAGATACTGGGGAGGGTGTGGATAAATGGGAACATTTTTACACTGTTGGTGGGAGTATAGATTAGTTCAACCATTTGGAAGACAGTGTGGTGATTCCTCAGGGATCTGAAATAGAAATTCTATTTGACCCAGCAATCCCATTGCTGGATATATGACCAAAGGATTATAAATCATTCTATTATAAAGACACATGCACACGTACGGTCATTGGGGCACTGTTTAAAACAGCAAAGACCTGGAACCAATCCAAATGTCTATCAATGATAGACTGGACAAAGAAAATGTGGCACATATACACCATGGAATACTACGCAGCCATAAAAAATGATGAGTTTCTGTCCTTTGTAGGAACATGGATGAATCTGAAAACCATCATTCTCAGCAAACTGACACAAGAACAGAAAACCAAACACTGCATGTTCTCACTCTTAGGCGGATGTTGAACAATGAGAACACATGGGCACAAGGAGGGGAACATCACACACTGGGGTCTGTTAGGGGGTTGGGGGTAGGGAAGGGACAGCAGGGGCCAGGGAGGTTGGGGAGGGATAACACTGGGAGAAATGCCTGATGTAGGTGATGGGGGGATGGAGACAACAAACCTTCACGGCATATGTGTACCTATGCAACAATCCTGCAAGATCTGCACATGTACCCCAGAGCTTAAACTACATTAAAAAAAAGAGAATAAAAATGTTGAGTTTAACAGTAATCTAACACCTGTATTTTTCCATTTCAAAATAAACTGGTTTATAATTAATGTTTATTTATTATGTAGAAGAAAAAAGAGGTGGCAGCTCTGGAAGGTGGGCACTAGAGGCTCCTCCTGCTGCCTCACCATGCCTGACCTGATGGAGTCCACCTGCAATAGAAACAAACAAACAAACAAATGGCCAAATGCATTGGGCAGATAAGAGAAGCCTCATTTTCCAGATAAAGAAACTGAGCTTATGGACAGTTCAAAACAAATCATTTGGTCTCTTATGCTCCTAGACTTTCAACTGATCCATGACAGCTCACCAAAGCCTTGAAGGTAGTATATTTCAGCATTTGATTTATTTCCCAAATATTTGTCCAGGCAGCATTAGAATAAAGAATCATATGTTCCCTTTCACCTATTCAAGTCAGGAGAAAAAACGACTGAGAGAATGGCATCTTGAGCTCCCTTGTATTGTGTGAACTGAAAATTTAATACTAGTAGTTTAAATAATTCATTCTTCACAAAAGTTTGAGTCATACTACTCCCCTTGATTACATCAAGCAGACATTTGAGATATAAAACAGAAGAGATACATAAAAGAAGACAGGATGCTTGCCAAGAACTAATATTTTTTTCTTTTCCAAAGGGTATATAGAGTGTACTGTTCAAATAGGCAAGCAATAAAGTCACTCTTTCCATGATGGAATTAATGTTTCCACCTGTATCCCCTTACTACTTTTAGTTTCACTATATATTTAATAGAAAAAGAATCTCTTTCAATAAAACTATTTCCTTGAACATTCACAGTATCAAGGTATCTAACTATGACTACCAAGCAGCTTAAGAAATGATGAAAATATAATCTTTAAGATGCAAATTATAGAAACTTTTAAAAAGGGAGAAAAATATTTTTGTGGTACCCTAACCCTCTCCTGGGGACTCTGCAGTAAGACCCGTTGCCGCAAGCAGTGAACGATGATTTAGGACAGTTGAATGCACAAAGCTTGAATCCAAAATTAACCCTTTCTCCCTTTTCTCTCACAAAGATAAATTCCACTTTACATAGAACAGATCTTAGATCAAAATTTTAGTTTAATATTCATGCTGTAGTGCCATAAAAATATTCACATACATAAAAAAGAAATATTAAAAAACTTTCTTACAGCAGAGTTTTAGTATACTTTTCTTCCTCTAAAATCATGAAATTAATCACAACTAACAAAGTTGGCAAATAAGTATGGCATTTTGAATTATTTGAAATCATCTCTGGCATAATATAAACTAATGTTTGAAATGAAGGTTAAACCTAGTCCTCAAAACTCAGGCTTACAAGATGGACAATAAAAGTTACTATGTAAATGAGTTGAAAGCATATTTATTAAAAATCTGCCCATGGATGTTCATAGCAGTTCTTTTCATAATTGTCAAAAGTTGGCAGCAACCAAGATGTCCTTTAGTAGATGAATAATAAAGAAACAAGGGTAAAGCCAGACAATGGATTATTCAGTGATTTTTAAAAAAAAAGAGCTATCAGACCACGAAAACACAAGGTAGAACTTTAAATGCATATTACTAAGTGAAAGAAGCCAATCTAAAAAATACTACAGACTGTATGATTCCAACTATATGACAATCTGGAAAAGGCAAAACTATGGAGACAGTAAAAAGATCAGGGGTTGTCAGGGAGGGACAGATGAAAAGGTAGAGCACACAGAATTATTACGTCAGTGAAACTATTCTGTATGACATTATATTGGTGGATATATGTCATCTGTAAAAACCCAGGCTGTTTAGCACTAAGGGTGAACCCTAAAAACTATGGACTTTGGGTAACGATGTGTTAATGTAGGTTCAATGACTGTACACCACTCTGGTGTACTTTCTGCTCAATTTTGCTGTGAACTGAAAGCTTCTCTAATAGGTGAAATCTAAAAAAGTTAAACTCGTAAAGTCAGGGAGTAGAACAGTGATTGCCAGGGTTAGGGGAAAGGGGTTGAGGACTTAGGAGATGTTAGTCAAGGGTGCGGTTTCAGTCAGCCAGGATGAGTAAGTGCTGGAGATCTATTGTACAACCTGGTGACTACTAATAATAACATATCACATAAAAATTGCTAAGAGAGAAGACATTAAGTGTTTTTGCCACAAAAGATAAGTGAGGTGATACATATTTTAATTACCTTGATTTAATCATTTCACAATGTGCACGTGTATCAAAACATCACAAATACATCATAAATATATATAATTTTTGTTACACATTAATTATACCTTAACAAAGCTTTAAAACGTCTACAAAAAAGTTCCTATGTAATTGATAGTTTGAGAAGCATCAAATACTTCGCAAAAGAGAAAGTACAGGAAGTTTGACAACAAATGCATGCCTTTCACTTTTATAAACAGTGTACATAATTTATATACACATCCACATGGGAATCATCAACTATGAAAAGCTTCTGTTCTCCCAACTAATTGTTTGCATATGAACACACTGAGATTAGTTTCTTAAAACCTCCACATCTAGTTCTACACTTAAAAATTAAGTCAATTGGTGAGGCTATCTAAAAAATGTAAATAGAAATCTCAGTGTTCATAATGAGGAGTAATAAAAAGATTTTAATATTTATTATTGTTATTTCAGTGGTTTTGGGGAAACAGGTGGTGTTTTATTACATTGCTAAGTTCTTTAGGTATGATTTCTAAGATTTTGGTGCACCCATCACCTGAGCAGTGTACACTGAACCCATTGTGCAGTCTTTTATCCTTCAAACCCCTCCTACCCTTCCCCCAAAGTTCCCATAGTCCATTATATCATTCTTATTGACTTTGGATCTTCACAGTTTAGCTCCCACTTATAAGTAAGAACACACGATGCCTGGTTTTCCATTCATGAGTTACTTCACTTAGATAATGGTTCCAACTCCATTCAGGTTGCTGTGAATTCTATTATTTCGTTCCTTTTTATGACTGAGTAGTATTCCATGGTATGTGTGTGTATATATATGGCATATGTGTATATATATATATATACGTATATATATGTGTGTATATGTGTGTGTGTGTGTGTGAATTCAGTAATTCAGACACACACATGTATATACACATATATATACATATGCCATATATATACATATATACATGTATATACGTGTGTGTGTGTGAATTCAGTAATTCACACATGCACACATATATTCTTTGTTATATATAAAGTAATTCAGTGAATTACTTTACTGAATTCAAATATATGTATCACATTTCACATTTTCTTTATCCACTTATTGGTTGATGGACATTTAGGCTGGTTCCATATTTTTACAATTGCAAATTGTGCTGCTATAAACATGCGTGTGTAAGTGTCTTTTTCATATAATGACTTATTTTCTTCTGGATAGATACTCAGTAGTGGGATTGCTGGATCAAATAGTAATTGTACTTAGTTCTTTAAGGAATCTCCATACTGTTTTCGATGGTGGTTGTACTAGTTTAATTTTCCATCAGCAATGTAAAAGTGTTACTTTTTCACCACATCCACACCAACATCTATTATGTTTTGATTTTTAAATTATGGCTATTCTTGCAGAAAGTGGTATCACACTGTGGTTTTGATTTGCATTTTTCTGATAATTAGTGATACTGAGGATTTTTCATATGTTTGTTGGCTATTTGCATATCTCCTTTTGAGCATTGTCTATTCCTGTCCTTTTCCCACTTTTTGATGGGATTATTCATTTTTTTTTCTTGCTGATTTGTTTGAGTTCCTTGTAGATTCTGGATATTAGTCCTTTGTCAGAAGCATAGTTTGTGAATATTTCTCCCACACTGTAGATTGTCTGTTTACTTTGCTAATTGTTAACTTTGCTGTGCAAAAGCTTTTTAGTTAAGTCTCATTTATTTATCTTTGTTTTGTTGCATTTGCTCTTGGGTTCTTGGACATAAACACTTTGTCTAGGCCAATGTTTAGGAGAGTTTTTCCTGATGTTATCTTCCAGAATTTTTACAGTTTCAGGTCTTAGATTTGATTTTTATATAAGGTGAGAAACAGGGATCCAATTTCATTCTTCTACATGTGGTTGCCAGTCTTCCCAGCATAAATTGGGTGTCCATTCTCCAATTTATGTCTTTATATGCTTTGTGGAAGATCAGTTGGCTGTAAGTATTTGGCTTTATTTCTATCTATTCTTTTCCATTGGTCTGTGAGCTTATTTTTATACCAGTACCATATTGTTTTGGTAACTATATCCTTATAGCATAGTCTGAAGTCAGGTAATGTGATGCCATCAGATTTGTTCTTTTTGCTTAGTATTGCTTTGGCTATGCAGGCTCTTTTTAAGAATTGTTTTTTCCTAGTTATGTGAAGAATAATGATTAAATTTTGATGGAAATTGCACTGAATTTGTAGATTGCTTTTGGAAGTATGGTCATCTTCACAATATTAATTCTACCCATCCATGAGCATGGGATGTGTTTCCCTTTATGTTGTCTATGATTTCTTTCAGTAATGTTTTGTAGTGTTCCCTGTAGAGGTCTTTCACTCCCTTGGTTAGGTATATTCCTAAATATTTTATTGTTTTTTGCAGCTATTGTAAAAAGGGGTTGAGTTCTTGATTTGATTCTCAGCTTGGTCATTGTTGGCGTATGGCAGTACTACTGATTTGTGTACATTGATTTTGTACACTGAAACTTTACTGAATTCATTAATCATATCTAGAAGCTTTTTCAAGGAGTCTTTAGGGTTTTCTAGGTATATGATCATATCATCAGTAAACAGCGACAGTTTGACTTCCTTTTTACTAATTTGAACGTCCGTTCTTTTTTTTTTTTTTTTTTTTCTGAGACAGAAACTTTCTGTGTGTGTCACCCAGGCTGGAGTGCCACAGCGCAATCTTGGCTCACTGCAACCTCCACCTCTTGGGTTCAAGCTAGTCTCATGCCTCAGCCTCCCTTGTAGGTGGTATTACACCTACAAGGTGTGTCCTTTTTTTGTTACCTCCTTTCCTGGTTTTGGTATTAGGGTAATACTTGCTAAATATAATGATTTAGGGAAGATTCACTCTTTCTCTCTCTTTTGGAATAGTTTCAGTAGGATTGGAAACCAATTCTTCTTTGACTATCTGATAATATTCAGCTGTAAATCCTTCTGGTTATGAACTTTTTTGTTGGCATTTTTAAAAAATTACTGTTTCAATCTTGCTACTTTTTATTGGTATTGTCAGAGTTTCCATTTCTTCCTGGTTTAATCTAGGAGGGTTGTACACTTCGAAGAATTTATCTATCTCCTGTAGGTTTTCTAGTTTGTCTGCATCAAGTTGTTCATAGTAGCCTTAAATGGTCTTTTGTATTTCTGTGTTAACAGTTGTAGTATCTTCTGTTTTGTTTCTAATTGAGCTTATTTGGAACTTCTCTATTCTTTTCTTGGTTAATCTAATTAATGGTCTATCAATTTTGATTATCATTTCAAAAAAACCAGTTTTTGTTTCATTTATATTTTGTATTTTTTTGTCATTGTTTCAATTTCATTTAGTGCTGCTCTCATCTTTATTTCTTTCGTTCTGCTGGGTTTGAGTTTGATTTGTTCTTGTTTCTCTAATTCCTTGTGGTGTAAGCATAGATTGTCTATTTGTGCTCTTTCAGACTTTTTGATGTAGGCATTTGATGCTATGAACTTTCCTCTTAGTACTGCTTTTGCTGAATCCCAGATGTTTTAGTTGGTTGTATCACTATTATCATTCAGTTCAAAGAATTTTTTAATTTCCATCTTGATTTCATTGTGGACCCAAGGATTATTCAGAAGCAGATTATTTAATTTCCGTGTATTTGTATCGTTTTGAGGGTTTTCTTTGGGGTTTATTTCTCAATTTTATTCCACTGTGGTCTGAGAGAGTACTTGATATAATTTCAATTTGCTTAAATTTATTGAGACTTGTTTTGTGTCCTATTTTAGAGAATGTTCCAGATGTTGAAGAAAAGAATATGCATTCTGCTGTTGTTGGATAGAATGTTATGTAAATATCTGTTAAGATGATTTGTTCTAGGGTATGGTTTAAGTTCATTGTTTCTTTGTTGACCTTCTGTCTTGATGACCTATCTAGTGCTGTCAGTGGAGTATTGGAGTCCCTCCTGTTATTGTGTTGCCATCTATCTCATTTCCTAGGTGTAGTGATAATTGTTTAATAAATTTGAAAGCTCCTATGTTAGGTGCATATTTAATTAGAATTGTGATATTTTCTTGTTGGACTAATCCTTCTAATATTATATAATGTCCCTCTCTATCATTTTTAACTCCTATTCCTTTAAACTCTGTTTTGTCTGATATAAGAATAGTTACTCCTGCTCACTTTTGGTTTCCATTTGTATGGAATATCTTTTTCTACTCCTTTACCTTAAGTTTAGGTGAGTGCTTATTTGTTAGATGAGTCTCTTGAAGATGGCAGATACTTGGCTTGTAGATTTTTATCCATTCTGCAATTTTGTACATTTTAATTGAAGCCATTTACATTCAACATTAGTATTGAGATGTGGGGTAGTGTTCTATTCATCATGCTAGTCATTACCTGAGTATGCTTTTTTTCTCATTATGTTATTGTTTCTCATTTTTTTCTCATTGTGTTAGTGGTCCTGAGAGATTTAGGCTTCAAGGAGGTTCCATTTTTGTGTAGTTCAAGGTTTTGTCTCAAGATTTAGGACTCCTTTCAACATTTTTTATAGTGCTGGCTTGGTAGTGGCAAATTTTGTTGATGTATTTCTCTGAAAAAGACTTTATCTCTCTTTCATTTATGAAGCTTAGTTTGCTGTGTACAAAATTCTTGGCTGATAATTATTTTAAGGAGGCTATAGATAGGACCACAATCCCTTTTGGCTTACAGCTTTTCTGCTGATAAATCTTCTGTTAATCTGATAGATTTTCTTTCATAGGCTACCTGATGCTTTTGCCTCTCATCTCTTAAGATTCTTTCCTTTGTCTTGGCTTTAGGTGACCTGACGACTATGTATGACTTCATGACTATGTCATGAATTTACCAGGTATTCTTACAGGTTCTTATATTTGGGTGTCTAGATTTCTAGCAAGACCAGGGATATTTTCCTTGATTTCCCTCAAATAAATTTTCTAAACTTTTAGATTTCTCTTCTTCCTCAGGAATACCAATTATTTTTATGTTTGGTCATTTAACATAATCCCAAATTTCTTGGAGGTTTTTGCTTATTTTTAAAATTATTTTTATTTATCTTCATCATATTGGGTTAATTCAAAAGCATTGTCTTTCAGCTCTGATTTCTTTCTTCTACTTGTTTGATTCTATTGTTGAAATTTTCCAGTGTATTTTGCATTTCTGTAAGTGTGCCTTTCATTTCAAGAAGTTGTGATTGTCCTTCCTGATATCTATTTTTCTGGAGACTTTTTCATCTGTATCCTATATATTTTTTATTTCTTTCTCTTTTTTTTTTTTTTTTTTTTTGAGACAGAGTCTCACTCTGTTGCATAGGCTGGAGTACAGTGGCACAATCTCGGCTCACTGCAACCTCTGTCTCCTGGGTTCAAGCAATTCTCATGCTACAGTCTCCCAAGTAGCGGGGACCACAGGCTTGAGCCATCATGCCTGGCTAACTTTTTGTATTTTTAGTAGAGATGGGTTTTCATCATATTGGCCAGTCTGGTCTTGAGCTCCTGATCTCAAGTGATCCACCTCCCTCAGCCTCCCAAAGTGCTGAAATTACAGGCATGAGCAACTGCACCTGGCCTTTAATTTCTTTAAGTTGGTTTTCACCTTTCTCTGGTGACTCTGTGAGTAGTTTAATAATCAATCTTCTTTTTCTGGCAATCCAGAGACTTCTTGGTTTAGACCATTGCTAGAGAGCTAGTATGATCTTTTGGGGGTGTTATAGAATGCTGTTTTGTTATATTACTTTTCTGGTTCTTTCTCATTTAGGTAGAATGTTTCAGTGGAAAGATCTGGAACTCAAGGGCTGCTGTTCAGATTCTTTTATCCCACAGGGTAATCTCTTGATGTGGTGCTCTCCCCCTTCTTCTAGGAATAGGGCTTCCAGAGAGCCAGATTCCTCTGACTATTATTGCCTTTCTGGATCTAGCCACCTAGTAGGACTACTGGGCTCCAAGCTGTGCTGGGGAATGTCTGCAAAGTGTCCTGTGATGCAATCTATCTTCAGGTCTCCCAGCTATGGACACCAGAACGTGCTCTGGTGGAGATGGCAGGGGAGTAAATTGGATTCTGGGAGTCCTTGGTTGTAGTTTTGTTTAGTGCACTAGTTTTCTCACATGTTGGTTATGCTAGCAGTGAAATTGTGATGTGGTCAGTCTCAGGACCTCTGATTAGCCAGGGTGTGTCAGGTGGTGGAATTAGCTGTTGTTTTTCCTTCTTTGGAGCAGGGTTGTTCCGCTATGAGTTGCTGTAATGACTTGAGTTGGTTGGCCTCCAGCCAGGAGGTGGTGCTTTCAAGAGAGTGAAAGGGGAATAGCAGTAGAAGGGGGTTATAATTTTGCCCTACATTGGCCAGGATGAGGGCTGAGGTTTCTCAGGTGGTGGTCAGTGTCACAGAGTTCCCAAGAGATTACGTCTTTTGTCTTTGACTACCAAGCTGGGTAGAGAAAAATCGTCAGGTAGGGGCAGGGTTAGATGAGTCTGAGCTCAGATTCTCCTTGGGCAGGGCTTGCTGCAGCCCCTGTAGGGGTTTGGGAACAGCTCTCAGGCCAATGGAGTTATGTTTCCAAGGAGATTATGGCTGCCTATGCTGTACAAAAGTGTCACCAGGGAAGTGGGGGAAAGCTGACAGTGATGGGCATCACCCAGCTCCCACACGGCCAGGAAGGCTAGTCTCACTCCCACTGTGCCTCCACAATTGCACTGAGTTTACATCCAAGCAGCCTGCCAGCAGGGCTGAGATCTCGCCCTAAGCTATAAGCCTCCCAGTTGAGAAAGCAAGCAGGGCTCTCAGGCCTCGGCCCACCTACCCACACCATCTGTGGCTTCTGCACTTGTATCTGCACTTCCTGTTCTCCCCTTGCCTCCTGATTCTGCTCAGAAAAGTGTGTGGTCAGTAAAAATTATTACAAAGTTCAGCTAGGAGCCTCCCTCACCCTGTGGCCCCTCCCAAATTCCACTGGCTGCTTTCCTTTCTCCAAGGACCTCTGTGAGATAAGGCCAGAAATGGCTTCCCCAGATTTGATCTGAAGACTGGAAGTGTCTATGGGGCTCTTCCTGCTGCTTCTTCTACTTTTATCTTACATTTGGGTTCTTAAATCTGTTTTGGCTCTAGGCAAGGTTGAATCCTTCTCCCATGATCAGGATTGTTTGGTTCCCAGTGGGGATGTGTGTTCAGAGGCTGACATTTCCCCCCTCACACTTTGGGAACTCAAAGTTTTTCAGCTGTCTCATGGCATTTGCAGCAGCAAGCTGCTTGTTTCAAAGGGTCTGTGAATTATTTCTGTTTTCCTGATTTGTTCCTGTGGTGGTTCTTGGAGCAAAAGTTCACAGTGTGTGTCTCCAGACACTGTTCTGTCCCTCTAAGTGGGAGCTGCTCATTAGTCCTGTCTTCTATCTGCCATTTTTCCTACTTGAATTGTAGATTTTAACATTTTAAACTAAGAAGTAACATAGACTTTGGAAAAAATAATTATGACATTGCTGTCAAGAGTGGACTAAAGGAAAAAAATTAATGATACTTCTGCAGAAGTAAAAACAGTGATTTCTTTTATTCTGACACTTCCATCTGGAAAACTCCTAAGTTGCAGCTCAGTGACAAGACAGAAAAAGTGACATACAAAATGGAAAATGAAAGATTTCTCAGAAAAAGGAAGGAGTTTGAGAGAGCAGGTATGACAAACCTCAGATTCTCCATAAGATTAATAGAAATTATTAATTAATTATAGATCAAATTGATGATAGTTTTAAAATTATTTTGGAGAATGTGCATCAGTTTTTCTGTCTCTTCCACAATTGAGGAATTTCCTTAATGAATAAGAAACTTTAAATATATATATATCTTGAATTTTTCATTTCCAACAAATACTCTGCATGTTCTATGACATCATAATTTATCAATATTTGCAGCAAATTCTGAGTTCAGAGTCTCTGGCTCTAATATTTTAGTCAAAACTACTTGTGGGTACCCATCTGTAAATTACCTATCAAGAAAATGTTTTCAAAAGTTTAAAGATTTTTTAAATAGATGGATTCCAAGAAAGGAATTTATTTTAGTGGCTCACAGATTCCTAAACAATTTTGGGGGTAGGGGAAAGTTCTTTCTTCCTTTTTTGCTGCTAACTTCACTGCGCTAATAATGACCAAGAACAGTAATTTAATCTAATTAACCTTTTGGAACTGAAGGCCTAACATTTGTAACATGTTTTGAGAATTAAATAAGATGTCCTATAAAGTACCTAATACCAATCCTAGATAATAACTTATCTTCAATTAATTTAATTTTTTTCAAATACATGTCTGCTTTTAATTCCATTTACAAAGAATGCCATGAGGAGAGCTGACAATTAGTTATATCACCACATCTGTAATTACTGTAGTAAGCCCACATACATATAGGAAAAAATAAAAATTTAAGACAGATGCTTTACCTTTCCATGATGATTTAATTACAATATCTTCTGACTTTTTTTTCATTACCATGCCGTGCAGTCACCTCTGAGCTCTACTCTCTAATCAAATTAGGGTTTTCAAATGGAAAATTTAATTTAGTTTATTTTTTCCCTGCTTAAAAATCTTCAATGACTTCCCATTGCTGTTAGGATAAAGACAAAGCTCCTTATGATGTGGCTTCCATGGTTTGTATTAGCCTGCACACAGTCTACTCTAGTACTGTGGGTCCTCTCTCTCCTGTAGCCATGCTAGCTTTTGTTCCCATTCCTGTATGTTCTACATGCTGCCTCCCACCACATGCTTCTTGCCTATTAAGTGTCTTCTTTTCTCTCCCCATACTGCTTTGCCAAAATAATTGCAAGTCCCACCCCTTACACTTCAGTTTACCTGGGTAAAATCTACGTTCTACTTCTGTTACCAAGTTCTTTCCTATGATTAATTGATTAGCAACTCTCTCTCCTTTTAGGCTATAGGCTTCATGAGGAATGGAACAATGACTGGTTTTGTTCACCACTTTATCCCTAGCACCTAGTGTAATACCTATCAAACAGTACTTATGAAATACTTATTGAATAAATACAAATATGATTGTAGCTAAAGCATATATTCCCTTTAGTGAGGGGCAGCAGAATAGAATGGCTATAAGTACATTTGAAACCAGACTGCCTGAGTTTGAATACTGGATTTTCAATTACTAGTTGTATTGACATGAGGTACATTAACTCAACTCCATCTGTGAAATGGCATAATAACAGCATCTACATCATGAAATTGCTTTGAGGGTTATATAAGTTTATGCAGAAGTTCTGGAAATAATGACTGGCATATAGTAAAATTTAAGTACATGTTTGTTAAAAAACTGAAGCAAAGTTAAACTAATTGAAATAAAATTCAGTCCAGGGTGCCAATGAAACTTTTAGGGATTTTAATAATCACGAAACACACAATACAATGTCAAAAATAACCATAATATCCACCTACACATCCTGCTATTCAGTACATCTATCAAATCATTATGTGTTCCCCCAAAACCCAGAATTTCCTTCTTTGGTTCTGTCCACTAATCATCATATCTTCTCAAATTTCAAAAATTATAGTAGCTTTGATTCTTCCTTCATCCCTTCTTTTTGTGCCCGGTAAATTACCAATCCAGCTCCTTGCTGTTTTCCAATAAATACCTCTTCAATTACCCTGCCCCTTTCAATAAAGTATTGATACACTCACCTCAGACTCTTTAACATCACAGGTCTAAACAAATGTAGAAACTTTACACAATTATCCTCCTGTGTCCTGACTCAAATTTCTCCAACCTAGTATGCCTAGACAACAACCTCAGATTAATCTTCCTAGATTTAGTGCTCTCATTCTCCAGCCCAATGCTTACAAAACAAAGTTCAAATGCTTAATTAAGTCTTGTAGTTATGTGATGTCAGCTTCACCAGTCCATGCGCCAAAAATTTTCTCCATATATGATCCACATCAACCATGTTTTTCTATTCACTATCCTGGGTACACACTTGCATTTTTTCAGCTTTAATATTTTGTTCAGTTACTACATATTTATATTGCATTTGCCACAAATTTCTCCATCCATTTATTTGCACCATGTCTAGACAATTTAAATTCCACTGCTTTCATGAAAACTTCCCCGAACAATTAGACAAACTGTTTCTGAACCCTTATAAGAATCTACTGTGTATGTCAGCAGAGGTCTGTCTAAACAATGGTGTGTCTAGATCAGCTATGAGTCAAGTCTATAGACATTTTTTATTTTTAAAAGTATAGATCTTAACAGCCTACAATTGAAAATATTTTTTATGGGCTAGGTTAAAGCGAATCCAAGGTTACCTCTAGAGCACCTCTTACTAATTTGTTTATATTTCCTTGAGCATAAATGAAAAGAGTGGTGTGACAGGGAGCCAACAAGGCTTATAACCCTCAAGTACTCATGAAGGTATAATGCACCTGTGTGTAAGAAACAATGATCATTCCAAAATTCTACTCTTCCTTAGCCTTTCCAATTGCAAAACAATGCACCACCATCCATCTATGTCCTCAAGTATGAAACTCTGGACCAATCTCCCTTATACATTCTATCCAATTTATTCACAAGTTCTGCCAAGTCCACCTGGTCTCAATGTATCTCAAAACCATCTACTTCTTCCCATTCCACTGCCACTACCCTAGGCTAAGTGGTCATTATCTGTCTCCTGAGCTGGACAATAGCTTCCTCACTTGGGTGGTTAGTTCCACCTTCATTTCTCCTTTCCAATCCATTCTCCACATTTCTAACATTGTCATTTTCAAGGAGTCTATCACGCTTCTGCTTAAAATATTACTACTTGAATGGCATCATGTTATTCTTAAGATAAATGCCAGCATCCAACAGGACAGCACTGGTCTCATCTCTTGATTCTCTTGAGTTATGTGCTAGTCTCCAGACATCTTTGCTTTCCTTTACTTCCTCAAAGTCATCTTTCAGCTTCACATCTGAGGGCTTCCACATGTGCAATTTACTGTATTTGGCACACTCTGTATTCTCTCTCTGCCTTGCTTATTCCCATTCTACTTCAGAATAATGTGAAATATCCTTCGTACATAACTAGTTGTTTAGGTCCCCCTCTTAAAGCTGCTCATAGACTTTCTTGTATTTATACACAGCTGTTGAAATTCACTGTTTATATACTTTTTAATTACCAGCTTAATGTTATTATCCCCTGCTAATCCACAAAGCCAAGAATCATGTGATCATCTAACACTTTTCCTGGTATATTTTAGGTGTTCAATATATATGTGTTAAATAATCCACTGAATGTTATCTCCATAATGTATGCTACGGTTAAACAAAAGTTGAGAACCACTGATATGTATCATTTATTTAGCACTTATCATTGATATCTATATTATTATATGTTCATATTTTATGTACCTAACTAGACTGAAAACTCTTGGGGGGGTCCTAGTAATGCTTTACTCTTATTTGTCAGATCTTGCACACAGTTGGCATTCAATAAATATTTGGCAGTTAAAAAGTCTGTAACAGTAACCTGGAAAGGTACTTCATATAGGTTGGTGAGGGAAGGGCTCAGATAAAACATGACATTTGGGCAGAGACATGAAGAGAGTGACAAGCAAGTCATACACATCGCTGGGAAAATAATACTCTAAGAAGCTAGGAAAATAATTGTGAAGGCCCAGTGGTGGATGGGACCTAGTTGTCAGGTTCAAAGAATTGCAAGGAGTCCAGTGTGGCTGCAACAAATTAGGGTAATCGAAAAGTTATGATAAACGAGATCAGAAAGGTCACCAAGGAACAGTGCATATACAGCCTTGTAGGCTGTCATATAGATTTTGGCTTTTTCACCAAGAAAGTCGAGGTACCACTGGAAAAATTTGAGCTAAGAAGTGGCATGATCTACTTTGAGTTTTAAGTAATTTGATGATTTAATTTATGCAAAAAGTTTACTCTGATGGACACAAAGTAAATACTTAGTTAATGTTTGCTTTATTATCATATCTCATGGCATTCATTGTCTGTGGGAAAAAAAAGATCATATATCTACTTTTCAATCCTTGAACAATTTTAAATATAGCAAATATAACAACATAGAATAACATGGTTTGGTTCCACACATATACATTTGCACACACATTTATAAGTAAAGATTAATCTCTCCTGTGTTAATCTTCTCACTGCATTTTGTTTATTCTGTAAAAATCCATTTATTCTGAGTTTGTATATTTATTACAATATTCCACACTATAAGAAAGGGTTCTTTTCTGGGAGAATCATTAATTGGAAAAAAAATTGTTTATTTTCACTAGCTTCTAACTGAAGTTTAATATCCCTTCAATTATAAATGTAGACAAAAAAATACAGTAGCGTTCTCATCGGTAAACACTGTAGACGTTTGTTTCTTTTGACTTCAAGATATACAAATTACCACATTTTTTTGATTTCTTATATGAAACAGTAATGCTAGCAAGGCATTTATTAGACAAGCAGTCTACACTGGTGTGAAATTAGACATGACCAGCACAGTAATATAAACACAAAACACATACTAGAAGGCTTTATGCATGATATGTAATGCATTTTCAAACTGCTAAGTCAAACAATAGAAGGCATTCATGTACTCAGCCCCTAAGAGCTTAAGACACAGCTGAAGAGCTCTATATACTGTAAACTCAGTTACCTCATCTAAAAAACATTATTCCATTACTCTGTAATGAACCAATACCACATATCTTGGACCACACACACATAAATATGGTGAGTACTTACATTTTAAATCACCTAGCAATTCTCAGATATTTTTAAATGAAAAAGTAACTCTTTTCCCAAAACATTCAGCCTTTTAGAAAAGGCTCTTGATATAAAATCTATGAATGTCTCCTTTAAAAAAAAGGCATACATATTCATTATTGATTTGTTCCAACAACTTGAGTTTCTCCAACACCTTTAGTAAGAGCTCATTTTAAAGTAATTAATTTTCCATTTTCCATATGGTGAGAGTGACTTTTCCTGACATGACATTCTATATCCACAGTGTTTGGAAAGCAGTGACCACAATTAGTGCTATCAAATATCTTGGAAACAGTTCCCCAGTTATACTCCTTTTACAATGTTGTCTTGCTGATGTGCCTGCATGTTGTTAAATGCAGGATGTGAGACCATGAGTAGAAGAGATGATGTCATCAGCGAAAAATCCAGTCAGATTTACTTTTATGCTCAAGGGACGACATTGTGCTGGTGCTAGGAAATCATGTAGATGAAAACTAAGTGTGTGTGTGTGTGTGTGTGTGTGTGTGTGTGTGTGTGTGCATGTGTGCGTGTGTGTGTGTGTGTATACCTCCCTTTTTCAATCCAGAATTTGCTCTTCTTCTCTTTATACTTTCTGGAATTTCAATTTAACATATTTTACTTTTAGTCATATGTTTCACGTGCCTTTAATGCAACTGTTATTTATACTACCAAACAATATATTATGGTTTGAGCTCATGAACAAAAAGAACAATTTTGAAAAGGCCCTTTATAAGCAGATTCATATAAATGTAGCAGCCTCTTGAATCTAGACAAATTTCTAGGTTAGATGCCGCCACCTGGTCTTTTCCCATCTCTTCTCCTTGCTCTGAACTATGTAGATTCTCAGCAGAGTACAGAATAGGGCTAGAAACACTCTTCCCCATATCTCAGCACAAACACCTTATTAGGAGTATAATCCAATATGAAGAGAACATTAGGATTGGGGAAACAGCTTGTTGCTCATATAAGAAGTCTGGCAGCTACTGCCCTAAAACAAATATTAGAGAAGGCAAACATGATAATGATAGATTTTATTTACCCTCTTATAATTTCAGGGAATTCTAAAATAATATTTACTTTTGCCATTTGCTTCTGAGGGTATAACAAGTAAGCCATCTCAAACATGAGCGCTTTTAACAAAGGCTTTCTATGCTTTGCATATGGTCGTTTTCCATTTTGCTAGGGTCTATACTCTTGTACAAATAATTTTAAATACATAAGGCCATAAAGTAGTTTTGTTCAATTTGTAATTCCATCTACAGATGGTTCAACAAACCTCATACTCTTTTAAATGTTATTCCCAAAGAACCTCAGCCTGATATCTTAGACACCCACCTCAAGAGTTACAGATCAAAAGGGTGAGAGACCGTTTCTTCTATGATTCATTGAGAACAAGGAAATGTGAATAATTTAATTTTCACCTTGTGATAATAAAAAGAGTAAACAAAATAATAATGTATGGATAGTTAAATGGTCAAATAAATCAATTTAAACACACTTAAAAATTATTGTAATAGGTCCATAGATAAGCACGTTAGACATTGCAATGTATGTACAGCTACGATGTGTATATATATATATATATATATAATACAGCAGGTATTTTCACTTTTAATTAGTATCCTTTTTGATTTAAGAAGATGGGACACGCTTAAGATCATTTTAAAAGTGTGAAAACGTTTCAGTATATACAATTAAATCTTTTAACTTCTGTTATAATTTCAGAGACATAATAACATAATGCTTTTTTCTTACTTAAGACCTGTGACTGCTTGCAACTAATTTTTTCACAACCCCCCCTTTTTTTTGAGATAGAGTCTCACTCTATTGTCCAGGCTGGAGTGCAGTGGTGCAATCTCAGCTCACTGCAACCTCCACTTTCCAGGTTCAAGTGATTCTCCTGCCTCAGCCTCCCAAGCAGCTGGAACTACAGGCACCTGCTACCACCCTTGGCTAATTTTTGTATTTTTAGGAGAGACAGAGTTTCACCATATTGGCCAGGGTGGTCTTGAACTCCTGAACTTAGGTGATCTGCACACCTTGGACTCCCAAAGTGCTGGGATAATGGGATAACAGTCATGAGCCACCACGTTCAGCCCTTTCTCAACATTTTTTTTTTCAGATGGAGTGTCACTCTGTCACCTAGGCTGGAGTGCAATGGCGGGATCTCGGCTCACTGCAACCTCTACCTCCCAGGTTCAAAAGATTATTCTGCCTCAGCCCCCTGAGTAACTAGGACTACAGGCATGCACCACCACGCCTGGCTAATTTTTGTATTTTTAGTATAGATGGGGTTTCACCATATGGGTCAGTCTGGTCTCAAACTCCCAACCTCAGGTGATCTACCTGCCTCGGCCTCCTCAAGTGCTGGGATTACAAGTTTGAGCCATGGTGCCTGGCCCTTTCCCAACCATTTTTTAAGCTTGATCTCACAAGCTATGCATTACACACATATCACATTTCTCCGTAATAGAGAGTAAACTCCTTGAGAGTATTCTGAGTTACCTTTATTCAAATAATACCCTTTAAATCACAACTATCTTTCTCATCATCGAGATTACATACATGCACATAAACACCTACAGCCAATAACATTATCTTTTGTTGCTAACGTATACTCAAACTATCAAATTTTAAATAACATATATAAATAGGATTCAATTATTATAAAATATTTGTAGCTGCTAATATTTGATATTATAAAAGATTGATAAAATGAACTTGCTATATTCCATGATCATATTTAACTTCTTTTTGATTTACCCATTGTTTAATAACACATTTACGGAACGCTGATAGCAGTATCTATTGTGCATTGTTCCTAAGTGTTAGAATTCTGATTCTCTCCTGCAGTTTTATAGAACTTGTATTTTTACCTTGGTTGTTAAATAGTGCTTTGGCAGACAGCTAATTAGGTGCTCTAAGAGAAAATAAAGGTTGTAATATTCTCATCGCCCTCACCAACTATTTTATTGAGCAACAGGGGTAGTTATTGGGAAAAAGATGCAAAAGAAAAAAAAAACATGATTTCATCTTTATGACTCCTTTGGTAATTTGAAAAACACAACACTTCATTTCAGGCCAAAATCATCTCTTGAGAGCCTATTACCTAACGGCCCTACAATTATTCTTCTTCCTAATTTTCATTGGTGAGGAAATTCATGAAACCACTAGTTATCACTCATCTGATACTTATTTTATTGGACCTGTGGCAAGCAGTATAAACAGGCCTTGAAAAGAAATCCTCAAACTGAATGAACCATTGAATATAAATATGCTCATTTTTACCGTCATTTTTACCTTTATATAATGCTCTGAATGCAAATAATATATCATGTGACTATATAATAACATCTACAATTAACTAAATGATTAACCTCCTCCAAGATTCACATTTTACTATTTTAAATCCCCATGGTCTGTTATTTCAGCCAATCTCTTGTCAGTGCTTTTAACATCCTCAGATCCTTGTTCTTTCCCTAAAGCATTCTAAAATTCTCAAGTCTTCTGTCTTTACTACTTGAAAAGTCAGATTTGCTCCTCATGCTTTGTCACGTCAAAGGCTTTTGAGCTAAGCAAACAGGCAGAGGGAGAAATTTCAAACTTAGTGAGAATAAAAGTCTTCAGGATTAAAGCTCAAAGATGACTAAAACCGATTGATAACAGTATTCTGCATCTAAAAGTGAATATACATATTGGGGCACCTATTTATTCATTCATCCAAAACCATTTCAACTAGGCATCTATACGCTAGGCATTATGTTAGACTCACAGATTAATAAAACATAAGCTATGTCCTCAAGGATCTTAGAGTCTAGCAAAGGGATAAAGACTAGGAAACACCTAAGTACAACAGTATGGTACAAAGAAGGGGAGTTAACATGCAGATGGAGAAACTGTAAGAGAGAGGCCAGATCTACAGATACCAAACTGAAAGAACATCTCTACACTTCTAGTAACCTTTTCTCTTCTTAGGTAAGAATATATTAATTTTCTGTAGGGACACTATCCTTCTTTCATTTTTTTTTTAAATTTTGAGACAGAATCTTGCTCTGTCACCTAGGCTGGAGTGCAGTGGCATGATCTCAGCTCACTGCAACATCTGCCTCCCAGGTTCAAGCAATTCTCCTGCCTCAGCCTCCCAAGTAGCTGGGACTACAGGCTCATGCCACCACACCCAGCTAATTTTTTGTATTTTTACTAGAGATGGGGTTTCATCGTGTTAGCCAGGATGGTCTCAATCTCCTGACCTCATGATCCACTCACCTTGGCCTCCCAAAGTCCTGGGATTACAGGTATGAGCCACTGCTCCAGGACCCTTCTTTCATTATATTCAGTCTGAGTAATCAAGGTATGATGCCATGATCTAGTTAGTACTGGCTGTTAATCAGACTCTTTCTTGCTAAAATTTTAATCTTGAGAGGAATGATACAACAAAGTTAATAACTAAATGTTAATGAGCACTCATATGTACTAGGTACCATTCAGTGGCCACAAAACATTAAAAAATAACATAATATTTTTTATTGATTAACTGCATGAATTAATGCTACTTTACATTTTCTTAAAGATTTTTGTTTTATACTTTTTGGTCACCTCTTCTTAAAACATTGTTTTAGAAATATTTGCATATAAGAATAGAAATATATGGTAATCTTTCCTTTAGCATGATTAATTAGAACAAAGTTTTTAATAATTCAGGAAAATCTCTTTTAATCTCACAGCACATTATTGGTGAATATCATAAATTTTGAAATTGTTTCTGAATTTCAAATTCATTTGACAAATATTCTGTTGTCAAATTTAGAGAAATCGACCAAATTTCTTTCATTTGTGAGCTGTTGGATATGGAAGAATTTTCCACAGAATAGCCATGATATATGGAATTTACAGAATAATATGACTTGTATTTGGTATTGGCTCCTGTCCTTTGCTTAAATCCTGTCCAGATCCTGGTTGCAGATGAGAAGGAAAGAGAGGCAGAGACATGAAAAGAATGGACAGGTTGGGAAAGAAAAAAGCAAGCATACCCTATGGGGAACCAGGGAAGGTACATGATAGATTCCTCCACACTCCGTATGCTCCTGGACCAGGTTAACAATAGTATGTCAATTAACTCAGATACTTCTGAAACAATGGCTCTGTCCTTAAATTTCATCTAGCCACAGAATAAAAAATCCACTTTTTTTTTTTTTTTTTTTTTGAGAAAGAGTCTCACTCTGTTTCCCAGGCTGGAGTGCAGTGGCATGATCTTGGCTGACTGCAACCTCTGCCTCCTGGGTTCAAGTGATTCTCCTGCCTCAGCCTCCTGAGTAGCTGGGATTATAGGTGCATACCACCACACCTGGCTAATTTTTTAGGTAGAGATGGTGCTTTACCATGTTGGCCAGGGTGATCTCGAACTCCTGACCTCAGTTTCCTAAAGTGTTGGGATTACAGGCATGAGCCACCACAACTGGCCAAACCCATACTTTTTTAAGCCATTGCTGACAACCTCTACCAGGTGTCAGAATACTACAGCCTGGCTCAAGATGAATTTAGATACATCCCACAGTAAGGCTCAGGAATTACTGGCTAACTAGTTACAAAGCCTTAATACACATTTAAAATGTTGGGTGCCACTGAAAGTATTATGGCAGAGATTTTGTTTTTGTTTTTATTTTTATTTTTGCTTTCTTTGCAATAGATTTTGAGGGTATCAGTCTGAGGAGAGCAGGATTTAGTTTTAGATTCAGGAAAACTAATCTATTTGTACTGCACTAACAAGATGTCCCAGATTCAATGGGCTAGCATGAAATGACCCTATTAAAGATTGCTCAGTTTGCTAATACAAAGGTAGATTCAACAATAGCCCACACTAAATGACACAAAAAGGCCAGGGATCACTTGTTATGATGAAGATAAAGGAATTAAAAACCTGAAGAAAGAATTCTACATTCCATTGAACCTCTAATTAATAGCTCAGGTAAGCATCCTTTTCACTGTGTCATTCAGTAGGGCCCAAGAGGCTCTATTTTTCACTAAAGGGTGAAGAATAAGTTGATGAAGAAAGCTCCAAAATTTTTTACCATAGCATTATTCTTCAGAAAGTCTCAGGGACTGTTATTGAAACACGCTTCCTCATTTTAGTGTGAATGGAAATTCCCAGGGTAGCAGGGACACAGGTCGGCACTTAATTTCCAGAGGCAAAGTGGACATGGTAGACAGAATACAATCTGGAGAGGCCAATCAGACCTCCTGATCGACCTAAAGCACAGAAAATCTGATTATGGTTTATTAATCATGGGGCCTTGAGAAGTAAATTGAAAGTCAACTTGCTAAATTCTTGGGTTTTTTTTTTTCAACTTTTAAGTTCTGGGGTACAAGTGCAGGTTTGTTACATAGGTAAATTTATGTTATGGGGGATGGTTGTACAGATTATTTAATTACCAAGGTATTACACCTGATACCCATTAGTTATTTTTCCTAATCCCCTCCCTCCTTCCACCCTCCACTCTTTGAAAGGCCTCTGTGTGTTGTTCCCTGTAAGTGTCCGTGTGTTCTCACCATTTAGATCACACTTCTATGTGAGAACATGTAGTATTTGGTTATCTTTGTACAACAAAAAGAGCAACAATATGAGAAAATCTTCTGATCGTGCAATTCCCAGACTAGAACCAAATTATAGACTCAGCACTCACTGAATGAAAGCCATAATGATCTCAAGTCTTTATGTAAAGCTTCCTTCTAATCTCCAAAGGGACCTGATCTGTTTACTACACATTCAGAAAAGGGAAATCCTTTGTGGGGAATCAGGTGACAGTGAGATTTTTACCTAAATCTATTTTATACTATGACTAGTACACCTTTGCAAACATTAGAGGTTATTTGTTATAGTTTTTCCTAAATTCATAATTTGCATGGATATTCTCAACAACTGTCATAATTTTTATCCTTGACACATGGAATTAATTCTTTTGTGGTAAAAGTAGCAAATTAAAAAAGCACACCTATTTAAAAAGTCAGATATTCCTGCTATTATTAATGACCTGAATATCTCAAAACCAAAAGTGATTACTACCACATCTCAATGAAAGTCAGTAAAAAAAATCAATATGACTTCAAAAACAGTGGGGAGATTATAATGAAGTAACATATTTAATCAAAATCGCTGATACAGATGTAGTCTTTTCAATGAAGTGTATCACTCAATATCCTGGTACTTGGCATTCATCTCGGTTTGGAAAATGCCAATTTTCTTCATTCTAATAAGTAGAAAATTCCAGAATCAGTTTGCATCTGTTTGACAGTAACAATAGAACTCTTACTATCCTAAACACCGTCTCCAGCCCTGTGACATAACCTATAGGGACCATGGATATTTCAACATCACAGGGCATCAAGCTCCTCTACTATCTTATGATAATTGATATTGGAGATTTGATATTGGAAAGCAGGAATACCAGGCAAACCAGATGGTTTCATAAAATACACACATTCTGGAGGATAGAGAATGAATCTCATGAAAATGCAGAAAAGGGATTCTGCCAACTCAATGAAGTTTCTGGGTCTAGTAGAAGGGGCCAGGTAGGAACATTGCTGTTTTAGGAAAGGACACAATGCAAATGCTCCTCGCTTGCTCTTGTTGTCTGACAGAGACTGAATTTCTACCATGGGAACCAGTAATCCTGAAACATTAACTGTTTATCATGAACTTAGTGCTGTATGATTCACTGGGCCATATTTTTTTTGTGCCCAGCACTACCTTATTATTGAGTATGTGAAAGGAAAATATCTTGGGCCCCCAAAATCACTAAGCTAAAAGGAAAACTCAAGCTGGAAAGTGCTTAGGACAAACGTGTCTCCCACTCTATTCAAAGTTATACCTCTGCTCACTGAGATAAATGCATATCAGAAACTCAAACCAATGCAACCATTTGTCTCCCATCTATCTGTGACCTGGAAGCTCCTTCCTCACATTGAGTCTTCCTGCCTTTGCTTCAAGTTGTGCTGTCTTTCCAGACAGAACCAATGTCTGACATATATTGATTGATGTCTCATGTCTCCATAAAATGTACAAAACCAAGACCACCTCAGGACTTCCTGAGGCTGTGTCATGGGCCCACATCCATAATCTTGGCAAATAAACTTTCTAAATTAACTGAGACCTGTCTCTGATTTTCTGGGTTTACAAGTACAAGAGCCATGTATAGGATGGGCTCAGTTAAACATGAAGATCTAGATAAGTTCCATAGGCACATCACTCATTCTTATCTGACTCATTTTTTCACATTGCTGCTTCCCCTCCATCTGCAAATGTAGCCCATATCCAGTCTCCTGTGACCAGTTTTATTTGAAAAATAAGTCAAGTTCCTTTACATACTATTCTTTTTAGTCTATATAATATACCAACATTTATTGCTATTGCATTGACGCCCCATTTAGGCATATCTCTGGAAGATGATATAGAACAGAAACAGTCTCAGTGGGGGGGGTGAATTAAAAAAAGACATTTCATTATCTCTTATTTGGAGGTGAATTATTTGGCTATTTGGTCAGAGACTCAGAAAAATCCTGACACAGGGATTTAATTTTATACTGAGAAATAATTCAACCTGAGGAAGCTGATTATAAAGTAAATAAAAAATAAAAAAAAATTAGTGTATTTAAAGCTTAAACATATTTTGTCTATATTTTATAAACCCTGAGGAGCTGGACTTTACTATAACTTTTCTGCTGTTTTTCTTTTTCTTTAGTCTCAGGCAACAACATACCCATCAAAAAAAATTCTTTCTTTCCCCATCATTACACCTATATTCTTCCTATCTCATCATAATATACTCTCTGTTTAATTCTAGCATTATATTTGCAATTTAGAACAACAAATTTTTAAGGAATATAAAATCATTTCGTTGTATAGCCAGCAATAAATAAGTCCAGATTAATCAAAGCTGAGATTTTATTTTCTTTTTAATAAAAAAACCTTTTATTGTATTTACCATACTTTCTTGTTCTCTAAGAGAAATCAGCAGTAAACACAAAACTCTGGATTTCTCAGAACTAGATCTTGATAAGATGTTCTCTAAACAAAAAGTGCTATTGATTTTTCTGAGAAGAAAATCTCTAATCTTTATGTCTTATTTAATTCCCAGATGATACAAAAAAACATCCTGAGGTATTGTTATCTTGCAGCTCAAGGAACCAAGTACTCTTGATGGGCAAATATATTGTAGGCATTTTATCTGCAGGATGTTCTTTCTCCTGAACAAGGACTAGATTCTACACTTAGACGGTTAATGTTCAGTTCCTTCCTTGGAGCATAATGTAGCATTCTACTAGGTAACAGAACTTCTTTTTTCGCCTCCTCTCCTTCATCTGCTTCAAACTTGATCTAACCACCCAGGGCTCTTTAAAGTCAGAGGAACCTCTGAACCCAGAAAAAGTCTGTCTAAAGGAGAGACTCAAAATAAATGAGACACATGCAATAGAAACGTAGTAGAAAAAGAGAGGCTATTCCTTTGGAAAATGTCTTGCCCCATATTGACGCACTATGGTTGAGACAGTTTTGTGCATAAATCAGCATACTTGTGATGGGGGGAAGGGAGCAAATATACAATAGGAAGGGTTTTGTACTATGAAACACTATTTGGACCAGGAAATGAAAGTTCATGCATAAATGTAACAATTCCTCTGTCTTGATTAGAGATGCCAACTTTGAGTCAGGTAGCTGAGAGTCAAAAGGCATAAAACCTAACCTTAGACTTATCATTTGGTTTGGTTTCCTCATCCTAAAATGATATTGAAAAGATTCATTTTATTTAGATTTTTGCCTTTAAATGTCCTCAACTCCAAGAATATTCATATTTATAAAGTGAATTTATATTACAGTACATATAAATGAATTAAATCAAATTACACATTAAACAGCTACACACTGGTCTCAAATGCTTCCAACCATCTAGTGTCCAACTCTGTAAGGTCTCTGCATTGCTTCCATGCAGAGTGAGAAAATAGCCCACTACACAAAGGGTAAGATCAACTGCTTAGAGCTCACACACATAAAGAAGCATTTTTAAATTGATCTATTGATGTCTGGAAAGAAAGAACCATAGGAGAAAAATATTTCCATTCAGAGTATTTTATCAAATGAAAGCTGGATATAAAAGAGTCACAGATTTACATCTAAAATATTAAATATGCAAACTAACATTTATTAAAATTTACTTTCAGATTTAAGAGCATTTAAATCATTCTTAATACAGACATACTTCACACATACCAGGCATAACTTACTCGTTCAAATTTGTTTACACAGCTGTAAAATCTCCAAATTAACTATCAACCAGGAAAAATAAAAAATATTGCTATGAAAATAAGGAGATAAGATTTAAGCTGCTAGAAAAAAATTACAAAGCATGGCTTTGGAGAGGATCAAGTTTGTTGTCGATTTATTTAACGTAATTCTGTTTCAACATCTTCCTGTACACAGTTTCACTAATTCAGAGAATGTATTGACTAATTCATCTATCTTCACCACCATTTTGTCTAAACTTCAAAATGCCAAAATGAGAAATAATTCTATACTAACACATACATGAACACTTGAGTGTAAACACGTGTAAAGGCAGACTTAATATTGTAATCTCCAGATTATTTATACCAAATTTGAAAGCCTCATTTTTTTCCCATAGGAAATATTCACTGTAATCTTAATTACCTGGGTTGTAGTGAATCCATTATGTTTAAATTTGTATTTAGATTTAACAATATCAACATGCTTACAATCTCATAACTTTTTTTTTTGTCTCTAAACAAAAAATGGACTGAAAATCACGAATTTAACAGATGTGTATTTATGAACAATAATAGCCATGAAGATATACATACTGACCTTTTGGCTTTTCATCTTTTAAAAATTTGACTACAAAATGCAGAAAAGAAAATGTAGCCATCTTTGCAAGTAAGGCACATGTTATTATTGATTTAAGCTGCATATTACTGGCAGTCAGTTGTGAATGTATAAATGCTGCCAAGAACACAGAAGGCAATTCAGTCAAGAGCAACTGTGTCAACTTTTACCTCAGATCAAATTTGATGTATTGAGCAGTGGAAGTGAGGCCATAATTAGTTTTTTTTTTTTTTTTGACTTTTATTTTAGGCTCAGAGGATACATGTGCAGGATTGTTACATGGGTAAACTGCACCTTACTGAAGTTGGGTATATAAATGATTTCATCATCCAGATAGTGAGCACAGAACCTAATAGGTAGTTTTTTGACCCTCACCCTCTTCATCCCCTCGCTGCTCAAGTAGGGCCCAGTGTCTGTTGTGCTCCTCTTTGTGTCCAGATGTACTCAATGTTTAGCTCCCGCTTATAAGTGAAAACATGTGGCAGGTGGTTTTGTTCCTGCATTAGCTTGCTTAAGATAATGGCCTTCAGCTGCCTCCATGTTTCTGCAAAGGACATGATTTTGGTCTCTTATGGCTGCATGGTATTCCATGGTATATAGGGCCATATTTTCTCTATCCAGTCCACCGTTGATGGGCATCTAGGTTGATTCCATGTCTCTGCTATAGTGAATAATGCTGTGATGAACATACAGGTGCATGTGTCTTTTTGGTGGGATGATAATTAAACCTGACTTGTTTTCAAACCTGACTTGTTCAAGTAACACATTTAAATTTTTATACTAAAATCTTTATTGCAATCAGAAAAAAAATAGCTTCATATTCAGTTAAACAAAATTACTTAGGTTGAAGGAACTATTTCAAGTTTAATAACTTGCTGCAGTTCTAATAACAGAAAAAAATTCTTTTATTTCCTTTTATGTTTTATAGTTTTATAATAAAAATTATAATATTGAAATAAATGTTTTGAAGGGGAGTAGTTATATAACTATAGCTCTATAAATATTATCAGTATTACATATTATGGAGATTGGGGCAAATGTATACATATTTGTGCATAGCAGCTATCATGCTAAATACAAACATTTACACATTATTTATTTTCTCCCTTCCAAGTACTAACCAGGCCCAATCCTGCTTAGCTTCAGAGATCAGATGAGATAGGATGTGTTCGGGTGGTATGGCCATGGCCATAAAGTATTTATTTTCGTATAATTAATAGAAAATTCTTATAAAGGTCTCTTAACTTTCACATGGGGAAAAGAGATTTTAACAAGAGCCTTATTTTGTGCAATGCTCTACAGAATGTATACATATGTAATTATTAATCCTGTTTTACAGATACGAAAACTACGGCTCGGATGCCTCCCATTAATAAATAAAACTAGAACCCAAGCAAAATGCATTTAATGTCAAAGCCTTTGACCTATAGGCTAAGCCTTTGACCTATAAGTGACCAAATTCTTGGTTGGTCACTTACTATCCAATCTTTAGGGTTATCTTACATTTGAGTCTTACAATTACAAATCTATTTGAGAATCTTTGCTTCTGTTTTAAAAAAGCAAATGTTTGCCAACAAAGCAAAACCAGAAAACTGCACAATAGCCTTAATAGAGTTGGTTAATCTTTATTACTCAAGAGGATTCAATAATTCTTTTTTTTTTTTTTTTTGAGATGGGGTTTCACTCTGTTACATAGGCTGGAGTGCAGTGCCATGACCTCGGCTCACTGTAACTTCTGCCTCCCAGTTCAAGGGATTCTCCTGCCTCAGTCTCCTGAGTAGCTGGGACTACGGCTAATTTTTTGTATTTTTAGTAGAGATGGGGTTTCACCATATTGGTCAGGCTGGTCTTGATCTTCTGAGCTCGTGATTAGCCCACCTTGGCTTCCCAAAGTGCTGGGATTACAGGCGTGAGCCACCATGCCTGGCCAGGATTCAAGGATTCTTAACACTGAGGTATTGGGCTCTCCATCCTCAACAATAAGCAATACAGGTTTCAGGAACTTCGTAATATGAATGTAATTCTTTCAAGAGTCTGGGCACAACAGCTTATTTTCCTCTGTTCATTGCTTTACAGTAAACCTTCTATAAAGAATTTTTAAAAAGCTCCCCAGGTGATTCTAATGTGCAGCAAAGTTTGGTAGCCATTTATTTCTTGTAATTTTCTCCTAAAGTGGGTGGTTGAAGACTAAGTAATTTGTACAAGATTGGATAGTAAGTGACCAACCAAGAATTTGAAAGAGACAACTTTCCAAGTTTAGTGCTTTCTCATTTTTGTTCATTATGAATGAGAGAGCACTAAACTTGGAAAGTTGTCTCTTTCAAATTCTTGGTTACTTAGTCTTAAAAATTCTAGTGCCCAGGTTTCACCCTATGGGACTAAATCAGAATGTTCAGGCATGGGATACAGGTCTCAGTATTATTTTGTTTTATTATTATTTTTGTAGCTGGGGTTACAGGAATGCACCACCATTCCCAGCTAATTTTTTTGTGTTTTTCCAGACGGTGTTTTGTCATGTTGCCCAGGCTGGTCTTGAACTCCTGAGATCAAGCAATCTGCCCACCTTGACCATTGCAAAGTGCTAAGATTACAGTCATGAGCCACCATGTCCAGCCCAGCTCTCAGCATTATTTTAAAGATGCTCAGGTAATTCCAGTGTACAGCAAAGTTTGGAAATCAATTAATTAATACCTTCACAGAGTTGCTTTTAAGATTAAGAAAATAGTAAGAGGAAGACATTGTATATTATATAACACTTTACGTAATCCTTTCAGTATTATGCAATACATAATCCTTTTATATATAAAATATATAAAAAGTAAATTCAGTGCTAACACACACACACGCACACACACACACACAAACACAAACCTTTTATTTTTTCTGACAGAGTTGCAGAAATGGATTAACAGTTGCTTTTCGTCTTAAGCTGTCTTCAACATTTTTATTTAATTTTATTATTTTTTTGAGACAGAGTCTTACTCTGTCACCTAGTCACCTAGGCTGGAGTGCAACAGCGTGATCTCTGCTCACTGCAACTCCTACTTCCTGGGTTCATGCAATTCTTCTGCCTTAGTCTCCTGAGTAGCTGGGATTACAGGCATGTGCGACAATGCTCAGCTAATTTTTTTTTTTTTTTTTTTTTTTGTAGAGACGGGGCTTCACCATGTTGGCCAGACTGGTCTCAAACTCCTGACCTCAAATGATCTGCTTCTCTCAGCCTCCCAAAATACTAGGATTACAGGCATGAACCACCACACCTGGTCAACATTATTTTAATATTTTTTTACATCTCTTTTCACTCTCTATTAAAAATTAAGTACACTCTCTCTTATTTTCTTTAAAAAAGGTTAAACACCATACTTTCATCAAATGTTTATAATAACTAGAAAAGAATATTCGAACTAATATGAAGAAAAGAAATCTGAGCAGTCAGAAAAATAATTTGTCCAAATTTACTTAGTTCAATGGGTACTACTTATTTAGAATAAATAAAAAATTACACTCCAGAAATTTTGTTCTAGTATTCTGCCAGAATATTTTTTAAAACAAGGATCTATTCAGTACATCTTTCTTGGCTGGATTTGTGCATTGCCTAATGACACAATTATTTCTCTGCTAAATTTTTAATCAGTACTTCAGATTCAGCAAGTTTATACACAATACTCTTTTAATACCATCATTTTTCATAAGCTTTAGTTCAATTAGATTCACCAAAAGGATTATGTAATTTATGTAATTAGGGTGCAAATAACATGTTATCTAATTAAAAAGAACCCTCTGTACTTTGATTTTAGTACATACCTTGATGTATCCATTCACAATAAATTTTTAAATTACATTCAATTTACAAGCAATTATAAATATAATCTACCAGCTAAGAGTGATTTTTGCACTGGGATCTTTTACCTTTGTGGGCTTATTAGCATCCATGCTCTCCTTAAATTTCTCCTGCACAGTTTCTGCAAGTTGACAGAGCAAGGCACCATTGTCCAACTTTTCCATAAAAGTTTCTGCTGTAATCTCCTTCCCTGAAATAACAAAAAGAAACATTATAAAAGGAAACTCAAATGTCAGATTCACACTAACTAACAAATTTGACATAATTTTATCACTAAAATTTCTATTCTAGCTGAGTTATGTATCTGGGACAGGAACTTACCAGAAATAGTCATTTCTTTGGAATTTTCTATCTTCCTTTGGTTGCAAGAATCTCAACATTTAATATTTTCATAACATAGTTCTAACTGCATAAAAGCTTTATTTCACATTAAAGGTGGCAAAGTGATATTCTGGGTGAAAGAGTTCCATCATTTAATTATCAGGGGGAATGAAAACTAACCAACAAAACTTAAAGAACCTGCTTTACCAGTGATTACACAATTTGGCCTCCATTATTCATTCCATTCTCATCCTCTGTGGCTCATTCAATTACTTTGATCCACAAGGCAGGACATCATGCAGGACAAGTATTTTTTGTTAGGTGTATGTACGACTACAAGAACACTGTAGATCTCTCTCTCTCTCTCTCTCTCTCTCTGTAGATCTCTCTCTCTCTCTCTCTCTCCATCTCTTTCCCTCCCTCTCTCTCCCTCTCTCCCTCTCTCTTCCTCTTTCTGCCTCTCTCTCTCTCTCTCTCTTTCTCTCAACAGGATTGTACTCTATCATCCAATCTGGAGTGCAGTGGCAGGATCAGAGCTCACTGCAGCTTCGAATTCCTGTGGCTCAAGTGATCCTCACTCTCAGCCTCACAAAGTACTGGCATTACAGTCATGCAATCTGGGGTGCACTTAGCCAGATTAATTTCTTTAATTTAAAAGAGAGTCATGTATGTATTTTTTAAAAACCTCCATTGGGAACTTTGATAACTTGACCAATGTGTAAAACCACATCTCTAAATTCTATTGAACTGTTTGTCCTGATTAAAATAATTACAGGTAGGCTTGGCGCAGTAGCTCAGGCCTGTAATCCCAGCATTTTGGAAGGCCGAGGTAGGTGAAATCTCTTTAGCTCATGAGTTACAGACCAGCCATGGGGCAACATGGTAAAATCTCATTTCTATAAAAATACAAAAAATTAGCTGAGCATGGTAGCATATTCTTGTAGTCCCAGCTACTCAAGAGGCTAAGGTAGGAGAGTGGCTTGAGCCCAGGAGTCCTGGCAGAGGCTGCAGTGAGCTGAGAATGTGCCACTGCACTTCTTTCTTATATACTCTTTCAAAACTTATCTTTCTCAAAGCTCTCTCCTTTTTTTTGGTTCCTATTGATCTAAGTTTCAGAATATTCCATTTTCCTGCCTTATGTTTCCATACATTATTAGTCAGAAGTCCTATAGGAGAGGGCTTCTGATTCAAGCTTCCGTGTATTTCTTATGCCATAACCTTAATAAAAATCTTCATGATGTAATACTTAGACCTCCAGCAACAAGAACAATGGCTATTTTTGTGTCCTCGACTTTTCTCTCCAATACATATCACGCCCCCTGCTAAAATTAATATTCCTAAACACCATCCTCACTGAGGCATTTTCAGATTGCCTTTATTGCATAGTTCCTAGTCTTCTCCTTTAACTGGAATATGAAAACTAAGCACTTTAACCCAATATCCAAAGGTCTCCCTGTATTCCTCTAATCTACCTTTCTCATCTAATATCCCTATACATTGCTCCATGATCTATCTATAGGCTGCCTTCCCCTTACAGATCTTTCTATTTCTGCTGCTATGCTTTTGTTCCCAGCATGGCCCCCAACTTCAGTGTCCTACATTTTACCTCCTTAGCCAAGTTCTACCTTTAATCAGAGTTCCAGAAAGAGATTTTCCCAGTATACATTGATCTCTTGTCTATATGTCATACTCATGAATATACTTACTCTGGCACTGATCAAACATATTCTATTGTTAGTAGTATGTTTTGTATGCAGTGTTTGTCTTCTTTAGTATGCTATAAACCTTGAGGTATATCTTTTAAAATTATTTTTTGTATCTCCTACAGAGGTAAGCATGTTATTCACATAGTAGTAATAACATGTAAATGTGCTCGGTGAGCATGTAAATGTACAAATGAAGAAATACAATGCTAGAAAACTTTGAGATAATATTGAATATTACTTTTGTGAAATACACTTAAAATCAAAAATATGAAAATGAAATTATTTTAAAGTTTTATACCAAGATGCTCAAGGCTCATCTTTTATCTTAAGAAACATGCATGTAGCTCAATTCCATAAACACTTAAAATAACTATAATCCAGCTGGGTGCGGTGGTTCACACCTGAAATCGCAGCACTTTGGGAGGCCTAGGCAGGTGTATCACCTGAGGTCAGGTATTCAAGACCAGCCTTGCTAACTTGGTGAAACCCCGTCTCTACTAAAAATTCAAAAATTAGCCAGGTGTGGTGGCGTGAGCCTATAATACCAGTTACTCAGGAGGCTGAGGCAGGAGAATGAATGGCTTGAACCGGGGAGGCAGAGGTTGCAGTGAGCAGAGATTGTGTCACTGCACTCCAACCTGGGTGATAGAATGAGAACCCCATCTCAAAAACAAATAAATAAATAAATAAAATCCAAGTGGAACAACAGATAAACTATTTAAGTTAAACTCACAATAGCTAACATATTTGGATTTCAAGAAACATCTGCTTAAAATAACTTTTTTGTTTCCATTTTGGGAGTCAGGGTAGGAAAAGAGTGAAAAAGAATTACTTTTCAAAAAATGTTAGTTTTCCCCTACTGGATAGTTCATATTTTAGCCCCCAATTAGGATAATGACTTCTGTAGGTGGAAAAACATCAGTAGCTCTATATATTCACCACACAGGTAGCCTGTGCAAAACTTTTATTTCAAAACTGTGTGCAGCTCAATTCAGAAATGAAAGTAGCATGTCCAAAATACAAAAAAAGCGAGCATAACAGAATTTGTATTGTGTATTCATCATATTGGCCTGCATTTACTAATAATAAATTTATTTCACAAAGTTACCAAAAGTAAATATTAGAAATACTTTTATTAATTATGATGTTATTTAAATAAGTTCAAATTTTAAGATAAAGATAAACTCTAAATTGTTGAATAATTTTTTTTTAATTACTTGCAAGATTTTCTACATTTGGAATAGAAACTTTATGTATAATTATTTCATTAAGTTCTATGGTAATCTGAATATTCCATTCATAATTTTAAGTAATAAAATGGTTATAATATACTTAAAAGAATGTATAAATCATAAAAAGAAAAAATATCTTTTATTAAAAAGCCATTAACAATTTATCAAAAGCGATGATTTTTACTTTTTATGCATTATATCTTTTTAGTTATCCTGTTTTTCATGAATACTTGAAAAAAGAATTTTCCATTGAACATCTGTATCCAATGAAAAATATATTAGGTGTCAGCTTTCAATTCTGTATATTTTATAGCTCGAAAGGTGAGTTTTCTTTGGCTAAAGCAGACTGTTACATACTTTATAGTTGAAATATACTGCCTCAAATGAAGAAAAAATACAAGTCTGAGACTTTTTAAAATAACTTCATATGTAACATATTTTCCTTCCAATGATTAAAAGTTATTAAATATATATTTTATGTATATTAATAAAATTTATTAAATATATATTTTATCACTATATGATTGTAAGATATCAGTTATAATCTTTATATGGGGATGATATATTATCTCATTCTTTATTACATTAATTTAAATATTATCAACAGTATTTTTTGCAAAAAACAACACAATATAAAAGTAGTTGAACTTAACTATGGCAAATCTTAAGAACATGCTGTGTAGAAATAATTAAAATTTCTCAAGTAAAAGTCATAGAAAGGTAACTATCTCTGTTAAACAGAGTCATATCTTCTTTAGTTTAAATTGTGCACCTGGTTTAACACATCAGACTACTGGAAGCAGTGTGATTTTAGCACCAGACAATTGTTTTTTTTCCCCAACCCCATCATTTCATTGTGGTTGGTGATGTTAGTAAAGAAAGAACAATAAATGGATACAATTAAATCATGTTAAAGTCCTGACCAGCACTGGTTCATAAAGACAATTGGATTGAATATTAATCTAGAGTATCCTAGTCAAGAAGTCACAGCTTGGCTTCCTGAGTTTATAATTTCGAACTTTGATCTTCACATGATTACTTTAGTCATGAATGACAACTTGCCAGTAGATCAAAATCAGGAAATTTGATTAAATATTGTGGCTAGTCACTTCCTGTTAAAACATTAGAGCTCAATGGTAGGAAATAAACATCTGCCTGAAATCTTTTGCCAGGCAACTATAATCAACATGCATACTCAAATACATCAGTGTATTCCTCCCAGAAATACGTTTGCCATAACTTTAGATTTACGTATCAGTCTATAAAGGGTTTTAGACTGGGGCTACCTGGAAAAAATAATTTATTTGATCTTCTAAGTTGTTGAGAAAGAATGTTTTCCTCCCAATAAATTAGTAGTATTGAATTTCTAAAGAACTCAAATAATTATATTTAACAGTTGAGTTCTGATTATATGCCAAGTACTGTTCTAAGCATTTTCTATGTATTCATGTATTCAATCTTCTCAAGAAAACTGTGAAGTGGCTGCTACTATTATATCCATCTTACAGATAATGAAACTGAGATGTGTAGATTAAGTAACTTGCCTCAGGTCACATGATTAGTGGGTAGAGGAAGTTGGCTTTTTGGCAATTTAGGTTCAGAGTGGCTTTTGGCCACAATGCCTGATTACTTAAATATTTGCTGAATATACAAATGACTATTTTCTATGACAATGCATCCTCCCTCTATGTAGCTGTCTTTATCTATGTAGAAACACCACAGAAACCTCTTTAGAAAAAAAAAATCAGCTGGGGGTTGAAGATTGTGGTGTTGAAAAATGAATAGCAATCCATCTTGTAGATTGAAGAATGGCTAACAATATCATTCAGGCAAGTTCTAGTATTTGGCATGACTCATTGTAGAAGAAAGTTGGTATATTTTTAATCCCTAAAGATGATCCAGTTACTATCAAATTCTATTTTCATCCCCACTGTACCTCTCAATACAAATATATTTTTTCTAACTGAAGAATTCAAAGTGGTTCATATGTTCTCTTTAACCAAAATTATTCAGTATTTTGAGACTAAAGATTCAAGGTTGCGAGCTAGGAAACGGTTCATTATATGAAAAATCCCTAGACCAGCACCTGCTTCATACTGATTTTCAAGTGTCTACCCTGCATTTATATCAAAAAAGATAAATCTGGTTCTGTTACACAAGTCACATACAAAATTAGAATAACTGCTCTGACAGATGTCAACTTGTGAACATGAAGTTGATTCTATAAACTGTTGAACTAACACAACATCCCACCTGTCCTAAAGAATTTTTATTGACTGTACCAAGAATATGCGAACCCTGCAGAATAAATATCTGGTAAAAGGACTTGAAGAAAAAAGAAAAGCAAGCTGTTCTGTATTTGACAGCAGCAACTCTAATAAATAGTTGCTTAAATTTTTAATGCTGAAAATGTTATGCTTTTTAAGAATAACTGAAAAAAATAAAATGTTATATATTGCTCATATTAAGTAGAAAAGAACCGCATTTTTTATATGCAGAAAGGTCAGAGAAAGAGTAAATCACCATGACATCAACTGTCAATGCATTTTCTAAATATTAGTAATATCAATTCAGCACAATTTGATTTTTAATATATCTGATGATTTACTCAAAGACCCTGCATTATCCAGCACATATGCCTATATCCTAAAGATCTACAATCTTTAAGAACAATGCTAATTTATTTGATGTTTAACAACTATACTCCTATCTTTAATATGTAATCACAAGTAGTTTATACAGCAATATTAGACAAATATTAATTGAAAATAAAGGTAGGCTATAAGTTTCAATTAAATATACATGTGAAATAGATAATTTGAGAACACTTATTTTAGTATATAATCAAAGTCAAGCCAATAATAACCTTAAAAGTTCATCAATAATTATAAAAGTAGTAGAATATGCCCAATGTATTTGAAAAATGGGTGGTTGCTATAATCCAGGACTGTTAATTTAACAACATGATGTTTCCTCACAATGACAATTAAAAATTTCCCCAATATTTATTTACATATGCATTTCATGTTCTAATATACTCTAAGGGCATAGTTAAATAACAAATTCTCAATAGTTGGTTCTCAAAAATAAAAAACAGAAGATCTAAAATAAAAATGAAATGTGTATATTTAAGGTATAATAGACAGCAATGGCTAAATAAACTTTTTATAAAGAAAGACAATGAGATCTTCATGACTGCTTTGCTGTCTTTTTTGAATGTTGATCACAAAACTGCTCTGGGGTGCCACCCATTATTCAAAAACATAGTAGGACTACAAAGAGTATTTTCTACAAGATCAGTAGATATATCTAATGATATGTAAATACTCAGTAAATATTACATGATAATATTTTCATTAATCAGAATGTGCTACCCCCTTGACAAAGCCCAACTACTACAAACCACTTATTCACCTTAAGTAGTTAACATCACAAGATGGCTTGTATTCTATATTCCAATATATAAATTTCAGCTAGCTTAAAAGTTTACAGTTGATGCTTTAACCCTATGCCTAGGAATTTCAAATGGTATTTATTATTATTATTAAGTATATTATCTGGAAATGACAGTATAATATCTACATATGTTACAAGAATATGAACATTGGTTTATGAACCAATGAAATCACTTTCTTCTCTATCAAATCATTTTTAATCCATAAAAATATCAGAATATAAATGGAGTATTCTTTAAGGAACTATATTTTTAATAGTCTGTATGTAGGATCAGAAATATCTGAATTTAGAATATCATTAATTCTAACAGAATTCTAATAGAATATCAATAATTCTCCTTTTGAAAAACATAAAAGAAAAAAATACATTTTAGACAAACACACTAGAAATAAGCAGAAAATCTTTCCACAAGAAAACTCTAATAGCACAAGTGCAAAACCTAATTAAAAGCTTTAATTTAATATGCAAATTTCTACCTCACCTAGGAATTCAGAGGAGATATATCAATTCTGAAGCTACTTTCAAGACTTACTATCTTTTTACTCTTTTTTTATCTCCTTCAAGTAGATAAAAAGCAAGATTTCAAAAAGAGCTGCATAATAAAAGTCTGCAAATATTTCTGAAGTGTAAAATAGTCAATAATAAATAATTTTAAAATTTACTTTAATTGCTCCATTTCCAAAGTATGTGAATACTAAATATACTTAAGTGTAAGAAAGATATCTTCTAACATGAGATATAAATTTATTATTTCCCTCCTTGTTATCACCATTCTAGTACACAATGCATTTTTCTATCTCCAAATGTTTTATCACTTTTTAATAATCTCAAGTTGTTAGCTACTTTTTAAATTGCCATGAGGGTATTGACTTCAAGTCTATTATCTACCTACTTTGTAGGAACTGAAGTCCATTCTAAGGTTATACGTTACTGTATCTTGAGATTCTTTTAGAATTCCTTTTCTGAGAAAATTTCACGAGCCATCAATTGCTTTTGTGTTATAACTACTAAGAAATTCTTAATTTTTTAAAAAAGTCATTCATTTATATAAATCTTCTTATTTATGTATATTGACGACTCTCTCAACTGCCCCAAGCTGGATCTTAGGAGTTGGATTTCCTGAAAGCTTAGGCTTTTGGATCTGGAAAGGACATTAGAGATCATCTACTTCAACTCCTTTATTTTATGGTTGAGGACACTGAGCCCAGGAAAGATAGCTGAGTGACTTTGGGCAAGTTTCCTACCAAGTAGCAGAGCCAGAACCAGAAGCCAGGTCTCCTGATGCCCAGTTAGGAGCCAGGTCTCCTGACTTTTAATCCAAGGATCTTTCCATTACACACACTGACTCTCTATTCTTTGAGGCTGTCTTGGGCTGCTCACACTGATCAACCTGCCCTGTAAATGACTGCACTCACTAAATAAAATGCCTTTGATGACAAGTCATAGGGCATTATAGCATACCTGTATAAGCAGGCTATACTTTAATTAATCACACTTTTCCTCTGTTTAGAACATCTCAATGGCTTCTCATGATCATACTGTATAAGCTTCTTAATATGATCTTCAAATATATGATCTATCCTGAACATGCCTCATGAAACTCTCTTCCTCTTTCTTTTCTGTTGAAACTAGACTTGCTTCATTTCTTGCAATGTACCTAACTCCTTCCTACATCAACATATGTTCTTCCCTCCCTGCAAAGGCTCTTATCCCATGTTTGGTCTGACTAGCTAATAATCTACACTTCTCAGTTTAAATATATGTTCCCATAAAAAAAATAATAAATACAAAAGCCATGCACAAGCCCAGAGCCATGCAGAGCAAGCAAAACCCTGATAAAATGTGCTAAACCCCTGCCAAACCCAAGCCCACTGATCCACCTCATTTTACATTTTAATTGCAACCTGTGTCTTTTACTATGTATAACAAGTAATAGGTTATATATTCGATTAATTATTTACTTTTTTTTTTTTTTTTTTTTGCTAATCTACTCTCAGTTTTGTCAGAAGAGGTAATACGTCTATTCCTAATCACTATCCTCCAGTACCTAGATGACTGTCTGGAACACAACAATCATAATAGTTATTTATGGCTTGATTATATGCCAGACCTTCTTCTAAAGGTTATTATCTCATTCCAACTTCCAACAATCCCATAAAGTTGATTTTATTATAGTATTTATTTTACAGATTATATAACCAAGGCACAGTGCAATAAGAAATTTGCCCAGTATCACACAATAAGTGGTAAAACCAGTATTTGAATTGAAGTATTTTTATCCCAGAGTCCTTTTTTTTTCACCAATGCCTGTGCTGAGGCACACTCAAAAGTTTGTTAAAAACAATGAACGAATTTATGCACAAAATCAAATTACGTTTCACTGAATTATATAAGTGGAATAATAATAACAACAAGAAGATAGTGTTTACTGTGGCCAGACACTGTTCTATTTACTATACATATGTTAATCATTCACTCCCACAGCAGCCCTACAAAGTAGTTACCACTGTTATTACCACTGTACAGATGAGGAAAATGAGGCACAGACAGGTAAGTAATTTGCCCAAGATCACACTGCTAGCAAGTGGCAGAGCCGGGGTTGAAACACAGGTAGTCTATTTCCAGAGCCTATGTTCTTAACTTTTGTTCTATTTGTGATTGTCCATATCTGAAAACTGATAGCTCAAATTTAATAATTAATTACTAACAGAGCAATCATTAGTGAACCCCAAAAAGACAAAAGAGAGAGAAAAATCCATCTGTTTAGGCTTAAATAACTCCCTCTCCTTAGTGGAGATAAAATTTATCCTCTGCATGAATGAATTACTAAAAGGTGTAGCCCCTTCTGGTTGAGACAGTCTATAGTAGTATGCAGGGTCTTCTGGGGAGTGTCTTCTTTTTTTTCTAGCATCACTATCTGTTGGTGCAGGGTACAATTTGCATACCCATATTCAGTAACCTTGGTTAGACTACAGAATTGCCAAAATTGTGTGTGCACTATGAAGAAAAAAGAAACATAGGATAAAGAAATCCTAGGATAAAGACTAAAAAATAAATAAAAGCAAAAGCCATGCACACGTCTAGAGACACGGAGAGCAAGCAAAATCCTGATAAAATGTGCTAATCCCCTGCCAAACCTTGCTAAAATTTCAGATGAACAGGGTGCACCTTACTGAGCTCTTCAGTTTCATTAATTACAAAGTGAGAATAACAATTCTTACCTTGACAGATACCTTAAATAATAAAATAGTGTTGATTAAATCCCCCCTGAAAATGATAAAGCTGCATACAAGTTCTATGTTTACTCAATGCTCAAATCTTATATCTTATCAAATTTACAGGGATTTTTTTCTCACATTTAAATTTAATTCATTAACTGTAAAAAACTTAGTAGAAATAGTGTTGCTATATATGATAATCCTTTAAACATGTGATTCCATTTTCATATAGTTGAAATTTAATCCTGTGAATATGAAAGCACAAGAGAAACAAAAGGAAAGGCAGCTTTACCAGGAGGTAGCACGAGGTCAGCTAAAGTACTCTTAGACTAGACCTTAAAAACAAAAGCAAATGGAAAAGAAAAATTTTAGTTCGAGTTTGGATGACTGTAGTCAGCTCATTTGGAAAAAAGATACATAATTTTGTTCCTGAGTTTGGGTATTCAGCATTTTAGAAGGTGTGTTGTAAAAGTAGGGCAAAGAAATCCAGATTTAGAAGGCAGATTTTACAGACACTGTAGCCTGTGTACAATGTCAAAAGAATAGGTCAAATCGATCAGCGGCATGAAAGAAAAGCCAAAAATAAATCAGACCAGCATATAGATAAAATAAGCAATCTGACCACATATTTCCACATTTCAATGAATCATACTGGAATTACTAAGCACAGTTACTGTGAGAGACACTGGGAAATTCATCTAAATTTTCCACCTGTTTCACGTTTCCCAGATGCAAAAGCCAAATAATAGAAGTCTTTCTTTCCAAGGTACTATCACATGCTTAGGTGAAGGACACTACAGGAGGAAAAATAAAACAAAAACTGTTATCTTTGCTCACAAAATGAGATCTTATAACCTTACCTAATAGATTGGTTAACCATAAGGCCAGATCTTCTTTCATTGGTAGCAAATTAGCTTCATGTCTGCTGGCTAGCCATTGGCTATACTGATGCATATCAGAGAGGCCAGGTCCACTGCGTACCTTTGGGCTCAGAGCAGAGCACATTATTTATCCACTTGTAATACCTGTTTTGGAAACAAAAGAAATTGCTTTTTATACAGATTTCTCTCATTAAAATGTTGTCATCATGACATTATAATGAAGTGGATCCATGGGTTTTTTGATGACAGTTTAGTTTATTAATTATTAAACCCCACGAAACACTATTTGCTTTATCTGTACTGGCCCTCTCACTTTTGGCCAACCACTTGGTAGGAAAACAGCAGCAATCAAAGGTCAAATAGAAAATCAAACAAAAATCTCCACGCTTGTATGAAATGATATACTTGGAAAGAGCCAGCTTTTAGGCAAGAAATTCCGCTTACCGTGGAAACACAAGGAAAAGTTAAAATGTTAGTATCCAATTTGTTAACTCCCATTGTTTGGGCTATTATTTAAAACCATATATTTTCACAGAATTTTATGACTGAACACTAGCAGTGACAGCATTTGTACAACTCACTGTAAACAAATGATCATTACCCTTAATAATACTGCCTAAAAGGTTACGCAAAGCACTTTTTTGGGGGGGAGATGGCCAAGCAATCATGAACTCACAATTTAGAGAACTGGGTGAGGATCAGGGGAGGCGGTACATGCAAAGAGTCTCTACTACACTTCTCCCTTGCAGTCAAAGAAAACAAAAAACAGAGGATAAGTGACTTCACTAAGATCATACAGCTAGGTCATGACAGAACTAGGCTTGAACCTGAGTTTTCATACTCCCAAGACCACTACTCTTTCTGTAATGACACATTTTTACAAAATGGAATGGTCAATAACCCATATTGATAATAACCCAAGAACTGCACCATAATTTTAACAAATGCTGCCAGAGGTGTTTGTTTGTTCTCTGCTATTCCTACAATCACTGTTTCTCTTTCTTTTTATTTTTCCACTTTATTTGTTTTACATACTGGGTTTTCTTAGAAATTATCTTTAGAGTAGAAATATTTAAATATCTTCTGACATCTATAAAAACAAGAGATGCTTTCATTTACCTGATCATCTTGTGAGTAGTGCAATCCCCTATTTGGTAGAAAAGGTATTTGAATATACAATTGGCCTTGAATATAGCACTTTTGTTTGTTTGTTTTACATTTTTTAGTAGAGTCGGGGTCTTGTTATGTTGGCCAGGCTGGTCTTGAAGTCCTGACTCAAGTGATCCAACTGCCTCGGCCTCCCCATATGCTGGGATTACAGGCATGAGCCACCGTGCCAGGACAGAATATAGCACTTTTTTATGCATTATTTAGAGGATGTAAGACTACATAAGATCTAATGAAGCAGCTAATAGTCATAATGTTTAAAAACATGTAAGATTCCACTCTTTACATAAATATGCTTATGAAATAACCAGATGCTTATTACCATATAACAATGAAAATGAAAATATTTGCAACAGGTAAGAAGTAATATTTATGGGGTTTTCAGCGATATTCCAATATTGATGGCATTTTAAAGTTTCCAATAAATTATATATTCTCCTTTTGGTTTTATTATTTGAAAGTCTATATACTATTCCTTTCCAGGTAACCCCAAACTCAAATTCACTTAGTGTAAGTTAATTTCTTTTAAATATTGCTTTTGAAAAAAAATAAGACATGGGTGTTTAGAAAAATGCAAAATATGAGCATCTCCTAAATATTTTGCTGTAGTTTTAGAAAAGACTTGGGATTATGAATAAGTACCTAAAAACTATCATAAATACACAATTTAAAAGCACAATTCCATTTCTAATTAAATTACTCTCTTGAGTAATTTTTTTAAAAAACATTACCATAAATTTGCTCCAAAAACATCTTACATATATCTATCTAAAGTCAACCATTGTAAATGTGACTGCTTTTAATACACTTTGTCATATGCTATTAGACTGTCATTATGGGAATCAGAATATCACCATTGTTTATTATTTCATAGTTAATAATGACATTGCCCATATAAAGTCCTAAAGTTTTCTCCAAATTCTGTGATTAAATGCCAAAAATCTAAAGCATATTTTGCTCCATTTAAAAAAATATGTCTAGTCCCAGAAAAGCAAAACATTTCCTTGTAGCTAAGATTCCTACATGCCAGTTAGCCTCAGAAGCATTTAAGTAACAATACATATAAGCATATGATTCATATATTTAGATAACTAATTGAAATCTTAAAAGGGTTACCTCTAAAATGCCTTTCTTCTCAAGACACAATCTCTCCCACTACTTTCCTGAAAGTGAGATGTGGCAGTTCAGTAACTTTACCTACACCCTATTATGTGCTCTGCAACTTCCATTTAAGCATCAGAGTCCTATTTTGCTCTATAAAAGCAAGAAGACACCTCAGATTCTTAAGCTCATTGTCCAGCAAAGAATTCATCAAGGGATAGTTTACAGTAAGCCTAATGGCATGTAACAATTTCAATGAGCCAGGACACAATCCTTTCCCTTAAAACTTCTAAACAGTGAAGTTTTTATTTTCCTTGACAGTGGCACATTTATTTCTCATGTACTCTGTCCTGTGTTTTGCCAGAAAAGTAACTCAAACTGAATTATAATAATTAGAGATGAACATTAAGTAAAAACAATAAAAATAATTAAGCAACTTTTATTTTGCTACTTTGTCTATAGTCAAAACTTTAGTGGCCAGAAGAAAGCAAAAAACAGTTACATGTTCCCAGGAGACAGAGGTGAGAGAAGGAAGGCTTAGTAATTAACATGCAATAGAAGTTAAACAATTACACATATGTCAAATATGTAGTAACCTAAAGCCACTGTCATAGATAAGGACTCTTCTGTTTAAGTCCCTTCTGAAAAGAATTGGGATTCTCAATCCAATTTCTCCTGATCCTTTTTTCACATTTCAAATCACTACCAAACTTAGCATGACTCAACGGTTTGGCTGAAAGTCAATACCTGGACGTCTTGGATTTAGATTTGGCTAATCCATGAATATGAAACATGAAAATGGATTCAGCTAGCATGATCAAAATTTGGAGTATGGAGAATTTACCCCATGGTGAAGTAGTTTCTAATTAAAAGTATTATATTGTGGTGAAGAAAGGTTAAATTAATTTATATTACTCACATAAAAAGATCACTATGGAATTTTACCCTTCTTATAACTTTTTAAAGAAATATTTAGTCAATATGGATCAGCTGAATTACATCATAAATAACAAGCTACACAAAAAGATAAATTTCAGTTCTTTTAAGTTCATTCAAAAGTTTTCAAAACCTCAAGAGATGCCAAGGGGTAACATTTAAAGGTGGGAAATAAAGCGATTGACGATCCACCAGACTTGAAGAAAACAGTGAGGTTAGGGAGAAAGAAAATCTTTTTTGTATAACATATCTAAACACTGAGTGATGTTTCCAAAAAGTATATATAGTACAAGTATTTAAAAAGCTTGATAAGTAACTTTGGTAAGTATTAAAGTCAATCACTTTAAAAAGAGGAGTAAGGACTCAAATACTTCTATGGCTCCTCCAAGCTTTCTGGGTCTACCTAAAATGTATAACCAACCCTTAAGACTAGAAATTCAGAAAAATAAAACTTAAAGAGAAAAACATGCAGAAACTTAATACAAAATCCTTCAAAGACTGTGTGTGTATATATTTTTTCTTTCTTTCCATAGTAGAAGTGATTCTGGAATAACAATTATGAATACGAAGAGACTTGAAATAGCCCAGGAGAAGAAGAAAAAATTAATGACTTTGTAAGTAAAATATCACATGTTTAAAGACTGTCTAGCTTCTTGTCCCAGAATCCCAGCTGAAGACTTCATAATTTGGACTGTGAAGAAAAAGTATTCTTCCATGCCACCTAGAGGTGTGCTTTGATTATGACCAAAGTGATTTCTGGCTTATCTCTAGAATTTGCTGGCATGTTAGAGAAAATGCATTGCGATATTACATAGAAAAGAAACTGGAAAGACAAAATAAAAATAATAAAATAATAAATATTACATCACTTCTGTCTGCTATGAGATTTAGAAGTCTGAATAATGGATAGAATATTGGAACTGGAATCAGAAGACCAGGGTCAAATAATAGCTCCACTACCTAGCCATTTAATAGCTATGCTAGTCTAGCCATATGAATTTTTCTCTTTGTACCTGTATTTACTGCTATATACAAGGGAGGCTGAAACCTTAAAGATAATTGTGAGGATTATATATGTGTGCCAATGCTTGGCATATATTTAATATTCAACACATTTGATATTAGCAAAATCTAAATGATCACCATCAGAAATGTGCCAAAATAATACTTCTATTGACTTAACCCAAAAAGAAAAGCAATTCTGTGACAAAACAGGAATATTTTATAGAACTCTAAATCATTTAAAAAAGACAAAGGACAAGGAGGAGAACAGAAAAATGTATTAATAATACAATAAACAATGGATTATTCCAAGTTTTCTTCATATTGAAAAGAATGCTGCCCTAAGATGATGATTAATCAGTTAAGAGGGAAATGCTGTATCTCTCAAAGTAAGTATGAGAGGTTATCACTACCACCCCTCCCCCCATGTACACACACAGACTCAGCTGTTCCCTTTAAAACAACGAATCCTAATCAACCCACAGTCAAAGGTCTCATCCCTAAAGGTAATCTTTGCTTTCATCTGCAGCATTGGTCCTCACATCTATTCAGTTTAATGTGTTACAGGTGTCAATCAGTTAATCACATTACCTTTTAAATTAAAAACAAACAGTGCTCCAAACTGAATATCCTTCCAAAATCTGGAAAGAGAAAATGCCAATTGTCTAGCTGGGCTCAAAGAATAAACCACCAGGGAATTTCTAGATGTCTTCTTCATCGTTATGAGTTCTTTACTCTTTTGTGATTCATTTTGGCTCATTAATATTATCTCACAAAATGTACATTTTCAACCAATGTCATGAATGCAAAATCTTACTCTAAAGGTCTAATCAGAAAATAAAGTCCATAATTTCATCAGAAAGGCAATTTCAGATCTCGTAATGGGACCTCCACTTCAGGCTCAGTAGCGCAACTTATCCACAAATTGAAAAGGACCAAACATGAAGCAAAATGACACTTAATGGTATTTTATCATAATAAAAATTTTTAAATTCAAAGGAACCTTAGAAGAACTATATATTCAAACTCCCCATTATTAATAAGGGGTCGGTAGCCTAAGAGGATATTTTGGCCATGGTAAAAGACTGTTTTTTCATAATCATTAAAAATATCTCACTCAGCTTTTGTGATTCTTAATTTTGTGTAGTGCTGACTCTCTTTTAGAGATCTCTTTCTTATCCCACAGTCCTATCTTGATTTGTCTTGAGTGAAATGATGGTAGAGTTACAAATAACAATTTCTTCTCAAGTCATGATAAAAACAAAAACAAAAACAAACAAAAAAACCTAAGACTGAGTGGGGATTGATTTTCTATATTTTCATGTCATTAGGGATGTTGTAAAGTTTTCTTTAAGAAATCATGCCAAACCATCCTTCCAAACAATTTAGCATAGGTTTTTAAACCCCTAACAGATTAGCTTGGAACATAATTAAAATAGAAAACCATCTGACAGTCAGTAACAATATTAACAATTAGAATATTTAAGGGCTTACATCAAAATTTTATCTAAGTTGATTAGGTAAACCTCAATTCATGAGAAAATTCTTTTCTGTTGTTTTAATGTAAAGATTTCTGTTTTACTTTATGCAGTAAATGTATAATGTAGTTAAGAACTAGCAGAGTTATACATTCTGTGGCAATATATATACATATATGAGATGGTCTCACATAAGGAAGATTTGCAAAATTTTAATTGTATTGATCCTGAAAACATTTAATACAGAAAATTACACAAGCCTCTTACTTAATTTTGACAACAGATTATTTTCTACTTTTACTCCAGTTCATTTCTCTAGACAAAAAAAACATTGCGTGGAAACCTTCCTAATTGCTCAGGTTTAAAGAAGCAGTTGGATCCTGTTTGAACCTTAATATCAAAACCACAGAGATACCAAACCAACCTTACAACATATCCTGCAGTTTCAAACAAAAGTCTCTCTGTCAGCAGCTATAGCCGCATCATGCCTTTTCAACCAAGGGAACTTTTAATTTTCCAAAGTTTCCCTGAGTCTTCAATGCAGACTTCCAGTCTTGAAGCAAGATTTTTAAATAACACACAACATACTTACAGTTACTATAAGATCAGATATTTCACCATACTCGAAAGTTTAAGGTTTAACTGAAGTTTCTAGCCAAGATGCTAGAAAATTCCAGGGCAATCACATGACCTTTTGCACCAGTTGAAATAATGTTTGTCATGTGAACTTATTTCCTAGTAAAGCACAGTCCATAACACCACAGTATAGTGTTTAACAATGAAGTAATGAAATAAACCCAAACTTTAGTAGCATACCAGCTGAAATCCAAGCTACCTTTTTCCATGTAACAGGCCATTTAGGTAGCCCCATGCAGTCTCCAGTGTGCGTTGCAAAGGCACACTGTCCCATGCCTCATCCATCTGTCCCTTACCTTCTCTTAGGCAGTCAAAACCCAGACACCCATATTGGAGAGGACCACCACCTTCACCGCAGTTAGAGGAAAGCATTCCTTGAGGAGCAGTTCATTGATTAATATCAAAGACAGGCTGGGCAAATCAGACCCAGCTGTAGCTAATCAGTGTCCACACTGCTAAGAGTTTGGGGTAAAGAAGCAATGAACACAGGGCTTGCTCTGCCTTGCCTCTGTGAATCTCAGGGGACAGGTGAGGAGGAAAGGTGGACTTCCTCTGCCCGGCTCGTACATTCAACCTGTCTGAGCCTTTATTTTAATACTAGGATGTCAAATGGGTGTTCCTGTGCACATGCAGATCTTATTTCCTTAGCATAAGATCTCCCATACACAATTTATCTAACTTTGTTTGAGAGGTTTGGAGGAGATAATAAGAATAGAGTTTTGCAAACTCTTCACTGTAAGATCACGGCGGTGAGAGGATGAAGATGAAGAAGGCTGGAGAAGGTAAAGCCTTGCGATTTCAAAAAGGTTAACTGGGAATAGAATAACCCTCCCCCAATCTCAATTGTTTTTGGAATGTAGAAACAATCTGTTAACCCTTGCTTTTGCTCCCTCTTCGTTCAAGACAATGGAAACTTCTTCGAAAGCCTGGGCTAAGTTAATGGTAATTTAGCATACTGAGCTGACAAAATTTAACTTTGCCAGTATAAATAAAGTCTTCAAAGCAAAATTGTCTCCTTTGTTCCCCAAACAATTTCAGAGTCCACTCTCAACTTTGGACTGAACAAAAAGAATGATACCATGCAAAGTCTTCCCAAAGTATGCTGATATATATCGGCTAGCGTTTGTTTATTCACATAAAACTCAATTTCATCAAACTCATCAGACACAAACAGTGAGTATCACCCCAGATCACACATGTGGCGCTCTTTCCTCCCATTCTGGCCTCAAAGATTCAAGTAAAACATTTAGGACCCGTCCATTAAGACCATTCTGGCTCCATCCCACCCCCCATAACAGACAATGCTGAACATGAATTAGAGATACCCTTGTGCACGAATGCATATGTGTGCATTTATAATCGATGTGTTCATTAAAAATCCTCACTCTGTCCCTGGTTGGCAGAGCTAACCCAACGGGCTTACGTGCTGCAGTCATCTGGGGTGTTCCACAAAAGGGACAAGGAACACATGGTTGTTTCCAGGGAATCAGAAAGTCACCCACTGCAGTGAATACCCACTCTTAGAGACAGCCTGTCCAACTGTCCGTGGCTCCTCACTCTTCCCCTCCTCGTTCCTGAGGTTATTTTTTAATGACCTCTCCCCTCCCCCGCCGCCCCCGGTGCAGTAGACAGGCAGGGGCTCCCGTGAGCCCCGGCTGCAGAGCACGCGCGCTGCGGCGGCGTTGGCGCAGAGCTGGGCCAGCCAGTCATGCTCACCCCCGCGTCCTGAGCTGGGCTACTGGCGGCTCTCAGAGGCGCTTGGGCTCCGGGCTGGGCTCCTGCAGCTTCTCGAGGCCGGCCCCCTCCAGGCGCAGGTCCTGCAGCAGCCGCTCCCCGCACCCCACCAGCCTGGCGGCAGCGGCAGCAGCTACAGCCGCACTAACCCTCTTCATACTTCTCTGATGGCTCTTTTTAGTGCTGTTTGGGAAAACGATTTTTTCTCCCTGCCAGAAACAGATTTCCTACATTTCATCAGTCCTCATAGACCGAGCGGAAGTAAAATGCTTACTTTTTCTGGTGGACAGCAAATGCAATTGACACCGATTTACCCTTCAAACGGGGAGAGATTGTATTACAAGTCCTTGGCAGCAATTCCGAGGTTGGGGCCAAGCTCCAGCCCCCTCCTTGTCCCCTAAACACTAACCTAAGAGGGAAAAGGTGGGGGGTGGGGAGGGGATCATATTTAACTCTAGAGTTTTAACAGAGTCAATGGCTTTAGCACAATATTAAAATTGGGTGTTGGAAAAGTTTTTGCTTTCCTGGCCAGTGATTTTGCAGACGGAGGCACGAGCTTTCCAGTAACTTCGGCCCCTCTTCATTCCAAATTGAACATTGTGATGTCTTAAAATTCTCTTTAAATATCAGATTTTTAGAAGAGGCTGCACTCAAGGCTGTTTTTGCTTTACAAAAGGAAATACAATTCCCCCCTTCCTTCCATCAGCCTCAGCTCAGCGTTATGTTGAATGCCAGAGACAATTTTCTCCAACTGTTGTTTATTAGTACGTGTATCGTGAGATGAAAAGTCTTCCATGAAGTGGACAGATGTTTAAGTGTCTGATTCACCTCTAATGCGCGGAGGCTGCTTGCTGAGTGTACTAATCGCCACAGGTTACCACCTCCCATGGAGCATAGATAAAACATTACACCTTTTATTTTGTTTTGTTCTCATGTTCATCAGTTTCATGTATATTGCCATCCAATGTTTACAGTGGCAATGGCACAAGTATTCTGATCCTTGCTTGGATACCATTTTTTAAATGATGAGTTACCTACTCCTGCTCCCAAATAGAAACTACCAATAGCTAAATGATATGGATAATTTTAGATATAATTGAAAAAAATTATTCACATTTCACATTTATTATTGCTATTATCTGGCAGAAACTGCATCAGTTATTTGCTTCTAGTGGCAATATATATAATAAAGAAGAAGAGAAAACAGATTGAAAAGTTTGGAGTCATTGAACTCCAATCTTTTTTTAGTTCAATTTGCTTTTGAAGCTATCATCTCCACATTCCTCCTTAGCTTTCTAAAAGACGGAAGAAATAGTGATTCTTAATTTTAAGGAGAAACAGCATTTTTAAAAGGTCTACGTAACAGCTTGGATAAATATAAATAACAACAAAAAAAAACATAACTTGTTACTGATGGATTTGAGTAAATGAATCTGAGTAAAATTCCTTAAAATTTAATCAGATTTGAGTATTTCTATGGCCCCAACAAAGAATTTTGAGTGTCTGAACATACACAATTTAAGTAAAAAAATCAAATGTTCTTGAGAATTTTTCCTCATCAAAACATCATCAGCCAATAAATGTTAATTTAAGAATTACCCAGATATGTAATGAGTTCAAAACATTTAGCCCCTCTAACTTGCAAAATCTTACATCCTATTCCTCTCTAGATATGAATGTTCTTGTCACATTGTTAATTATTGGTGTTATAAAATGCAAAGAGTAAGGCAATATTTTTGTTAATTTAGGAACAATGCTAAATCCAGTTTTGGGGAAAAATAAAAGGAGGCTTACAGAGGAATTGGAAAAGCATAAACATTCGAAATTATTCCCTCTCCATGCCCATTTCTTCCAGGTATTTTTTTTTTTTGTCTTAAATTTTGCATTATGTCAGATCCTCTGTCTCTCAGAAAGAGCCAAAGAAAAATATCAGGAGAAATAATGTGTTTTTTCTTTCATTAAGATCTAAGATAAGAGTTGCGCTAAATATTTTTTTGGTGACAAAAGAGAAGTAATACAGAAGATATCTGAAGAGATATGATAATAGTGTATTTTAATTTTTTAGCATATGTAAAAATTCTCATTTGATTTTTAGCTTGTGTTTTTCAAAATTGATATTTCTGTTTATATATTCTGATCACTCACTGATACATCTGTCAAAGATAGCCTTTTGCCTAAGTATTTTCTTAGTTTGGTGTGGCCTCAGCCCCAATTGTTCACCTTAGGAACGTGTGGTCCAACTGAAGCAACTATAGCTTATCTGATGTGAAGGTAAAGGAAGCAAATACCTCACTTAATAAGATGAAAATGTTTAAATACATCATTGAAACTTAACACCATTAAAAAGAAAATTCAAGCCAGATTTAAACAGTTTAGTTTTCTTTTCAAGTTATCACAGTTACAGGACTTTAACATTGGAAGTTTCTGGGTTACTATGTGGGCCCCACATTCTAAGCTTTCAATATTTTCTCCAACATGAATTTTCTCATTTCTCTACAAAATACTTTTTTGAGTTTAAAAATGATCAATAATATACATTATTTTTTTCCTCCTATATAGGTTACTCTCCTTTTCTTTCTTAGTTCTTCCCCAAAATGGAAATAATATATGCAGTACTCACCCTGAAAAGTGAAGCAAATGTTCAATAAATGATTGCGGACACTTTAAAAAAATTAAATAACGTGGAAATAGAAGACACTGGGTTAAATTTGGTAAAATAAATTTCCAAAAGTGACCAAGAAAGACTTATATTCTTAAACTGCTTGAAAGAAGCAGTTAAAAATGGCAAAAGACAACCTGGGAAGCAAGTGCAAATAATGATACAGAAAGCGGTATGAAGGCATGCAATAGTATGAAAAAATACATGAAGAAATATATTTAATAATAACTTAAAATATTGATTTATGTTTTGTTAAAATGCTTCCTCAGTAAAGTCAAATATGTTTATTTTTCCCAACCTAGCATCTTAATCCAAAATATAAGGCCTTCAATTGATATATTTTGAAATATAGGTTTTTAATGTCATAAGACAAAAAGAATGAATTTTTTAAATCCTGGCATGGTAATTACAAATGATATCAGGAATAAAAACAGACTGGTTTCTGAAATTTTAAACAATAAATGCTATTACTTTTCACCACCATTCATATATAAAACCACAAAGGATAAATCAAAGAAATTTCATATGTAAAGTTCAAGGTTTACTCTCTATTTGATATGCAATTTAAAAATCTATTACTTTACTCTCAGTGGAGAACTTCAAACTTTTAAGTACAATACAACAGTAGCATAAATATTCATTCCCTACTGTTCATTTTTTTTTGACAAAATGTGTACGATGTATAAGCATGTTTTCTAATTTTTCCACAAGAAATAGATTAAAAATCATTTTATGAAATATGCCATTTGTCTTATCTAGTTTTATTCTTATTTATTTATTTATTTATTGAGAAGGGAATCTCACTCTGTCACCCAGGCTAGAGTGCAGTGACGTGACCATGGCTCACTGTAGCCTTACCTTTCGGGCTCTAGCTATCTTCCCACCTCAGTGTCAGGGTAGCTGGGACCACAACTGTGCACTACTGATATGGTTTGGCTCTGTCCCCACATGTTGAGAGAGCGACCTGGTGGGAGGTGACTGGATCAGGGGGTCGGTCTCCCTCATGCTGTTCTTATGATAGTGAGGGAGTTCTCACAAGATCTGATGGTTTTAATACGGTGGAATGTCCCCTCTCTCTTTGTCTCTTGCTGCCATGTACGACATGCCTTGCTTCCCCTTCACCTTCCCTCGTGATGGTAAGTTTCCTGAGGCCTCCCCAGCCATGCAGAACTATGAGTCAATCAAACCTCTTTATAAATGACCCAGTCTTAAGTAGTTCTTTATAGTAGATTAAAAACAGACTAATACAGCCACCAACTCTGGCAATTTTTTAATCTTTTTTTTGGTGGGGGGAGACCAGCTCCCACTATGTTGCCCAGGCAAATCTCAAACTCCTGGCCTCAAATAATTCTCATACCTCAATCCTCCAAAGTTGCTGGTATTACAGGAGTGAGCTACCATATGTAGTTTTAAATATTTTATGCAGTATATTCTGTGGTGTGATGTCTCTTGTCTAAGGTAAAGTTTTTTTTTTAAGTTTTCTTTTTTATATATCTTGTAGTTTGCTTCTAAATCTTAAAAAATTCTGTGTCATGTCATTTTAATCACAAGTAGCACAAGTATAATATAAACATTTATGTAAAATATGTTTATTTCAACAACCTTTCTTGTTTTTCCACCACTGTATCTCTGGCATGTAGAATACCATTGGACATATAGTAGGCACTCAATAATTGTTGAAATAAATGAATGATCATTCTAGAAGAAACTGGTATCTTAGAAAATATACAACTAATTGGTTATATCTTTATATATTGTCTCGAATTTAACAGTTTAGAACTCAGAATAGAAATGTAATGTTAAAATAACATTACAAATGATAGTTTCATTCCCAAGCTAGCAGCATTTCGTCTGGTAAAATGTAACTAGAGTTCACTAAAACAGATGCTTGCCTGTGTGCCAGGCTTATAAATGAGGTCAGTCTGTGTCACTTGTCACTTCATTAAAAACTAAGGTTCATTTGGACTCAAGGTTTAATCATAATCAATATAACATGAGTGCAATGAAAAGTAATAGAAAATATTACTACTGCAGTGGCTTTCAAACTTTTGATTGTTACCCACAATATGCAATACCTTATGGAACAGACACATAGAAACACACTTAGACACAAATAATCTAAACATGTTTCACAAAACATTGCATACTTTACTAATATATTGCACTCTGATAATTTTCTATATGACATTGTAGTCTTGTCTGTGCTATTCAATTAAAAAAATGCTATTAGAGAACTGCTAAATTTGTTTTATGATCCACAGTTTAAAAAAATCTGATTGTAAGGAAACTAAGGGGAAAATCAATAAAAAGTGAGGTAGGGTCTCAATCAACGGATAGTTTCATTATAAAGTACAAAACAGATAAGTTTATATATTGTCACTGGTAGACATGATGTCATGTAATGTCACAACATCCCAAACATCTTACACCCTCACACCTTCATACCTTTGCTCATGCTAGCCAAAATGATCTTTTACCTTTCACTGCCTCCCTCTGAATAAATCTGGTTCAGTATTCTAGGGGAAGCTTAATTGTACCTTCTTTGTGGTTCTCTTGATCTCTCTAGCAGAAATATTGTGACTCCACGTCCAGTGCTTTGAGTACTTTGCTGTTTCTTTTCTCATTTATAACGTAGTATCACAGTTATTTGCTTATGCATCTATCTCACAAAACTGTGAGTCCTAGAGTAGGGACTAGGCTATTCATCCTTATATTTCAAGTCTTTATTACCATACCAAGCCTAAGGTTGCCAAATAATTCAATAAATAAATAAATCATATAACCACTGAATATGCAAAAGAGGGAAAAGTGGGTGCCATTGGGTGATAGAAAAGATACAGCAAGAACTGTACTCTTCAAAAAGAAATTGAATGGAAATCCCTCTGTAAAGACAACACTAGTTATTAATTTTGCATCTCTAATACTAGCACAAAGTGATATTTTAGCATCACATTTCTTGGGATTCTCTTGCACTTAGACATTGGTCCAGTTATTCATTGATTTCTAAGTACACTGATAATTTCAAATTTAGGATTATTTTGTTGAAGAATGAGAAGCTTGCTGAAACTTCCATTGTTATAACTATAACATAGTTCACAAATATGAAATATTTGCCAACCGATGATTTCTACAAAGCACTTAGAGATATGACTCTTAAAACGATCTAATTACAGCATTTTGTAGTTCCAAATAATGGAGCAGGAAGCAACCCATAAAAAGGTAGTACTCTAACCCCAAAGTGAGAGAACTGCCTGGGAATGGAGTCAGCATCAGTGGGGCTTCTCTTTGCATAAAGCATTATTGCCATTCAGCTATGACCACAGTAGTTACTTAATCTCCAGAGTCATTTGCAAAGAAGTTTTGCCAGCCATCAACCTCACCACAGCTGTCAAGGAATAGGCATAATAGATTGTGACAAAGTAGTCACTAGAGTTAGCAGAGTAATCTGGTGTCCAGATTTGGTCACAGACGAAATCAGACAGGGCCTACTTCTAGCTCCTTCGCTTGTTTGCTAAAAGTTATAGGCAAATTATTCTACCTTTTAACTATCAGTTTCCACATCTGTAAAGTGGGATTAACAAATACCACTCTCTCATAGGCATGTCCTAAGAATTATATAACATAACACATATAAAATAGTTCACTATTTGACATATAGCAAGTTTTAAATGAATGTTAGGTATGTTATTGTTAATTGAGCATGAAAATATTCTTATTGACTCATTACAACAATTTCCTAAGATATTAGCAGCATTAAAAATACAAACGTGCAGAGAATCTTATACATCCTTTCTCTGAGTCTTCCCCTCCTTGCTTCCTCACATTCCATTTTACTCTCTTTAGACATCCAGTGGCTTCATGGTTTGTTGGTTCACTCACTCATTCACTCTCCAACCTCCTTTGCATTAGGCACTTGTATCAAAATGAAGTCACATGACCTGCTTTCTGGGAGCTCATTCTCATAGTAAAAATGGTTTTAAAAAGCTTACCTAATGACACACATCTATTAAGCAGTATAGGAAAGATTTAAACTCATGCCTAAGTCTGACTGATTTCAAAATCTGCTCATTTCCCAGCACAAGTGGGAAGTAACCTCAAGCAACTTTTCTTCCTTTCTTTCATTTTTTTCTTTCTCTCCTTTTCTCTTTTCCTTCCTTTCTTCCTTCTATCCTTGCTTTCTTTTTTCTTTCTTTTTTTTTCCCATTTATTTATTTTATTGCATTTTACATTTTGGGGTACATGTGAAGAACATGCAAAATTGTTGCATAGGAACACACGTGGCAGTGTGATTTGCTGCCTTCCTCCCCATCACCTACATCTGGCATTTCTCCCCTTGCTATCTCTCCCCAGCTTCCCACCCCCCACCCTCCCTCCCCTATTTCCCCCCAACTGACCCCAGTGTGTAGTGCTCCCCTCCCTGTGTCCATGTGTTCTCATTGTTCAACACCCGCCTACGAGTGAGAACATGCGGTGTTTGATCTTCTGCTCTTCTGTCAGTTTGCTGAGAATGATGGTTTCCAGGTTCATCCATGTCCCATTTTTAAGGAGATGTGGGGAGTCTATATATCATTTTTTAAAATTTCTTAGATAAAAACTGGAAGGATTTTGTATTTAAATGTTAAAATGTGATAATAAAATTATTTGAGAAAAAAAAGTCATTTTTGAAAAGATTTGTGTTTCTGTCAGTTATCCTAACTCCAAGCCAGGCCAGATGAGCTGCCCCATGTGCTGAAGGTTCTACATCACATAGAATTAACTCAAATACCTCATAGAAGTATAAGAAGGAGCTCACAAAATGAATACTGAAGGAAGCGTTTGAGGAAAAACTTTTAACCAGGAAAAGTCAAGAGAAGGTTTCAATTCCTACACAGGAATAACCTCTATTCTTTTGGCTTTGGTATCAAGAGAGCATAGATGGGGGTCAGGAAAGACATCTTTTTAACTAGCTCCCAAGCCTAGGCAGGTTGAATAGCCAGGAGACTGAAAGTGTCTCTTAAAAGGGAGAAGTTGCATTTTTACTTTTAAAAACAAGTTGACTAGGAATTGAGAGGCTAACTCTCAAGGAAATTTGACTTCAAAATAAGACTCGGAATAAGAACATAACATTCAAGATCCAGAGTTGGATTAGTTTATCAGAGCTAATAAGAAAAGATCTTCCCTACCTGGACCACCTAGTCTCACACACTAATCACCTCTGGAAACACCTTCATGAACATACCCAAAATAATATTTCGATAGGTTTCTAGGTATTCCTTAATCCAGTCACATTGACACACCTAAAAAGTTCACACGTCTACTCCTTGTCAATTTAACAACCACATGCATCTCCTTAAACTATACTTAATTTCCGAAAGGGGGCAATAACAAAATCATAGATACGCCTAACATGATACTACTAACGTGATGCAACTATGCTACATACAACCAAAACCATGCTAATCTCCTCCCTACAATTTGGCTTTTGTGATTTCAACATTCAGGTTTATGGCATTTGGGATTGCATCTTTCAGGATTATGATTCAAACTCCTATAGCAGAATCGATAAATGAGGGGAGATGAGATAAAAGTCAGGGAGATCTTTTTAGTGGTTATTCTCTTCTTTTTTCTTCACACTCTTCTCAGTATGCTCATCTTAGAAAAAAAGCAGGTGAATTATGCAAGCATTCAATTCTACTCTACAAACGTACATCATCCATGATATACTTCATCATGATTATTTTAAATTAGGTTTTGTCATGACTTGCTGATAAATGGATATGTCGTTTGAGAAACAGACAAGGAAAACTCCTAGACTTTTTTTTTTAAGCTATCACATAATTATGCTGCTGTTTACTGAAATGGGAAAGATGGAAAGAAGTTGTTTTGCTTTGTTTTGTCTTGTCTCATGTTCAGTGGAATGAAAATCAGGGTTTTAGTTCTAGACAACTTAATTTTTAGATGCCTATCTGATATCTAGAGGGATCTATTGCATGGTCAGTGGGCACAGGAGAAAGGTAAATCAAAGTTAATTGAGTCTTTTATAAGCAAAGGCCAGGCACAGTGGCTCACGCCTGTAATCCCAGCACTTTGGGAAGCTGAGGTGGGCAGATCATCTGAAGTCAGGAATTCGAGACCAGTCTGGCCAACATGGTGAAACACTGTCCCCACCAAAAATATTTTAAAAATTAGCCAAGCATGGTGATGGGCGCCTATAGTCTCAGCTACTTGGAAGGCTGAGGCAGGATGATTGCTTGAACCTGGAAGATGGAGGTTGCAGTGAGCTGAGATCATGCCACTGCACTCCAGCCTGGGTGACACAGTGAGACTCTGTCTCAAAAGAAAAAAAAAAAAGCTAAAAATTTAATTGCATTCAGTTGTCTACATACATTTCTTCCCACAAATACATCTGTATTGTTTTAAATTTCTAACACCAAATATTGATGAATTCCTAAATAAGAGTAGAAATTATAAATAGTTCTAATTGTTTACCAGTTGTTGCCTAACTGTGTGGGGGACTCAGTTCATTACTAAATTGTGAAGTAAATTTAAATTCTAATAAAATGCACCAAAAGTAATAGATGACTGTGGGCCAAGATTTGATGCTCACATAAATGAGGTGTCCCATATGACAACAAAAGACATGGAGAAGAGTGTGAGGAAGCATGGTAGTCACCACCCTACAGGTTAAGAGAGGAAAATTAAATTGTAAAGAATCTTCTGTTCAGGAGTAAACATATTTTTTTTTGCCTCCCTATTATTTTCTCTGTTTTCTTTGCCTTGTTTGTATTTTGAGTTTATTCAGCTCTTTTTTACTTCGTGTATGTGTGTGTGCCTGTATGTGGGTGGGCGGAGGAAGTTGTGCACACACACATGCAGGCACAGCCAATGAAACCAACACTCCAGCCACTTCCCTTAGTGAATTCTCACCCTCTGAGGCACTATGCACTCACCTTAATATCCCCTGGGGCCAAATATTAGACAAGGAGGGAGAGACCCTCTGCTCTAGAGGCTTCAGAATTATTCAAATTAGCAAATCCACAGGGAGGGGAAAACCAACTAACCCCCCCTTGTTTGCCATACACTGCTGCTCTCTACAGCTCCAGCTTGCTGTTACCCTGTCCCAGGGTCCAACCCCTGTGTGGCTCTGTCTGACAGCCCTCTATCATCTGGAGCGGTAACAAAGAGTCCTACCTTTCATCTATCAGGTGTCGATGTGCTGTATTCTGCCATCAACAGAATCTTTGTTTTACAAATCAGTAAGGGATGAAAAAGTTTGTTCTCAGACTGACCACTTAGCTTTCTTCATCTTATTCACACTTCCAGAATTCCTCCTCTTATTTGATTACTAGATTCTTTATACTTCACTGTCTTTCTCTTTTTACGATGCTCTTTCACTCCCACTGTCTTCTTTCTATGGAAATATAGTGATCATACTTCCCTGGGATCAGAAATTTCTGTATGTTATCTCAAAACACATCATAAAAGTTAAAGTTAAAGAAACAACATACGTAAAATGTATGAAGTTTAACAGAGTAAAAATGAAACTATTCAGCACAGAGTATGAAAGCATGTAATTGCTGTAAGTACTACCCCCCACATACACCACACACACACACACACACACACACACACGCACACACACACACACACACACACACACAGTTCATGACAAACACTACCACTGAAAAAATAAAAGCAATAATCTCTGTGTGATGTGCACTGTAATGTCACCTGCCTTTGACTATTTCCACTATTACCAATCTTCTCCAGCTCATACGTCTTAAAGTTTATGAATAAAGTATGGGGATGATTTTTATGTGTTAAGGCTGCTTTACCTCTTGGTTGTGAACTTGTGAAAGCATACTCTTTATTTCTAAATGCTTTTAAGTTTTTCTTAAACCCCAGTAATTCTTTATATTTTACTTGGATTATGCATTGTACTTTGTTTTCTTCAATATATGAAATTCTGTTTATAATCATTCAATTTATCCTTCACACAATTTTGTACTATTTTTTCCTTCCTTACATCAACCCTTTTTCATTCAACAGATTATCTTTTTCAACATTCTGTGCCTTAGGCAGATCTCCCTAATTGGTGTTGCTGTCTGTCATGTGTTGATTTAAGAACAACAGTAAGGGAAGTTACCCAACTCCCTTCATTAATGACATATGTTGCTTCAACCCAGGAGGAGATGATGAAAAATTTTGGGTTTCAGAAAACATAGCCACGTTTAAACCCCTAAAATATAAGCCAAGAATTTAAAGAGACATCAGCAACTGGTATATGCTGTGGTTTTAAGATTTGTAGAAATTATAGATATGACTGAAAGAAAAAAATTCCAATTTGTTTTAAAACATTTTAGTCCCTTGTTCATGAATAAACTTCGTCCACAGTTTCATTCAGACAGCATGACACCATCCAAAAAGATATTTTTATTTTTTAGTAAATGAGAATATATCTATGAAACAGTGGAAGAATATATGACACACTAGGAACAGGAAGTATAAAAACATACTCTAGACAAAATGTTTGCTGAACATTCTACCTCAGAACTATTTAATAGCTGATAAAATCTCATATACTAATCCATCAATATTCTGCTAATTTTCAGGCCCATCTAGACACATACAAAGTAAAGTAATAAAGGTAGGCTCTGTATGAAGGAAGAATATGATTTACATCTTATGGTTTGGTTTATTTGTTGAATGAGCAGACAAGACATTTGTGAGCTCTGCCAAATCATACATTAATTTTTTTCATTGAGGCAGATTTTATAAGTGGAACCAAATTAGGTATAGGAATTATACAGATGTCTTCACGAATAGAGACACTAATTTTTTCCAAAGCAAATTGGCAATTTCCACAATACGGAGTTTATAATTTCGAAAAAATGCAGTGATTTTTGTTTTTGTTCTTGTTTTTCAAATACTTGGATCAAATTTTTGAATCAGTGAAGAGTAGGTGGAGATTCTGATAATGTTTTGGAAATGCTTCATATATATAAAGATTTACGAATTCTTTTTTGAGTACCTAAAATGGGCATTGTGGGACTATAAGATGAATTAGAATATTCTCCGTGAAGAACTTTCTGTTGGTGAAGGAAACAAACATCTGAAGAACTAACCTAATGCAGAATCAAATAATTGCTACATATAAATAGAGATCACATTCCATGGGAAAGCAAAGACAGGCAAGTTAGATGTGCCTCTGAGAATCAAGGTAGGTGGCAAGGTTCAGTGCCCTGTGAGGATACCGTAAGGGATTGAACCCTGACACAGAGGCCTGAAAATGTACAGCCTTCAGAAAAGGACAGTCTGAACAGCCATTCAGAAAATGAAGCACAGTAGGAGGGAGAGAGGAGGCCCTAATCAAATTTAAGATGGTTTTGAACACCATTTTAAGAAGTTTGGACTCTTAGTCAAACTAAGGTTTCCATTCCATTTTCTGACAGATTTGGTTATTAATTCAGGTTTAAGCATCACACACTACGTATTTTTTTCTTTGACAAAAATTCTCGTTTTCTAATCATGAGGACTAGAATGTAGCTCCAAGTTAACCATAACTCTTTATGCTCTTTTAGTGTTATAATAAAATTGAAGGGAGATACTACCTGGGGAAAGAATATATCCTTTATCAGATAAACAATAAGTAACTTTTATATTATTTATTATTCATTATCATTTGGACCTATGAGTTCTTGCATGTCATTTTATAGTTACTTAAAATAGTCCAAGCATGGTGGATTACATCTGTAATTCTATCAGTTTGGGAGGCCAAAGTGGGAGGATTACTTTAGCCTGGGCAACATAGCAAGACCCTGTGTCTCCAAAACTTTAAAAAGTTAGCTAGGCATTGTTGCATATGTCTGTAGCCACAGCCACTCAGGAAGCTAAAGTGGGAGGATTGCTTGAGCCAGGGAGATCAAGGCTGCAGTGAGCCATGATTGCACCACTGCAGTCCAGCCTGGGTGAGGAAGAAAGACCCTATTAAAAAAAAAAAAAAAAGATCCCTGGACCATTAAGTGATAATGACCTCACAGTCTACAGCCTAGTTTTGAATTAAGCACTCCTATTCAAGCATCACCTAATACTCCAGTTACTCTTGTAAAATAAGGCATCCCAGAATTAGTGATGTAAAACAACAACCAAGTTATTTTGCTCATGGATTCTATCAGATGAGTATTGCAGGGATGGTTTATATCTATTCCACAGTGCCTGGGGCATCAGGTGGGAAAAGCTGAACGTTCAAGAATCAAAATAATCTTTGGGCTTTGCCATTCACATATCTGGTGCCTGGTGTGGGATGACTGAAGCTTCTCCATGTGACTTAACTTTCTTATGTTATAGAGGCTGGGTTCCCAGAGAAAGCATCATTAAAGGAGGGGCCTAAAAATGGGTAGAACAGGGTGGAAGCTGCATGGCCTTTTGGGATCTTGCCTCAGAAGCTACATCGCGTGTCTTTTATTATGCTTTATTGATCAAATCAGTCACAAGTCCATTCTGTCTAGTCAAGGAGTGTCAAATAATTCTAAAGCCACGTTTAAAACTGCCACACCTAGTGTCTCAATCCTAACTGTGACTGTTCACCATTTGAAGTTTTTTTTCTCTTAGACTAGGTATTGCTAATGCAGGCTCTTATTATATTCACTATTATATCGCTAGGGCATAGTATAGCATAAAGCACAGGTTCAAAAGTATTGATTGAAAGAATAAACGGATTATTTCCCAAATGCATCTTGCTCACATTTTTTCTTCTTCCAGTTTTCATATAGATCTGGAAGTGATTAAAAACAAGAAAGTTTATTGATACCTTTTTCACCATATTTGCTACTTATGTTATTTTGCTACTTGTTAATATTAACTGTACATAGGCAATGCACTAGTCACTGTGTTAGATGCCTGGCAAACATGGTTTCATTGAGTCCTTGCAATGAAAAGTAATTAATAAAAAGTTAAGTAACTTGCCTGAGGCACAGTTCTTGTTTGAATTCTTCCTATACTACACTAAATTATAACAGCTCTCTTTTTTTTCTGAGTATTTATATGTGAGAATACTTTTTCTGAGTACTTATATGTGAGAATATTTGTACTCTGCAATGTTGATGACTCTTATTCTGACCACATATAGAAACAAATGAGTGTACATAAAGGGAAGAAAAAGCGGAAAGAAGGGAAAGGAAAAGAAAAGAAAGGGGAAAAAAAGGAAAGGAAGGAAAGGAAAGCAAAGGAAAGGAAAGAAGATAAACAAAGAGGAAAGAAGGAAAGAAAGGAGAAAGGAAGCAAAGAAAGGAGGAGATAGAGAAAGGAAGAAGAAAGAGATAAAGAAGAAAGAGAAGAGAAAGAGAAGAAAGAAAGAGAAGGAAGGAAGGAGGGAGGAGCAATTGAGAAGAAAAGAGAAAAGAAGACAGAGAGATGGAAGGTAAGAACTTTTTAATAATCACAAAGCAAGCTGTGTGTCAATATCACCTAATTAAGTCATTTACGGTGGACAGTGTATGAAGTAGGCTTTGCTTTCTGGATTAAATTCTAAAAGAAATGCCATAAAAATACAATATAACAGAGCAAATGTCATATTGCTCTCTGTTTCTAAAATACTCTGTCTTTCTAAAAACAGATTTTTGTTTTAAAAGTTTTAGTTGCATATTTCCTTTAATGCTGTCAGAAGTCCTTACGACTCCCAGTCATCTGGGTATCAGATTAACATTCAGAGTTTATGTTCCTTGATTATATATCTAATGAGATTACAAAATTCAAAAACACATAGATAAATTTAAAGTTGAAAATACTCAGAATTCAAGACTTCAAGTGTTATAGAGCATAAAAAGGGAAAATTTGGCAGACACTATAGGCAATAAAAGGTAAACTGATCCCAAAGCATACTATAGAGACATTGTCATTCTGCTAAAATTAAATTAAGCTCTCTTTTTAAAAAAAAACTATAATCTGTAAACAAACTAATTAAAATGATCACATCAGAGAGCTAGAGAAGAACTTAGCATTTCCCTTAATAACTTCTCATTATATAGAATTACAGATTTTACATGATATTCTCCTGGTTGAGCAGAAGACAGGGATACCAAATTGTTTTTTCTCAGTAAATAAGGAAAATAAAACAATTACTGCTTATTGCCACTAAGAATACCCAGACAGAAAACTTTATCAGAACTAGAAAAAAAAATGTATAATGTCACAATTCAAAATTTACAATTTTGACTAACAAAAATGTTCACTATAAAATTTGACATTCTTTGTTTGGAATATAATTGACTGTGATCCCTAACTCTGTAATATTTTAATAAGATTATTACCTAGAACAACATCTCTCTGAAAATTTTCTCAATATATCCCACTAAATAACAAATTTGGCCTGATAAATTTATTTTATATGTACATGTATATATATATGTATATATATTTTAAATCTTGCCTTGCCTTTATTATTATCGCTGCATTTCTCCTTCTACCCTACAATTCTCTCAGTTATTTAGATTTGTTCTAAACTCTTGGCATTTTATGATATGCAGAATTGGCTATGGAATACAAAACATCTTTGAATGGATCCACGTACAACCAACATCTTAGTAACAGTGATATTGCTCTGTTGTGTACTTCTCCTTCTCTACGTACAGCATCAATAAAATAGACAATTCTATTTATATCACGAAGAGGGAAAGTGAAGACATATTGTATTCCAAGATAACAAGAAATAGGCAGCTGGTAGTGGTGGCTCAGGCCTGTAATCCCAGTACTTTGGGAGGCTTAGGCAGGGAGGTCGCTTTGAGCCCAGGGGTTCGAGAGTAGCCTGGCCAACATGGCGAAACCCTGTCTCTACTAAAAATACAAAAAATTTAGCCAGGCGTGGTGGTGCACAACTATACTCCCAGCAACTTGGGAGAATGAAGCATGATAATCATTTGAACCCAGGAGGTGGAAGGTTGCAGTGAGCTGAGATCATACCACTGCACTCCAGTCTGGGTGGCAGAGTAAGACCATGTCTCAAAAACAAAAACAACAAGTAGGAGCTTTCACTTGTATCTGTTTAAATAATATATGCAAATTCAGAAATTATAGCATTTATTAATCTATTCAAAAGAATAAAGAGAAAAGAAATGCTAGCTATAGTACTTTGGACTTCAAATATCTCTCTGTTCCCTTAGATTCTCTGTAAAGCCTCCCATTATACTTGGTAATTAACTAATAAATACAATACTGGAAAGGATTTTTACATTCTAACAAAATGCCTCTGTGATATTGCAATTTTTTAAAAAATCACTTATTTGGCTTATTTCAGCAAGTTTATTTTGAAATGCTAGGAACCTCTGGGGAAAACGCTCCTTGACATTAACGATATTAACAGACGAACCCAATCTAAGAACTCAGATTATGTCTGGAAGTGATTAAAAAAAAGAAATTTCCTGATACCTTTTACATCATAATTGCTACTTAGTGAACAAATTATAAGAAAAATTAGATTCATCTATTATCTTTTAAAGGAAATTAAAAATGAGTTTACATTATATGCAGGTAATGTACATGCATATTTTTCTTTGCTTTCAATTTTCTTAGCTTTATTTTTTATATTAATTCTCTTAAGACCTTTTGGTTTGTAAGTCTGGAAACTTCAGCCACCCAGAAAAAAAGGGAGGTTGGGAAATAATGAAAAAAATGTGCCGAAAGAATTCACATAAAAGTTTTGGAGATTTGAAAATGGGAACAACAGACACTTAAAAAGTTATTGAACCAGGAAAAAAAAAAATTCCTTCCTGGCAGGTACTTTTATAACAATATACTGATAACTGTTGGATAAAAATAAAGGCATCCAGACATTATTACAGAACTCTTCTACATGAAATCCAGCTTCTTATTCAAAGGTAAAAACAGAGCCTGATCCATATTTTTTTTCTTTGTAGTTTGAACGTTAGAAAAAAAATCAATTGTAAGAGAAAAATAAAGTCTTAAAATAAATTTAGTTTATTTAGTTCAAGTATCTACTTAGTAAGTTCTTCCCATTTATTACACTATACTATATTATAATATATCTGGGTTTTAACATGTAGTTTCAAAATAACTTCTGTTAATATAAATGCCATTGTTGTCTCTTAACATAGTTTGTTTTTTTCTTTTCAAAACAGATACAAAGCAGTGGCAAAAAGTAAAAATGGTAAAAGTCATAAAAGTCTCTTCCAGCAGAACTAATTCAAGTATTTAAGTAGTTTCTGAATATTAGCATTACAAGAAGTTTCAAATTAAATGCTCAGATTCTGGGCATTGGACTGATGATTATTTAAGGAAGAGGATAATTTCTTGTTTAAATTCTTCCTTTTTTTATATTTTAATCCACATTTTTAATAGCTCATCTCTCATGAATTCAAGATGTTGCCTGGTAGTGTTCGAACCAAGTCTGTCTGCCTTTAAATCTCACGCATTAATAAAATCAACCAAGCAAACCTGGAGGCTTTTTATACTTTTCCCATTATTCATTTAGTCAAAATTTATCATAAAAGTTATTTAGAAAAAAAGTTAGAAATCAAAACCAAAGAGATAAAGTGGAGCCAAAATATAAAAATAAAAACATACGTAGGACTTTAGACTCTATGCACTGACTAATAAGAAGTCATGAAAGTCTCTCAAACTGAAAAGTAAGAGAACAAAATGCTATGCAGATGTTGGTCTTGCTGCTGTTTTAACATCCTTTTCCTTCTTCAGTTTGAACCCAACTATAGAGCAGGCAATGGGTCTACAGATAAGGTTCTACATTATTGGATACCTATAAAACATTGATAATTTAGCCAAAACATAAAATCATTTTTTAGTGGATAGAACTATCTTGTTTTTACATTCTGTATAAATTCTCAGATATGTCATTTTTAACATAATTACAAGACACTGCCAAAATCAAATAAACTTTCAGCTGACAAAGATTGCTGAGGAAAAAAAAAAAAGAAACCCAGATGTCTTCTGGACATTTTGTGCCTACCTTAGTACCCACTCATTATCTGTCATATTATGTAATTTTCTTATCCAGGGGATATTAAAGAGTGTGAGGAATGACAGTAGTCTGGGCTTTAAAAAAACAAGTTTATAAGAATTTCCACAAGTTTATAAGAATTTCCATAGCAGAACATTCTGCTATGAATTTTGTTTTCTTTTTCCTAATTATTGGCATCGGTCTAAATTAATACTAATTCGACTCCAAAGATAAAGAGACTTCACTCAATCACGTAAACGAGAAAATGCAGAATATTCTTTTTCATTTTTCTCGCCATTAAGATTTGTTGATTCTTAATCAAAATTTTCAAATCTGAGCATCACTCTCTGAAGATTCCTAATATTTCCTCTGCCACTGCTGTAGTGAGCCATCATTTTGCTCATGAGGACTATTGCAATATTTTTCCAGTGATCCTTCATTTGTATTCAGTCATTCCAGCTAGTAGTAATCAATACTCTACATTGCTTTATAACAGGTATGCTCTTATGATTCTTGTGTTTCAAAATTCTCAATAAAATTGGAATGTCAATTGAACACAGGCTCTCTTATTTAGCAAGCTATTCTAAGGTCTTCACAATCTCAGTCCATCTACAAATAATTCCACCATTTCTCACACTATAAGAAATGCTTTTCCCCTTCAACTTAATTCATTACTTTTATGAAAACACTTCACATTGTTCTGTCATATATTTTTCATTTATTTCTGCAGCAATGATGACTTTGTCATAGATTGGCAACACTGTATGGCAATGACAAGTATTTGGGAATTACTAGATTAGCCTACGCATCATTTTTTGAAAACACACTGATTGACAATATTATGACTCACTAACTTATATTAATAAGAATGGATGACAGTTCAGGCAACTGTCAGTCAAGCTCCTGGCAGGAATCAAGAGCACATTCAGCAGGGATTTCGAAGACAATTTAATAGAGTATATTTATGGAAGTATGGGTAGGGTTAAGGGAATCAAAAAGGTGTGTTAAGGCAGCCAGGAATTAACAACATCAGGAGGCCCCTAAGGTTGCAAGGAGTAATATGTGTTATCTCAATGTGGGGGGTGTTTTACAGGACTTCTAGAAGAACGAACTGGAATCCTGGTACCTTAGCAGAGACTAGGAAAATAAAAACCTTTCATCTCTCTCCTCCAGTCCTCCTGATTGCTTGCTAATGTCTCCCTTTAGTCAATTCAAAAGAAAGCCGCCGGAGGGCAAGGGAACAAGGCTGAAAATGGTCAGTAAAGATCAGTTCACTCCTCTACTCAGAGGAAAGGGAGAAAGGGAAGAAACAGACAAAGCTAAGAGGGAAGAACAAATAAGGATTAACTAGCTAACTTACTTTCTCCCAGTCCTATTTACACAAATTTAGGACAGTAATTTGAATCACAATGCCCTTTCTTTTGCCCCTTTTCTTAGCTAACTGTGTTAGAATGCCTGTGTTAGAGCAGTACTTTCCAACCTTTTTCAGACTGAAGCACGGGTAGTCAACCAAAGAGCATTTAAGAGGCATATATACATACATGGTGAAAACATTTCTTTTGCACTTGCTTTGTATGATAATATGAATACAGGTGATTAAATATTCAATTTACATAAAATCCCCAGCATTTAAATTCTCAAGTTTTTAAGAGAGAAATTAAGCTTGCTTCGTGAATGCAATTTTTTTATATTGATTTTTATTTTTGAAATGGTCAGTAGCAATTCCTGATCAAGACTTTTAAGCAAGGTCTCTTTATATTCATGAGACTCTCCATTGATTTGATATGTTGTTGATAAAATAGGTAAAATTGTTTTGTGAATGTCTATAAAGCCATTCAAAGTTTATAAGAAATGAAATTATATTTAAATAAAAGCTCTTCTTTTCTAACCTTATGAAGGCAATAAAATTTTAAGCATTACATAATGATGCAAATAAATTTAAAATTCAAGCAAATTTTTAAATATCACATATTTCAAAATGTTGGCGAAGCTCTAATTTGTAGAATATACATGCATTGTTACAGCAGTCTTTCTGCTGCTGGCTTTAAAGCCACTTAAAATCACACCCACTGCAACTAAAAAGATGTATCTCAAATTTGTGAAAACAGATTTGTGGACATCATTCAGATCTGTGCCAGTAAGGAGGCCCCATCTTTTACTTCCTCCTCCACTACCTTCCTCTGAATTCACTAGGCTCTGTTATGTCCTTCTTGGACATCTGAAATTTTTCCACTAACTTCATGGGCCCTTTGTCTGTGATGGATTACAATGTATGCCCATTCCAGCTAATGCATAGATGTCCAGGTGGTAATCAATATCTAAAGAAGGACCACAGGATGAATTATCAGATCTCTTTTTGTCTCAGTAATGACACCCACTTCCCAGACCTCAATCATATGCCCCAAAGGCAAAAGAGATCAATATGTCAGGCATACATTTGTAACCCTTTCTGCTGTACACTGAGTAGAATATGCTTAGGACCCACAGCAATTTTTGTCTACTTACAGTCTATTATGGCCTACTGAAAATAATTCTAATGGTAGGAAAGGTAAACCTAGTGTGTTTTCCCCATGAAAATATAAATTTAATATTTTAAAATATGTCGTATGGGAATAAATATCAGGGAATAGTTATAATATCATAGGATGCAAGACTGAAAACCGAATCATCAGATTTTACATGCATAAAGTCTTCTATCCATTACAATTCATTTGACGATTTTCCTCTTTTGTAGGGGAAACCAATGAAATGAAGAAATTGTGATTTTACAAGTAAATACCACTAAGATCTATTTTTCAGTCCATTTTCCACTGCTATAACAGAATACCACAAATTAGTAATTTAGAAAGAAAGATTTGGTCCTGGAGCCTGGGAAGTCCAAGGTGAGGGACTTCTTGCTGCTTCAAAACATGGCAGAAGGCAACACATGGTGAAACAGGGAAAAAGAGAGAGGAAATAGATCTATACTTACTTTTATCTGAAATCTACTCCTGTGCTAACTAACCATTTACTTGATATCATATGAGTACAAATCCCTCATGACTCAATCACCTGCTAACAGCCTTACCTTCCCATACTATTATATTGGCAATTAAATTTCACATGAGTTTTGGAGAGGACATTGAAACTATAGCAATATCAATCCCTTTTTTCCAGAAGGTAGTTTGCAATACCACAAAAATGGCAAACATAGGTGAAGAGTTTCTATTAGAAATCTCTGTAAAAACATTGTTCCAGCTTGTTCTATATAGCTGCTACAAAGCATATAGAAAGGCCTACCCTTATCCCTGACTTGACTGAGGTAGTCAAGTTGGGATTGGTATAATCATTACCCATAATATCTGCCCTCAGAGTGATTGCCAATAGGTCAAATCTTTCCCAAAAAGCAGATTTCTGGATGAGAAAAAAGCCCTCTATGACTGCCTTGTCTGAAGATGTGGAGTCCAATTCTACTTGTTCATATAAAGAAATTCTGTTTCATCAAGTATAGGGCTATAATGAGTGTGCATGTCCTTGACTATAATATTGTTCAGAGTAAAAAAAGAATCAGAGTAACTTGTTTTCATTGGTCCATCATTGCATAATGCCCTATAATTTCTTCACTTCTTAAAATAATAACAGGGTGTGGTGGCTCATGCTTTTAATCCCAGCACTTTGAGAGGCGAGTTGGGGAGGATCATTTGAGGTCAGGAGTTCAAGATCAGCCTGGCCAATGTGGTAAAACCCTGTCTCCACTAAAAATACAAAAATTAGCCGGCTGTGGTGGAAGGTTCCTGTAATCCCAGCTACTTGAGAGGCTGAGGCAGGAGAATCACTTGAAGCCGGAAGGGGGAGGCTGCAGTGAGCCGAGATAGTGCCACTGCACTCCAGCCAGGGCAACAGAGTGAGACTTTGTTTCAAACAATAATAATAATAATAATAATAATAATAATAATAATTAGATCTAATATAGAAAATGAAATCAACTCAAGTTTTCAAGTCTTAATACACTATTGGACAAGATTTTATTAGAAACCTCTCAGGACCAAGAGTACATGCTGCAGCAGCAAGTTGTGTCTTTGATGATAACATTTCCTCCACTGTAGCCCATGAAGATGTTAGTGGTTGCCCTTTTATATTTGGGAGTGGTGGAATAGGAAGAAGACATGGGAAGATGTACACTTTGGAAGCTTATATAATATTAATAACAACAGTAATAGCCAGTGATGTTCACTAAGTATTTGTACCACACAGTATTCCAAAGGGCTTGTATTAGTTGGGTACATCTAGATGAAAGCAAAAGAAAGTAAAACTGAAACTGGCAAAACAACAACAACAACAACAAAAGATTGGTAATATATATAAGGTTATATAATTCCAAACACGTTTTCTTTGAGGTCTGTCTTAATCCAGTTTTTCTTTGTGATTCTGAGATTTTCTTGGTTTGGGGAAGGAGATATCTGTGGAATATTTGGGCTTCAAAATTTGTAAATTTTCTTACCCCATTTAATCCTTATTAGGGCCCATGAGATAGGTTGTTTGTGAAAGCATCTTTTCCTGATCCTTAGTTGTTTATGTTTCCTAAATCCCATGGTTTGAACGACATCTTAATTTAATACAACCTCCTGTTTTTCCAGAATGGTGGATTTGTGGCATTGATAGCATGTCTTTCCCACTTCGAAAGATAAAATACTGTGTTGAGATTCATGCTGGAACTTTTCTCCAAGAAGCAACACAGGAATTTAACAGGAAAACTGAAAAAACAAAACAAAACAAAACCATAGACAAAAAAAAAAAAAAAAAAAAAAAAAAAAAAAAGAAGCTATGGGCAGCAGCCTACACCCTAAGCCAGGTGGAAAACTGGCTGGGATTGGTATAATCAATACCCATAATATTTGCCCTCAGAGTGACTGCCAATAGGTCAAAACATTTCCATGATATATCCATAGGCCAGGTGGAAAACTGTGAGTCCTCAGAGTGTGAGTGGGGAGAGACTGCCTCCATGATATATATTCTCATTGGGAAACCTGGCAATCCAGGCCACAGAGAAAGGCCTTAACCCTATCTGCCACTGGAGCTGATTTAGTGAGTGGTGAGGAGTATATGAGAAAGAGCAGCAGCAGAACATGCTTTACATGCACTCCCAGACTCTGGCGGGGAAAGAGGAAAGCCATCCCAAATCCTACCTCACAGGGGATCTCATAGGAGTCAACCAGCTAACTCAGGCAGTAGTCACAGGTTGAAAGAAGCTCCCAATGGAGATTCACAGTATAATCTTGAACAGGGATGCACTACTTTGGTGAGAACTGAGACAAGTGGGAAGTGCTATAGCCACAGGTACAGGGCCTTGGCACCTCCAGCTTTGCAGGTAGATAGGGAGGGGTGTGGCCTGAAAGCCACAGTTCCCATATTGGTGGGGAAGGCTTATGGCCTGGGGCAGTTTTGAGTGCTGAGAACAGACTATCTGGAACTCAGCTAGCTGCTGCAGTTGGAACACTTGCAAATGAGATGTGCCTTGACAAGTGGATTCTTCTGCAGGACAAAGGCAGCTATGCTCCTCCCATGAACATTCCCTCAGAGGCTACAGAACTGCCCTTTGATCTCCACTGAAGCTGCTGCTTGCGCTGGCATGTGGGAGGCCAGAGTGTGGGACCTGACTGAACCAGCCACCACCTGGCTTTATACCTCCATCTACCCTAGTATCTTAACACAAAGGGCAGGGACTTTGGGAAGTTCCATGACCCTGCCCTTTGCCTGAGACACCAGAGTACCTACCTTGGGTAACATAAGAGAAGCACAAATCCCATCACTATCACTGCAGCTGACACTCTTGCAAGCACTACCTCCTTGCTGGAGGATAACTGACACAGTCCATAACAGCAACTGCTGGCACAAAAACACAGCTCCCCTGAGGAAGAAAATTTTTGGATGACCTCAGTTAGCACCACTGCCTCCATCACTCTGGCTAACCAGGAGGTCTTGAGTCTATCTATGTGACCAGTATATTACTACTACAGCTGGCATTTGAGAATACCGACACATTGAGGCTATTTAAAACCAAGGAAATCTCACAGAATCTACATCACTCCCCTGCCACCCCCATCAGGGCTTCTGCTGGTACCCACTACTGGGAGATTAGAGGACAGGTCCTATCATGGATCCCTTCCAGACATTCCCTCGCACCATCTTGGAGAATGGCAGCCCCACTGGGTGGCTAGAGCCAGAAGAGGACAGCAGGATTCACAGTAGTTTGGCCCTCGGAAATCCCTACACCTAGGGGAAGTAGGACTATACCACATCAAGGGAGCCTCCTGCGAGATCAAAGAATCCAGACTGCAGACCTTGAGTCCCAGAACTGACTGTGGGAAGCTTCTTTCAGCAAAGGCACAGGTGCAGTGTAGGGCTCAGTAGAGAAAGAAAGTTTGTGGCTTTGTCCAAGTCAGGTAGCCCTAGTGCTCATGAAGGATATTGTAATATTTGGACACTTCACCAAATAAGAGAAAAAATAAAAATAAAATAATAAAAATAAAATCTGCTGAAATTTGGCCTTTTTCTTTCCCAATTTACTGTATTCCAGGAATTTGGGGATCATAACCAAGAGGTGGGAGATTGGTCTTGGTATTCGTGGCAAACAGTACACACATTTGTATTCTCACGTATTTTACCTTATATTACTTCTCTCACTTGGATTTTCTTCTATCCCATGATTGTTCAAACACTTTGAGGCCTAAATCAAGTATGAGTCCTCTGTAAAGTCTTCCCAGAACTCTCCTGTCAGTTTATATCTAGTCTCTCATAGCAACATTCTTAAAATTTTCAAAATATATAAAATCTGCTTTGCATTCTAATTAAGTTTTTGTGTTCCTCCTCACCCTGCCTCAAGGATATAGGTTAAAATCCTAGGCTTTTCTTTCTTCTAGAGGGGGAAACTTCATAGACATTTTATTTAATAAAAGTAGACTAATGTGAAATATGTAGGAGTTTATACATTACTATGCCCGAGTAAGAATTTAAAAATCAAGATTTAAATGGATAAGTAGAAAGGTATGAAGCTAAAATTAATCTGCACAATTCTTGCCATACACTGTCATCCCTATTCTGAATCAAAGCTTTTTTTTGGACATTTTCCACTTGCTTATGTAGGTCTGGTTCTTTCAACTCAGGTACCCGCAAAAAATTAAGGGTTCCTGTGGCCTTGAAAACGCCTCTCAACAACTCAGCTTTGAGCTTTCAACAGAAAAGTCAGTTTCTTTTTTCTTTCTTTCTTTCTTTTTTTTTTTTGAGACAGAGTCTTTATCAGGCTGGAGTACAGTGGCCTGATCTCAGCTCATTGTAACCTCCGCCTCCTGGATTCAAGCTATTTTCCTGTCTTAGCCTCCTGAGTAGCTAGGATCACAGGTGTGTACCACCACACCACCACACCACCACACCACCACCACACCCAGCTAATATAGATTTTTTTTTTTTTTTTAATAGAGACAGGGTTTTGCCATGTTGGTCAGGCTGGTCTTGAACTTCTGACCTCAGGTGATCCACCTGCCTTGGCCTCCCAAAGTGCTGGGATTACAGGTAAGAACCACTGTCCCCAGCCTGAAAAGTCAGTTTCTTAAAGAGGCCTTCCTATTACCTAAGACTTGGTAACCATTCTCCATTTTATCCTCCTATCACATTTGAGGTTATTCATATAATGTCTCTCTTAAATGGTACAAGATGAACTTCTCCGTTCAGGCTAGGACTGTGTTTATTTTACTAGTAAATCTGTAGCACCTCATACTACGTATTGTAATAGGTGTTCAATATAAGAATAAATGAATCAGTGATGCCTGCACATTTGCTAAACACAAGCTGTACATTTGGTTCTAAGTTTCTAGTAGCCAAGACAAAGAATTTTAAGATTCATGGTATCCTTAGGATGAAATAACATAATGATTTCAGGACCAAATAAGAGTTTGAGATAACTAACAAAAATCAAATAATAGCTAGGTGTGGTGGCTCATGCCTGTAATCCCAGCACTTTGGGAGGCCGAAGTGGGCAGATCACTTGGAGTCAGGAGTTCAAGACCAGCCTGGGCAACATGGTGAAACTCTGTCTCTACTAAAAATTCAAAAATTGGCCGTGTGTGGTGGGCATGAGGCTGTAGTTCCAGCTACTCAGGAAGCTGAGGCAGGAGAAGTGCTTGAATCCAGGAAGCTGAGGTTTCAGTGAACCGAGATTGCGCCACAGCACCCCAGCCTGGGTGACAGAATGAGACTCCGTCTCAAAAAAAATAAATAAATGAATAAATCTGAATTAACATCATGTACACGACTGCTTTATTTTCTAAAATGTGTAGGAACGCTTATTTTAATAAGTGAAAAATGACTTTCCCTCTTTTAAATTTGTTTCTCTTCCCCTTTTTGTTAAAGTACAAAACACTGTTCCCTCACTTTTTTGAATACTTCTGGCTGTGTCTTTAGGACTGGAAAGAAATTCAGCTCAAATGAGTTACTGTATTACCAACTTTAGTAAGAATCGTTGTGCATTTTGTACACAATGTAACTCCTAGGAGTTGACAAATATTTGTTAAATGCGTCAATGAGTGACATAGGGCTTTCTCCTCCCTACTCTCATAGTTTTTATTTAATCAAATATTTATTATTGTTCGATGCTCTTAAATGCCCTTTCCTTCAACTGATTGTGTGACAGAAGAGTCAAGCTATTTTGTCCTAAAAATTACAAAAACAAAATGTACAATTGCGAAGTAAAATTTTGTTCCTTTGTAAATTTTAATAAATTATTGATGTTGAAGTTTATTTTTTGTTTCAAATAATCTAGGGTTCGGTTCTAATAATGGAAGGACAAAGTGAAAGCCCAGAGGTCAGCATAGTGCCTGGCATTAATAGGATGTCAGTACATTTTTAGTACATTTTTTTCTCAAATTGATCTTAAAATTTCATTTAAGAGAGTTTCCTCACGTCACAGTATGTCTCTGGCGTTACTTTTGAAAAACCTCAACACAGATTCTACTTTTAGGCAAAGTTAGAAAATTTCTACTTAAGGATATTTCCAAAGCGAAAGAAGACGGAGTCTCAAGCACGGAGACGTTCATGACTGGCATCATCTCGCATATGGTTCCGGGAATTCTCGCTAGGATATCCTACATCTGCTCTCCCTTCACCAAGAACCTCTTTGTGTAACGAAAGTAAAAGTCTCAGGACTTTTAAGTTGCCCAGAGTCAAGAAATCCGGAAAAAGCCGCTGTGAGATTGACATGCATTTCGACCAATAGCGTTGCAGAAAGGCGTATCATTTCACAGATGTCCCAATCAGTACGCAGAGAGTCTCGGTCTCCAAGTTGAAAGCGGAAGTAAGGCCTTTCCGCACCTCATGGAATCCCTACTGCAGCACCTGGATCGCTTTTCCGAGCTTCTGGCGGTCTCCTGCACTACCCACGTCAGCACTTGGGACCCAGCCACTGTGCGCCGGGCCCTGCAGTGGGCGCGCTACCTGCGCCACATCCACCGGCGCTTTGGTCGGCATGGCCGCATTCGCACGGCTCTGGAGCGGCGGCTGCACAACCAGTGGCGGCAAGAGGGTGGCTTTGGGCGGGGTCCAGTTCCGGGATTGGCGAACTTCCAGGCCCTCGGTCGCTGTGATGTCCTGCTCTCTCTGCGCCTGCTGGAGAACCGGGCCCTCGGGGATGCCGCTCGTCACCACCTGCTGCAACAGCTCTTTCCGGGCCCGGGCGTCCCGGACGCCAGTGAGGAGACGCTCCAAGAGAGCCTGGCCAGCCTTGCCCGCCGCCGGTCCGCGGTGCACTTGCTGCGTTTAAACGGCTATAGAGAGAACCCGAATCTCCAGGAGGACTCTCTGATGAAGACCCAGGCAGAGCTGCTGCTGGAGCGTCTGCAGGATGTGGGGAAGGCCGAAGCGGAGGGTCCCACCAGGTTTCTAAGCAGCCTGTGGGAATGCTTGCCTAAGAACAACTTCCTAAAAGTGATAGCGGTGGCGCTGTTGCAGCCGCCTTTGTCTCCCCGGCCCCAAGAAGAATTGGAACCCGGCATCCACAAAACTCATGGAGAGGGGAGTCAAGCGCTAGTCCACTGGCTTCTGGGGAATTCGGAAGTCTTTGCTGCCTTTTGTCGCGCCCTCCCAGCCGGACTTTTGACTTTAGTAACTAGCCGTCACCCAGCACTGTCTCCTGTCTACCTGGGTCTGCTAACAGACTGGGGTCAGCGTTTGCACTATGACCTTCAGAAAGGCATTTGGGTTGGAACTGAGTCCCAAGATGTGCCCTGGGAGGAGCTGCACGATAGGTTTCAAAGCCTCTGTCAGGCCCCTCCACCTCTGAAAGATGAAGTTCTAACTTCCCTGGAGACCTGTAAAGCGCAGGATGGAGATTTCGAAGTACCTGGTCTTAGCATCTGGACAGACCTCTTATTAGCTCTAAGGAGTGGTGCATTTAGGAAAAGACAAATTTTGGGTTTCAGCCCAGACCTCAGTTCTGTATAGACAATGCTCAGTTATTACTTGAATATATAGTTTACAAAATGAAAATTACAATGTTCTCTGGTATATGTGCCTTCCTGTGTCCAAACTATAATTATTTTAGATGCTAATTTTGAATAGTTTATTAAACAATTATAAGTATGCAAACTAACTGGCATGTAGTGTCATAGATTTTCTGGATAGAAGAAGTGATTGGAAGTACTCCACTTAAAGCCATGGAATTAGCAATAGTTTGCTTTTGAATAGAAGGCCCATTTCTAAGAATGTTGAAATTATATGTACCATTCAAAGTAAAAGAAGCTTTAAAGTGACAAAAACCTTTTTCTTTCAGTATGGTTTATTTTTCTAGGTTTTCTTTCCCTCCTTCAGTAGTGAAGAGTTCTCTTTAGCCATCCAATATGTGGCAGTGTCAGGAATGTTGGTTTGAAAAGCTATTGGCTGATCTGGATCTGGATTTCGCCTTGTTAACCTAGTATTCTAACCACTTAACCAGCCTCAATATGCATTAAAATTGTATTATTCAGAAAGTTTTTTTCCCGTTTTCTGCAAATTCTTACTCTGAAAATGAATCACCACGTAGTATGTCCATTTAAAGCATTGACTCACAGACAAATGTTTAAAGCATAGTAAATAACAAATATATGCCTCTGGATATTAATGCTTGATGGTAAAAGAATCAAACTTTAGAAGATCCAGGTTTTAGTGCCACTTCTGCTGTTAACTAGGTTAATAAATCACAACCTTTGCCACCACAGTTGCCTTATATGTTAAATGAAGTATTTAGACTAAAATAGTAAAATTTTCTTATTTTTCCCTTGGTGGCTGCCCTATGGAAACAGTTTAGGATATTTGTTTTGCATGTAGGAACCTAGTTTTGTTAGTTTACCTGGGTGTTTCACAGCTGACAGTGATTTCCAGTAACCAAACTTAAGGGCAATCTGTTCATTTTTACTAGGGAGATATAACTTTCCAGCAATCAAGATATTTTTGTCCATTTCCAGGTTAGCTAACAGGATTTTTTAGGAAAAAAAAAAAAAAGGGTATTTAGAAAGTTAATTTCTAGTTCCAGAATGGAATAAGAGCAAAAAGAGTTATAATCTTGTAGGATTTCTCATTCTGTGGTATAACCCAGGGGTAAACCATTATTCTAGTACTAAGTATACTTTTCTAGATACTCTTGAGTGAAAACCAGCAAATTCTTTTTCCCTGTGGTCTGATTTATTTTTCTAGTTCTAATCCATGAAGGCCATTGTCATTAACGCAAGAATAAAGACAATTCCTCCTGTCAGTTACATGAAATTCTTTTTTAAATAAACACCCCAGTGAAGAATTCTACCTTAGCAAGTCCTAATATTAGCTTTAGCTTTAGAAAATAACAGTTTGTGAACTTACTTCCCTATATTTTCAGCTGTATCTCACACTGATTTACAATAAAGTTATAAAGATAGACAGTAGACTTAAGAAATAACGTTTTAAAATCCATTTTATACTAACTACTTTTTATTGCCTTATTTTAGTCTCCATATGTTCATTACATACATAATCTTATTTAATATTTACACCAAGACTATATTCTTACGAATATAAGCTAAAAAATTAAGTAAAATACCCAAGGATATTAACAAAAGCGACATGAAAGTAGAAGTCTTATCTGTTACTTATTTTGTTTCCAGGAACCTAGCACAGTGTCCAGCATATGGTAGATATCCCTAGTGTTTGAATAAATGAAACCAGCATTAGAACTTTATATACTTTCTCTTATTTTGAATAATATTAAGGACTTGTAAAGATTAGGAATCAATGCATGTACTGGGAGAGGAAAAAGAGAGAGGAAGACTATATAAATAGGAAAATGTTTGATAACTAACTACAGAATATAAAAATATTTATTTTGTGGTTCTCCCTTTGTCCTGTCAAATGAGGGTGCACAATTGAAATCTCCCACTGTAACATTGTTCCAGGAAATTTTATTAATTTTCATTTTATGTATTTTGAGCAATTTTATGATATGCAAACAAATATAGAATTGTTATGTCATCCAAATTAATTGAATCTTTTATTTGTAGTGACTGCCTTTCTGCTTTAAAGTCTATTTTTGTCTGTTGTCATTGTCATATATTAACACTATATGATTGGACTTTGGCCTGCTGTTCTATTTTGTGCTTTCCACTTCTTTTGATTTCTCTATGTTTCAATTTTCTCTCAGTTGTTTGATTGACGAAATATTTGTTTGCCTTCTTATTTCATAATATTTTCCCTTCTACCAGTTAGGATGTTATATTCTATACCCATGCTTTTATTCTCAAAACTTATATTTAACTTAAAAATATCTAAAATTAGTATCTTAAACTTAGGAAAGGTCCATAGTATCATTAAGAAGGAGGTTTAACCCTGATCTCTTATCTCCAGACTCAAGGAGTTGTCCAGTGTTTTAGTTTAACAATTTTGTTTCCCGTGATTGTACCTCAGATTCCCTTGGAGAAGGTCTCTTGGTGGTAAACTTACTCAATTTTTATTTACAAAGATTGTTCTTCGTTGATGTTGCTGGAAGGTAGTTTTGCTGTGTTCCTGATTTCAGGTTAACATGTTAGAGATATTCACTCTTTTCTGGTTTCCATTGTTTGTCTACTTGTGGTTCTTTTGTAAGCGATTTCTTTTTGGTTTATTTTAAGGTGGTCCCTGTTTCAGTACCTATAGTCACTTCAGAATATCTAATTGTAAATTTCTTTTTTTCTTGCATGTTTTATGTTGTGTTTCATTTAATGTGTGGCTATGTGTTTTTCTTCATTCTGAAAAATTTCCAGTCAATTTCCCCCAATATATTCTTTGCTCTACTTTTTCTAATCATTGCTGTCACTTTGATCAGGCCTGTATTAGATCTTCTCACACTACTCATGTAATCTCTCTGTCCCAGTTTCTATCTCCATATTATTCTATTTTGCTTTAGAAACTGCTGTTATATCCCAAGATCAATTTCCCCATCTTCATTTTAGCCTACTACCAGGTTTTAGCTGAAAATGGCCACTCGGATAGAGAGTACATTTTCCAGTTTCTCCTACGGTTACACATGGCCATGATGCTACATTTTCACTATTTTATAAGCAGAAGTGATATGTACAACTTGTTATTAATTCCCTTGAAATCTGAAATAATTTGCCCTTAATGCTCTGCTTTTCCCTTTTAATGGTCTAAAAAGTTAACTTGCTGCTAGTATGCTGCTACCTTAAATCATATGGCTGAGAATGACTGGGACAATTGCTGTAGACCCAAAGATGAATGGCAAAACAGAGCCCACCTGCCTAGCTTGTCCTGTTAATACAGGAAAGGAACACACCTTTCTTTTATGAACACTGCTTGGGGTGTCTTCTTATGGCATCAACATTGCCTATAACCCTAAGTAGTGTTGGTATAGTCTTGGTAATTCTGTCTGATCTGATGTTTAAGCCATCAATTGAGTTTTAAATTTCAGTGATTTTTTAGAAAGTTTCATTTGGCTTTTTTTCTCCTAAATCTGCCTGTTTACTTTTTAATAATCTCATATGGCATGCTTTTTGTGATTCTATTTTCATTTTTTATCATTGTTATTTTATGGCCTATTAATCATTTCAAAACCTGAAGTATTTAGTAATCTAAACCTATTCTGTTGATTCTCACTCATGACAGTTTGTTTCTTTACATGTTTTGTAATTTCTTTTTGTGAGTTCACATGTGTTTGGTCATAGTCTAAGTAAATCTAGGAGTCTAAATAGAGTATTCATTGCCCAATGAGGGCATTTTAAAATGTTTCTGCTGGAGAAATAGAGAACTCCCCAACCTAGGACTACTTTGGCTTAGTATAAGAGTTTTGGCTTGAGTTTTCCTACCTTATGGCTTACTCAAAGCATACTTTCCAAATCTTATTTGCTTACTACCCAGATCTCCCTGTTTTGGAGAAGCAGAAGGAGTGGCTTGGAAATGTCCTTTATTTTCTGAAATATCAACCAAACATTCAAAGAATGTTATATTGAGGATCTATTTGTTTTGTACCAGTTGGGGCCTGTGGAATATCTAGTCACTGATTTGCTAAAAGTGGAAGCCTTCATTTTCCTTTTAGCCCACACCAAATTAATTTCTGCCATCAACACTCCTCTGAAATATGTCTTGTGAAGCTTCCCAATCACATGCATGATGCTAAATTCAAAGGACACTGTATTAGTTTGTTTTCACAGTGCTATGTAAAACTCCCCAAGACTGAGTAATTTATAAAGAAAAGAGGTTTAATTGACTCACAGTTCCACATGGCTCAGGAGGCCTCAGGAAATTTACAATCATGGCAGAAGGTGAAGGAGAAGCAAGTACCTTTTTTACAAAGGTGTAGCAGGGAGAAAGAGAGAGAGAGAGGAGAGAGAGAGAGAGGGGAAGTGTCACACTTTTAAACTATAAGATCTCATGAGAAATCACTATCACAAGAACAGCATGGGGAAATGGGGAAAACTGCCCCCATGATCTGATCACCTCCCATCAGGTCCCTCCCTCAATACATGAGGATATGAGGATTACAATTCAAGAAGCGGTTTAGGTGGGGACACAGAGCCAAACCATATGAGACACTTTTCTGGCATTCAGTTATTTGACTTCTCAACAGCATTAAATACGATTGTCCATACCCTCTTTTTTGAAACTGTGCTTGGAATTCTATTCTTATACCTTATATGACACCACTCTATCCTAGTTTCCTCTTCTCCAGCAATTTTTTTGGAGTCTATTTATTGGCTCCTCTTCTCCTAATCATCCTTCAAATATTCAAGGTTTCTCAGAGTTGAATAATTCTGCTGTCTTTTTTGTGTATACTCTCATCCCATGTGATCTTGTTCATTTCTGTGGTGTTAAATACTACCTATATGCTATCAGTTATATCTTTAGCCTAGAGCTCTCATCATAGCTTCAAGACCAATATTCTCACTTGAATGTCTCACAAGCCTCTCAAACCAAACATCTAAACCATCTCTAAATATCACAGAGAGGGTGGAACAAGATGGCCAAACAGAAACCAATCATCCCCTGCCTTCCCAGCAAGGACACTGAGTTAACAACTATGTACACAGAAAACACATCTTCATAGCAACCAAAACTCAGGTGAGAACTCATAGCACCTGGTTTTAACTTCATACTGCTAAAAGAGGTACTGAAGAGATTTAAAAACAGTCCTGAATCAACAATGCCACCCCTTTCTTACCCCAGGCAGCAACAGCTTCTGGACACTGGGGGAGGGAGAACACAGCAAGTGTAAAGCAATGAACTCAGTGCTGTCCTGTTACAGTAGAAGGGAAAACTGGACTACACTCAGCCTTCCCACAGAGGTAGCATTTAAACCAACCCTAATGGGAACCTGCCTTCCTGCAAATCTCACCACCATGGGCTACAGGCTACAGTACTCTGTGTCTCCAAGTAAACTTGAAAGGCAGTCTAGGTCATAAACTTTTAGGCAAGTCGTAGTGCTGGGTTAGGTCCATAGACAGTGGACTGGAGGGGCATGTAGCATACTGAGAAAGCAGCGGGGGCAGCCAAGGGAGTTCTGGCATTGCTCCTCCCCTAATCTCAGGTGGCACAGCTCATGGCTCCAAAAGAGAACCTTTCCTTCCACTTGAGGAGAAGAGAGGGAAGAGTGAAACATGCAAAAGTGTTTTGCATGTAGGATATCAACTCAACCACAGCAGAATAAGGCATTGATCAGAGTAGTGAGGCCCCTACCCCAGACACTACCTCCAAGGTGACATTACTAGATAACACGCTGGCCCAGAAGGGAACAGAACCTGCTGCCTTGAAGGAAAGGACTCAGTACTGGCAGCATTTATCACTTGCTAACTGAAGAGCCCTTGGGTCCTGAATAACCAGCAGTGATACACAAGTACTATAACAAGGGCCTTGGTGAACCTCTGAGATTTGTTGGCTTCAGGTGAGACTCAGTATATAAACAGCCATGGTGGCTATGGGGCGAAATTCCTTCTACTTGTGAAAAGCTGAAGGAAAAATAAAGGAGACTTTTATTCTGCATCTTGGGTACCAGAAAGGGGTTGAAGAGATCAAGTAGGCTCCTGAGGTCTTTGATTCTAGGACTTGACTCTTGGATGGCATTTTTGGACCTGCCCTGGGCCAGAGGGAAGCCCACTGCTCTGAAGGACAACTCCCAGGCCAGGCAGCATTCACAACAGACTTAAGAGACTTTGGGACTTAAGGGAACATCAAACGTAGTCTGGCAGTACTCTCATGGCCTGGGGTGGCAGTGGCTATGGAGTGAAGCTTCTTTGCCTTTTGAAAGGGGAGGGGAGAGTGGGAAGGACTGCCTCATGTGGCTTGAGTGCTAGCTCAGCTGCAATATTTTATAACACCAAATAGACGTCTAAAGTTTTTTACTCTAGTCCCTGACTCCCAAATGACACTTCCGGACCCACTCAGGGCTTAAGGGACCTTGCTGTACTGAAGGGAAGGACACCGGCCTGGCTGGCTTTACCATCTGCTGAATGCAGTACCACAGGGTCTTGAGCAAACATATAAAGAAGATAGGGAGTGGTTGTAGCAGGCCTTGGGTAAGACTCAAGGCTGTGCTGGTGTCAGGTCTAACCTGCAGTCACAGTGCTGGTGATCACAGAGGTGCTTGTGTCACTCCACCCCCAACCTTAGGTGGCTCAGAACAGAGAGAGAGACACAGAGAAAGAATTAGGAATTCTAACAGACAAATTTAACAAAGAGATTGAAATAATTAAAAAGAATCAGGCAGAAATTGTGGTGCTGAAAAATGCAATTAGTGTACTAAAGAATGTATCAGAGTCCTTTAATAATAGAATGGTTCAAGCAGAAGAAAGAATTAGTGAGCTTGAAGGCAGGCTAATTGAAGATACACAGTCAGAGGAAACAAACAAAAAGAATAAAAAGTAATGAAGCGAGTTGGCAGAATCTAGAAAATAGCCTCAAAGGGAAAATCTAAGAGTTATTGGCCTTAAAGAGGAGGTAGAGAAAGAGATGGGGAGAGAAAGTTGTTTTAAAGGGATAAGAATAGAGAACTTCCCAAGCCTAGAGAAATATATCAACATCCAAGCATAAGAAGGTTATAGAACACCAAGTAGATTTAAATAAAAGAAGACCATGCAAGGCATTTGACGATAAAACTCTCAAAAGTCAAGGATAAAGAAAGCGTTCCAAAAGCAGCAAAATCAAAAGACATAACATAAAATGGAGCTCCAATATGTCTGGTAGCAGATTTTTTTTTTTTTTTTATCAGAAACTTACAGGTCAGGAGAGAGTGGCATGGCATATTTAAAGTGCTGAAGGAAAAAAAAAAAAAAAGCTTTTAACCTGGAATAGTAAATCTGATGAGAACAGCCTTCAAACATGAAGAAAAAATAATACTTTCCCAGACAAACAAAAGTGAGGGATTTCATCAATACCAGACCTGTCCTATAAAAAATGCTAAAACACTTCAATCAGAAAGAAAACGATGCTAATAAGCAATAAATAATCTCCAGAAGGTAAAAACTTGCTGATAATTGTAGGGACACAGAAAAACACAGAATATTTTAACACTGTAACTGCGGTGTGTAAATTACTCTTATCCTAAGTATAAAGACTAAATGATGAACCAATCAAAAATAATAACCACAACAACTTTTCAAGACATAACCAATACAATAAGATATAAGTAGAAACAACAAAAAGTTAAAAAAGGGGGATAAAGTTGAGGCATGGGGTTTTTATTAGTATCTTTTTACTTGTATGTTTGTTTGTTTATGGAAATAGTGTTGTTGTTAGGTTAAAATAATGGCTTATACGATAACATTTGCAAGCCTCATGGTAAACTCAAACCCAAAAACATACAATGGACATGCAAAAAATAAAAAGCAAGAAACTAAATTATATAATCAGACAAAATCACCTTCACTTGTTGAAGACAGAAAAAAGAAAGAAGGAAGAGATTACAAAGCAACCAGAAAACAAATAACAAAATATCAGGTATAAATCCTCACTTATCAATAAAAACATTGAATGTAAATGAGCTAAACTCTTCAATCAAAAGACATAGACTGGCTGAATGGATGAAAAACAAAACCCATTAATTTGTTCCCTGCAAGAAATACACTTCACCTATAAAAATACACATAAACTGAAAACAAAGGGGTGAAAAAAGATAGTCCATCTCAACAAAAAACAAAAAAGATCAGATGTTGCAATCCTTAAATCAGACAAAGTAGATTTCAAGGCAAAACTGTAAGAAGAGACAAAGAAGGTCATTGTATAATGATAAAAGGGTCAATTCAGCAAGAGGATATAACAGTTTTAAATATATATGCAACCAACACTGGAGCATCCAGATATATAAAGGAAATATTAGAGCCAATGAGAGGCATAGGCCACAATACAATAGCTGGAAACTTTAACACCCCACTTTCAGCATCGGACAGATCTTTCAGACAAAAATTCAATAAAGATACACCAAGCTTAATCTGCGTTATAGACCAAATGAATCTAACAAGACATTCATAGATTCTTTAGATTTCTGTGAGCTCTTTTCCTCAGCACATGGATCATTTTCAAGGATAGACTATATGTTAGGCCACAAAACAAACCTTAAAAAAAAAAAAAAAAAAAAAAAAAAAACCTGAAATAACATCAAGCATCTTCTCTGACCACAATGGAATAAAACTAGAAATTGATAACAAAAGGGATTTTGGAAATTATATGAATACATGGATATTAAGTAATATGCTCTTAAATGACCAGAGTGGGTCAATGAAGATATAGAGAAGGAAACTGAAAAAAATTCAGAACAAATGATAATGGAAATGCAACTTACCGAAGCCCATGATATACAGCAAAAGCAATACTCAGTGGGAAGTTTATAAATGCCTACATCAAAAAAAAAACAGAAACATTTCAAATAAACAATATTACAATGCATCTTAAAGAACTAGAAAAGCAAGAGCAACTTCAACCCAAAATTAGCAGAGGTTAAAAAAGAAAAAAAGATCAGAGCAGAAAAAAATAAAATTAAAAGAAAAAACACAAAATATCAATGAAACAAAAAGTTGTTTTTTTGGAAAATTAAATAAAATGAACAAACCTTTAGCCAGACGGAGAAAAAGAGATCCAAATAAATAAAACTAGAAATGTGAAAGGGGACATTAAAAGTAATACTGCAGAAATTCAAAGAATCATTAATGTCTACTATGAACAATGATTTACCAATAAATTGGAAGTTCTAGAAAAAACTGAGAAAATTTCTAGATAAATACCAGCTGCTAATATTGAATCAGAAAGAAATCCAAAAGACAGGAAACAACAAATGTTAGTGAGGATGCAGAGAAAAGGAAATCTTTGTACACTGTTGGTGGGAATGTAAATTAGTATACCCACTATGGAGGTTTGAAGGTTCCTCAAAAAAACTAAAATTGAGCTACTATATAACCCAGCAATTCAACTGCTGAGTATTGATATGGTTTGACTGTGTCCCCATGCAAATCTCATCTTGAATTGTAGCTCCCATAATTCCCATGTCTTGTGGGAGGGACACAGTGGCAGATAATTAAATCATGAGGGCAGTCTCACAAGATCTGATGATTTTATAAGGGAAAACCCCTTTCATTTGGCTCCCATTCTCTTTTGCCATCGCCATGTAAGAAGTACCTTTTGCCTTCCACCATTGTTGTGAATTCTCCCCAGCCATGTGGATCTGAGTCCATTAAACACATTTTTCTTTATAAATTACCCAGTCTTGGGTATGTCTTGATAAGCAGTGTGAAGATAATAATATAGTAAATTGGTACTGGTAGAATGAAGCACTGCTGTAAAGATACCTGAAAATGTGGAAGTGACTTTGGAATTGGATAACAGGCAGAGGCTGGAAGACTTTGGAGGGATCAGAAGAAGACAGGAAAATGTGGGAAAGTTTGGAACTTCCTAGAGACTTATTGAATGGTTTTGACCAAAATGCTGATAATGATATGGACAATGAAATCCAGGCTGAGGTAGTCTCAGATTGAGATGAGGAACTTGTTGGGAACTGGAGTAAAGGTGACTCTTGCTACATTTTAGAAAAGAAACTGGTGGCATTTTACCCCTGCCCTAGTGATTTGTGGAATTTGGAGTTGAGGGAAATGATTTAGGGTGTCTGGCAGAAGAAATTTCTAAGCAACGAAGTATTCAAGAGGTGATTTGGGTGCTGTTAAAAGCATTTTGTTTTAAAAAGGAAACCGAACACAGAAGTCTGGAAAATTTGTAGCCTGAGGATGCAATAGAAAAGAACAACCCATTTTCTGAGGAAAAATTCAAGCTGGCTGCAGAAAATTGCACAAGTAATAAGAAGCCAAATGTTAATTGCCAAAACAATGAGGAAAATGTCTCCAGGGCATGTAAGAGGCTTTTGTGGCAGCCCCTCTCATCACAGGCCCAGAAGCCTAGGAGGAAAAATGGTTTTGTGGGATGGGCCCAGGGACCCCCTGCTGTGTGCAGCCTAGGGATTTGGTGTCCTGTGTTCCAGTGGCTCTAGCCATAGCTAAAAGGGGCCAAGGTACAGCTCGGGCTGTGACTTCAGAGGGTGCAAGCCCAAAGCCTTGGCAGTTTCCACATGATGTTTAGCCTGTGGGTGCACAAAAGCCAAGAATTAAGAATTGGGAACCTCTGCCTAGACTTCAGAGAATGTCTGGAAATGCTGCAAGGGAGGGGCCCTCATTGAGAACCTCTGCTAGGGTAGTGAGGAAGGGAAATGTGGGGTCAAAGCCCTAACACAGAGCCCCCATTAGAACATTGCCTAATGAAGCTGTAAGAAGAGGGCGACCATTCTCCAGACCCCAAAATGGTGGATCCACCAACATCTTGCACCTTCCACCTGGAAAATCTGCAGACGCTCAATGCCAGCCTGTGAAAGCACCTGTGAGTGAGGCTGTACCCTGCAAAGCCACAGGGGCAGAGCTGCCCAAGACCATGGAAACCTACTTCTTACATCAGTGTGACCTGTATATGAGACATGGAGTCAAAAGAGATCATTTTGGAGCTTTAAGATTTGACTGCCCCACTGGGTTTCGGATTTGTATGGTGCCTATAGCCCCTTCAGTATCGCCAACTTCTCCAATTTGGAGTGGGTGTATTTACTCAATGTCTGTACCTTCATTTTATCTAGGAAGTAACTAACTTGCTTTTGATTTTACAGGGTCATAGGCAGAAGGAACTTGCCTTGTCGCAGATGAGACTTCAGACTGTGGACATTTGCGTTAAAGCTGAAATAAGATTTTGGGGAACTGTTGGGAAGGCATAATTGGTTTTGAAATATGAGGATATGAGATTTGGGAGGGGCCAGGGGTGGAAAGATATGATTTGACTGTGTTCCCACCCAAATCTGATCTTGAATTGTGGCTCTCATAATTTCCATGTGTTGTGGGGGAAAAATGGTGGGAGATAATTGAATTGTGGGGGAAGTTTCCCCCATACTGCTCTCATGGTAGTGAATAAATCTCATGAGAGCTGATGGTTTTATAAAGGGAAACCCCTTTTTTTGGCTCTCATTCTGTCTTGCCACCACCATATAAGAAGTTCCTTTCGCCTTCCACCATGATTGTGAGGCTTCCCATGTGGAACTGTAAGTACATTAAATTTCTTTTTCTTTATAAATTACCCAGCCTCAGGTACATGTTTATTAGCAGTGTAAAGATGAATTAAGACAGTATATACCCCAAAGAAAGAAAATCATTCTATTGAAGAGATATCTGCACTTGTATATTTGATGCAGCATTTTTGACAGTAGCTAAGATTTGGAGGCAAACTAAGTGTCCATTAACAGGTGAATGGATTAAAAAAACATGGTATATGTATACAAGGTACACAATAGTACTCACTACTCAGCCATAAAAAGGGTGAGATACAGTTATTTGCAACAATGTGGATGGAACTGGAAATCACCATGTTAAGTGAAATAAGTTAGGCACTGAAAGACAAACATCACATGTTCTCACTTATTTGTGGAATCTAAAAATCAAATCAATTAAACTCCTGAATATAGAGAGCATAAGGATAGTTGGCAGAGGCTGGGAAGGGAAGTGGGAGGTTGGGAGGGGAAGTTGTAGATGGTTAATTGGTACAAAAATCTAGAAGGAATGAATAAGGCCTACAATTTGATAGCATAATAAGGTGACTGTAGTCAATAATAATTTAATTGTATAGTTTAAAATAACAATGTAATTTGATCATTTATAACTCAAATGATAAATGTTTGAGGGGATGATTAATCCGTTCTCCATGAGGTACTTATTTCACATTGCATTCTTATAAAAAATATTCCATGGTACTCCATAAATACATGTACCTACTATGGACTCACAAAAATTAAAAACAGAAAACAAAAAGTACTAAAACAACTCTACATATCTCCAGAGAAGCCTGCTTATCCTCATGTATTTCTCAGTAAATACTCAGAAACCTGATAATTATCCTTAAATTATTTCCTTCTTTTAAGAACCATGTCCATCAATACATTTCCCCTTTTCTTTGTTTCTCCTCATCAGCTTAATATTGGATAGGTTAACCATGCATTTTTATTTGCTCAGGACAGATTTGGGTTGCGTCTATTGTCCCAGCATAATTATTACCAGTGTCCCTTTTATTCGTTAAGGTGCCATGGTTTCACTCACAATTTATAGGATCATGCTGGTCTCAGTTATCATATCTCACCCAGATTACTGCAACTGTGTCACGGCTGTTTTCCCTGCTTTCTTTATTGCACCAGTACAATTCATAATCCACATTACTTCTCATTACTTCCCATTTAGTGATCTTTGAGTGACATTCATTGAGAAACGTGAAGGAACTGGAAGATAACTTAGACTTTCACCACAATATCTATTTAGACTAGCGTCTATGCCCATACGCTTTATCTTCTGCTTATTTTCAGTGATATGTTATTCTATATTAACCCAATTTTTACACTTACACACTAGATCTCATACCTCTTCACTCGCTGAAGATCAGGGCTCCAGAAATTCTTTCTTTCTTATATTTCCAGCCTACATGCATGCCACTTTTTTAACAATGTTAAGAAAAAAAAAAAAATCTGTTCCCATTTTAAATACCAAATACCTGCTTCAATTATTTGCTCTCCATTGTAGCAGACTTCTTGGAAGCCTCTATTTTCCTCTAAGACTGTTGCAATCTGAATTTTCCTACTGACCTTGCCGTTCCACCAGCCATGCCCTTTCAAGGACTCTTAGTGTCCTCCACCTTGCTAAATCCATTGGTCAGTTCTCAGACTTCATTTTGTTCAGTTGATCAGCAAAATTTTATATTATTGGTGCTTCTGTTCTTATTATAATTTCTCCATTTGGCTTCAAGAGTAATATACTCCCTTGATATTCCTCTACCTTTATTGTAACTCCTTTTTAATTGTCTTTCTCCTTTCTATAAACTGTTAACTTTGGAGTGCCCCAAGGTTCACTCCTTCATTCTCTTCTCCATATACATGAAATTTTTAAATAATCTTGTCCTTTCCATGGCTTTAATATCATCCCTGTGTCAATGACTCAAATTTTTCTCCAGTCCAGACTTCTTTCTCAAATTCCAGACTTGCATACCAAGCCATATACTAAATACTTCCTTTTGGGTGCCTCAAACTAAACATGTTTCAAAACTACTTGACCTGCAGCCTCCCCTATCCCTGTTATTGGCGGTTCCATCTTTCCAGGTTTCTCAGGACAAAAATCTTGGAGCTGTTCTTATTTCCTCTCTTTATGTTTCTCTCTATCTCCAAACTGCCAGACTCATTGTTCAAATATATTCAGAATGTGTCTGCATAATATCTGTTGCTAAAGCCCTTGTCTGAGCCACCATCATCTTTTACCTGGATTCCTGAAATAGCTTTTTTTCTTTTTTAAATAGGCTTTATTTTTAAGAAGTTTTATATTCACAGCAAAACTGAGCATATGGTAGAGTGATTCCCCCAACCCTTGCCCCCATACATGCCTAGACTCCTCCATTATCAACATTCCCACCAAAATGGTATGTTTACTACAATTAACGAACCTATATCGATGTATCACTCAAAGTCCATAGTATACATTTGAGTTCATTCTTGATATTATACATTCTATTGGCTTAAACTGATGTATAATATTATGTATCCACCATTATAGTAGCATAGAGAGTAGTTTCACTGTGCTAAAAATTATCTGTGCTCTGCCTATTCATTCCTCCCTCCCCATTTACCATTGAAACCACTGATCTTTTTACTGTCTCTATAGTTTTTCCTTTTGCATAATATCATATAGTTGGAATCCTACAGTATGTAGCCTTTTCAAATTGCCCTCTTTGCCTTAGGAATATAAATGTAAAGGTCCTTCGTGTCTTTTTGTGGCTTGACAGCTCATTTATTTTTAGTGCTAAATAACATTCTATTGTCAGAACATACCATAGTTTATTTATCCATACACCTGCTGAAGGACATCTTGGTTGCTTCTTAGTTTTGTCAATCACAAATAAAGCTTTCATAAACCTCCATGTGCAGGTTTTTTTGTGTATATATGCTTTCAACTCTTTTAGGTAAATGCCAAGGAATATGACTAATGGATTGTATGGCAAGAGTATGTTTAGTTTTTTAAGAAACTGCTAAACTGTTTTCCAAAGTGGCTGTACCATTTTGCATTCCCACCAGCAATGAATGCAAGTTTCTGTTGCTTCATATCCTTGCCAGCATTTGGTGTTGTCAGTGTTCTGAACTTTGACCATTTTGTTGTTTTAATTTGTAGTAGGTAGTAGTTTTATAATTTCATTGGGGTCTCTCTATTATTCATTCTGAACAATGCAGTTAGAGTAGTTTAAAATATAAGACAAATTATGTCATTCCTTTCCTTAAAATATTGCATTGGCATATGTTTTTACAGAGTCCTTCTAATGGCCGACAAGGCTTTATATAATAATCACTCTCTCTCTTACCCATCTGCCTTTTCTCTTACCTTTTCCCTAACTCCCTCTGCCCTAGCCACACTGCTCTTACTGCTGCTTTTAGAAAATGCCAGGCATGGTCCTGTCTTATTGCTGTTTCTCTTTGCCAGTGAAACTCTTTTTCCCATTACCTGTTTAGCTACCTTTCTTACCTACCTCAAACCTTTACTCAACTTTTACCTTATTGAGTCTTATTCAAATAATTCTGTTTAATATAGCAACTTTCCCCACTACCAGAGACCCTGGCCACTTTTGCCCCACCCCCACTCACGATACTCCCTGTACTGTTCCATTCTTTTGTTTCCATAAAAATGTTTATAATCACCTACTAATTTAATATTTCCTTGTTTATTATATTTATTATTTTTTTCCTTCCTTCAATGGAGTGTGAACTCCTCGAAAAGAAAGTATTTAGTTTGTTTGGTTCAGTCATATATCCAAAGAGTGGAGAATAGTTTTTAGCACAAAGTGAAAGATCAAAAAAAGTATTTGTTAAATAAATATATGAATGAATGAAGTAGATTTTATAGAGTCAATTTTATTATTTCTGTCAAAACTCTTCATTCTACTCAAAACTCTTTAGTGGCTTCCCATTCCACTTTAAATAAAGGCCATTTTTCTTTCTTTTTTTCTTTACTTGACTTACAAGATTAAATGTATACTCTGCTTCTCTATACATGCTTATTTACTCATCTCTTGTCATTCTCCTTTCTATATACTCCAAAAACAAGGAAATTCTTTCAGTTTTTGAGATAAACAGATTTTTTTTTCTGTTCTAATACTTTTGCTTACATTATTCCTTCAGCCAATAATATTCTTATTCAGGTCTTTCACCACTTAGCTTAATTTTATCCTCTCACCATGACATTTCTATCAAAATACATTTCATCCTGATATTTTTCTTCAGGCAACCCATTTTACTATTAATTATAGTTTTCTTGTTCATTTGTGTCTGTCTTTTCCACTGGACCATAAGCTCAGGGAAGGCAAGAATGCCTCTCTTTTGCTAACCATTGAACATCTAAAACTCTCATACTATTACTGATATACATTAAGTAGCTTATGAATAGGAATGAAGTAGACATTTGATGAGAATATCATCCTCTGTGTCATATCTCCAAGACACATAAGTCATTTTAGTAGTGGCTAAAAGAGTGTAAACTCACATACGAAGAGTGGAGGTCCCAGTATATGGTAACATTTTCAAGCTACTACCCAACAATCTGAAAAATCTTCCAAAGCTGCTTTGTTGCATTTGAGTTGGACCAACAAGATTCATCAATGTCAAGGTTTAGTTTCTGTGAGTAAATTTCCATTTTTTCTTGATCTTTATAGGTCTTCTTTACATGTTTAAAGCTCTGAAACAATATACTAAAGCCCTGAAGTAGAAACCAATTATAAATAGAATGGTTCATCTTCCATAGGAAATTGTAGATATAGGGTATTCACTATTAATATAAATTAATTAATGTAAATCCTCTAGGAAGGAACCATTGATTTCTCTCAGAAATAAATTGGAAATGATCAATCACTATATTAGAAGTATGGCAGTAGCATCATTTATCAGATGCTAATTGTCATAGTGGGCTAAGAATGCCCTTTTGGCTTAGAAATATGGTGTCCCTGGGGAAAAGTAGCTTGAATCATTACAATAATTAACGTGCATACAACTGTCTCTCAGAGCTTCATTACTCTTAATATTGGGTTTAAGATTTGAGTTCAGATGAGCTTACAGTGTTTTAAAGGATCATTGTGGTTTTATTCTTTTAATTCATGAATGATCAGGAGTCAAAAAAAATTTATATACAATGATTTCAAAGTGTAAGTGTGGGGATATAAAGTGTGAATAATCAGTTTCTATTTTATATTTGTATATAATACAAATAACATTGATCTCTAAATGAGGCTATGATAATCTCAGAATGTTGGGCATTTATTTAAAATTCAGATTTACACTTCAATGCTTAAAGTTAATTTATTCTAAAGGCAAATTTATTTATTTATCACTATAAGCAAAGCCTTCTCACTTTATACACAACCTTTAAATTTTATATTAATATTGCAAGATTTTACTCATTTATTTATTCAATAAGAATTTGGTAGCCTATTATATGTTAAAGTGTGATTTAATGCATTAAAATGATTATACACCAATTTCTATAGTTTATATATTTTAATCTTATTAACCACATTTCTCATTTTTAAAAAATGAAAACATATCTGGAAAGCAGTATGTAAAGGACACATATATGTACAGATCAATATTGGATATTTACTCTCCACAATGTTTCAAAGCTCTGTGGAATAGCTGTTAAAATATCCATTATTATTCCAGGCATCTGACATAATATCAATAGATTTTTGGAAGGTATTCTGGGTGAGGTTATGCATTATTTATATGCACTGACAATATGCCAAGATGGAATAAGAAAATAGCGTGCCGTTAGCTTTCATTGTATATAGTCACACCAATGGAAAAGAATGGATAAAAGTTATTTGCTAATCACAGGAACATTAGGCACCTTCAAAATGTTAACTGAATTTAAATGCACAATTGAATTTCAAATAATCTTCCATGAACAAATTGGCTTTCAATATCAGAATAGTAAAATCAATGCAGATTATAAATAGTTTCATAATCTTTTCTAGAGATAAAATAATTTCTTTATAATACATATTCTTTGTGGAAAGAGTATTTTTCTATTTTGTATTTTTAATAGAAAAACATAAAACCGTGTTGGTATCTTTGGTTATTTACAAAAATATTCAGTAGTTTACATAAACCTTAACATCCAAGAATGGGGTGAGATTGAAGGTGCACATACTCTGGTCTGTTTTTCCAATAATTACAAAAACATGTGTTTCTGACACTGCCAGTTTGAAATTGTTGTTGAAAACATAAAATAAATTACAAGTGACTAACGAGCAATTTACAGAAGATACACGATATAGCTCAATAGTCAGCAGACATAGGTTGCATATGGAATTGCTATAGTAACCAAAACTAATCAAGAGCAGGCACCATTTTCTAATTATAGCTGGAAAGCACTGAACCTTGTGCAGTGCACCAGCAAATTGGACCCTGTAGATTCAAAGTGATTTCACTGCTTGTCATTATAGGCATTATCCAGGGCAGGATATTCGTAGAATGAAGTTTCTGCAATTTGTTAAAGGTATTACATTCATATTTATAGTTTAGTTCTATAATGGCATATTATATTTACTGTTACAAAATTATAATTAAAAGACATTTATATGTCTATTTGAGAGTAATATGAAATTTAATAAACAATGTTTTTTTAATGGTATGGGAACTAAAGAGTAACTAAGGAGACAAAAGGGAAAATAAATTTAAAAACTTGTTAAATGGGCTTTTTGATGACATTTTGATCATGTTACATTATCTTGACAACCTTGGATAAACTCTTCATTAAGCTTCTGTGTTCTCATTTATACTATTTAGATAAGAACAATAACTACATATTCTCTCAATAAAACATGAATATTTTGTTAAAGACTTATCTTTTAGGGTAGGTTTGTTGGTGACACATTGTCTTAGCTTTCTTTCATCTGAGAATATCTTAATTAATTAATTAAATTTTTTGAGATGGAGTTTTGCTCTTATCACCCAAGCTGGAGTGCAATGGCATGATCTCAGCTCACTGCAACCTCCACCTCCTGGGTTCAAGTGATTCTTCTGCCTCAGCCTCCCAAGTAGCTGCAGCTACAGGTGCATGCCATCATGCCCAGCTAATTTTTTGTTTTTGTTTTGGTATTTTTAGTAGAGACGATGTTTTACCATGTTAGCTAGGATGGTATTCATCTCCTGATCTTGTGATCTGCCCGCCTCAGCCTCCCAAAGTGCTGGGACTACAGTCGTGAGCCACCGAGAGACACTGTGCCCAGATGCTTATGTATATTCTTAATTCACAGATACCAACAATAAGGCTACTCATTAAGAGTAAGTAGGAAGTTTGGACAGAAAAGAAGTGATAAGGAAAATATGCAAGCACACCACCACCACCAAGTAAGAAATAAAGAAATAAAGAAAAAAAGATAAAAAGAAAGGAAAAAATAAAGAAAGAGAAAGGAAAGAAGGAATGAAGGAAGGAAAGGAGAGAGGGAGGGAGGGAGGGAGGGAAAGAAAGAAACTTTAGTGTATTATAAACAAAAAGGAAACTATTCTTGAAGAAAATATAACTTAAAGAACAGGAGAAAATTACCCAGTGATTCTTCATACTATAAAAAATAAGTTAATGAACTTAATGAAAAATGAAGTCAAAGACAACATAAAAATAGAGATTGCAAAACTAAAAACATAAATGGTGAATTATTTCTGAATATATAATAAACAGACTTTAATGTACTGACATAGAGAAAGGTTTGAGATAATCACAGTGATTTGTAAATGGTGGATGTGAGATTAAAATATTAATGAAATTAGGGAGGAGATAAAAATGTAATGGATAAACATAGTTAAAAATAAGTGTATTTGATGTCCTTGAAGAGGACAACCAACTCCTGCCAAAATGGAACAAATAAAACTATTAAAAGATACGGTAGAAAAAAACTAAAATATGAAGAAAACTGAAACTAAGGAATGAAAAGGCATGCCACATTCTTGGAATAAATTGATTTAAAAAATAAAGCAATATATGCTGATTAAATCATTGCACTTCAATGATCAAAGAAAAACTTTTGGAGAATCAAGTGGAAAAAAATGAGTCACATATGAAGAAAAAGATCAGATTGGCCTAAAATTTCCCCTCAGCAAGTTTGAATGTGGCAAGGAAAATAAGTAATATAAATATACTCTGATGGCAGGGACTGGGGGGAGTGAGTTGCAAGAATATTGTATTAGTCTTGGTTACGTTTTCAAGAACTAGATAATAAGCAAATATTAATCATGAGAGAACTTAGGAAATTTAGAAATAAATTTAAAATAATCTACTTATGTAGGCAATCTAGCCAAAAAGCCAATTAAAAAATAAATGGAGGAGGCTTTGTCCTCACTGAGCAATGAACACTACTTTGGGGAAATAAATCTGAGTCATGAATTCTATACCCAGCCATACCTCCTTTCAAGTATTATGGCAACAGTCATTTTTAAGAAGGTAAGATCTCAAGCAAGAACTCAAGAAATGTCATCTGTAAGAAAAATTTCTAAAGAAATACTTACAATTCAGCCAACTATGAAAATTATTAAATTAAGGAGGACAAGTAAATAGGATGCCTAGTGGTAAGTATTGAACCTATTAAAATGTGTGTGTGTGTGTGTGTGTGTGTGTGTGTGTAAGGTATAATGTGTGTAATAACTTATGACCCAGTAGTGGACATGTAGCTGATAAAAATTGTGAGCTAGAAGGAAATGAAGAGGGAGAAAGTAGAAGGAATAATTTGTTTAGCTTTGTGACAAAAAGTCAGCCAATACTGTCTAAAATTGAAATATGGAATTAACAAAAGTCACCAACCCTTCTTATTATCATTTATTTATCTAGTAATCTGGTTACTGGCTTCCAGGTCTACTTTTCACCCCTGCCAATGGTCTTCTCTGTATGTCATGGAGTCAATTTCTATAAGCTATATTTCTTAGGCTTCTTTACCCAGGGACTTTCAGTTAGGTTTGGGCAATGGGAATCAATGGTGGCAGATAGATGGGTGGGGAAAAGCTAAGATATTCCTTTCTTTCTTGTTCTCTGCTTTGGATGATGTCTCTGGCAGTAACTGTATTTATTGTGTGAGCCCAGCTCCCAAAATACTGCCCCCATAGTGCCTGCTTCCTCCATCCAAGCAGCCCCGGCTTTTGTGCTTTGAAAAGCCACTTCCTTCTTTATCCCTGAATGGTGGTGGTTTCTTGACATTTTTAAAAATTAAATTGTGCTGATTTTTGTGATTATTGTAACTAACTCCTCACATTAAATTTCCCTTATTTAACCATCCAATGGACCACGCGGCATAGGTTTTGTTTTCTTGATTATACCTTGACAGCTATATATCATCCACAAAGATAACTTTAAGTCAGTAATATCTCTTACAGTAAACAGATATGTGTAATCCATTTTTAAAGTTGTATTTTAACTCCCTATCTACATATCTTTATAGATGTGGCTATAGATCTAGATATCTCAGAGATTTAGATATCTTAGAGATATCAATATCTATAGTCACATCTGTAGAGATATATATATATATATATATATATATTTTTTTTTTTTTTTATTGCATAGAAAAGTATCTGGTAGTTCAGCTTAACTTAATAATCATTATTTTTCGATACGATATGGTCTTCTTTTCACTTCTTTTTTGAACTTTTGTTGTATTAAAGAAGTAAACATATATAATTTTCTATATTTGATAAAAATACCATACATTTGTCTTTAAAATAATCTTTTTGGAGGCAATTAAGAAAATATATCAATTTCAGCCACCATCAAATTAATTTAATAATGATTGTCCAGGTGACTAGACACATTAATTTTATACTCACTACCAGGGCATTGACTTAGTCATTTTTAAATGTGAGCCTGTAGATCTTATGAAACTGATTTATGCCTTGTACGAGAGCGATTGTGCAGTTACCAGATACATTTTTCCCTGTGGACCACTAATATACATCATAACAAGAGAAGACAGAAAGATGAGAGAAGCTAGAGAAAAAAGACAATTAACTAAAACATAAAACAAAATATGTGTGTTTGTGTGATGTGTGTATTGCTGTATACAATTATATATAATTAACAATCAAACTTTTTAAACATGTAATTTATTTAAGTAGCTGGAAGTTGTTTTCCTTTATAAAAATTTAAGAAAATAACATTCTTTGTCTAATTAGATATGTGAGTTGAAAATAAGCTGTCTGTAACTTTGACATAGAAATACTAAACTGGATTCCTTTTAAATATTCTTTTGAGTCAGGAAAGATCGATAGAAAGATAGAAATAATTGCGACCTTTCTTCAACAAGAAATTAAGAACTGCTGGCAGGTCTTAAAAGATAACATGTTAGTTAACATTGCCTATTAGTTATCAAATAAATATCTACCTTTTGATGACCTAGTTATGGAAGAATACATAAAAATGTGCAGTGCTGTCACTGGAAGGAAGAAATAAGAGTATAGTCATTATTCAAGTATCCTATTTTACATTAAACTGGGTAAATATACTTCTGTTTGCTCTGCTTTAAATATTTTAAATATTCTATTAATGCTTTTAAATATTCTATTCTGAAGCTCTGGTGTGAGTTAAAATAAGTGTTTTACAATGGCTTCTTGAAGGTATAATTACATATAACAAATAATTTAAAAAATAATACAGTTATAGAATATAGAATAAACTTTTTTTTTTTTTTTTTTGAGACTGAGTTTCGCTGTTGTCACCCAGGCTGGAGTACAATAGCATGACCTTGGCTCACTGCTACCTCCACCTCCTGGGTTCAAGTGATTCTCCTGCCTTAGCCTCCCAAGTAGCTGGGATTACAGGTGCCCGCTACCACACCTGGCTAATTTTTGTATTTTTAGTAGAGACGGGGTTTCATCATGTTGGCCAGGCTGGTCTTGAACTCCTGACCTCAGGTGATCTGCCTGCCTCTGCCTCCCAAAGTGCTGGGATTACAGGCATGAGCCACCGCACCCAGCCCTAGTAGCTTTTAATAAGTGGGAATTTATAATGTTTCGAAGCTAGGATGAAATTTGAGAATTTGTCCTCATAATCTTTTCTGCAGACTATTTCAAAGGAGAGATGTTGCTAAGCTTTAACTGAGTCCAGAAATTGCTAATGGGGAGATTATTTTGGAAATTACTGATGATACTGTCATTCATTGTGTTTATAGTCAGTCATTATTATTTTTTTATTTTTATTTTTATTTTTTCAAATTCTGTTCCCATACCATGTCAGAGAGAAAAGGACAAATTAAAATGTGTGACTTGTAGAAAGTTCAAAGACTCTTCTTTTGACCAAATTTTAGTCAGGCTTCCCTGAGCCTTCTTTCAGTTTGAACAACCCCCACTTCCACCAGTTTTTGGCCTAATCAGCCCAGTCTGAGCAAATAATCCTGCTTTGTCATCCCCTACCTTTGATATCAGATGAAGTTCATTATCATTCACCTTTGATGTCTTGGCCTGCTTTTAGCAAGACTCCTGTTAGACCAGTTTAGCAAGAATTCCTATCCTTGATCTCCTGTTAGCAATTTTTCACCCACTGAGATCCTTACTATGGTTATGGCTATTGCAATACCACTATTGCAGTCTTGAATAAAGTCTGTCACTACTCACAGATGGGGCCCTACATTGCAGGAGGACAGGCACACGGAAACTAATTCCATTACTGAAGGCTCCACCCTCATGATCTCCTAATACCATCACCTTTGGGGTTAGGATTTCAACATACGAATTTTAGGGGTACATAAACTCTCAGACCATAGCAAACAACTTTACTGTTAGCTACTATGCCCAACACAGCATTTAGAATCAGACAAATGCAAATTGGAATCTTGTTGAGCAATAGATTACTTTTTGTTTGACAGAAAATAAGAATCCTAATACTACCAACCTACCAGAGTCCTTGTGAAGATAAACAGTATATGTAGAATATTTAGAACAGTATTTGCATATGGTAAATGTCCAATAAATAATATATATTATATATTATTATGGAATCATGATATTAGTACTACGAATAATAATAATTTGAAGAAGAAGAAGAGGAAAAGGGCAAATGACATATTTTAGGGGTTGTGTATATGTGCATGTGCCTATTTAAAATGGTTTTGTGCATTTTGAAAGGGAAGTAGAGTGGAAATTATTAGCTTATGCCTTCCAGCATGCAGTTCCTCTGCAGGTAACAATACGCTGCTTTTGCTTCAGGAAAAATATACTTTTTATTTGTATACAGCTGGAGCTCTGCTTAAGATGCTCTGCTCTCTCTGCTCACCTTGATGTTGGTGTTCTGAGAGACTTGAGCTGATTGTTTGGGTCCTTAGATGTTTCCTGTTTCTTTGGCCCTTTTGTATTTGTATTTTCATTTTTTTCCAGTCATTCTTATAAGTCTGTGAAGGATTAATATACCTTTAATAAATCCTCTTTCACATAGATTGACCAGGGACAATATCTGTTGTTTGCAACCATGTAACTCTACCTGGTATTAAAAGGACCTAACAATGAGCTAGAGGTGTAAGACATTAGGGAAAGAATAAAAGTGAATAGAATTAAAAAAACAACGAAGTGGAGCTGTCATTCTAGAGCAGAAGGTAGGCTTTCTGTCAATTCATCTAGGATTACAACAGCGGGGAGGGGAGAGAACAGAATTATAGAGAAGAATGTGTGGAAGCAAAAGGCATTATAATAGATTTATATGTGAAAGCACACATAGATAAACTTGATCTCAGTAAAGACAAGTATCACACAATCATCCGTTCTAAATAAGAATAAAAGGAAGGAAGTGGGATCTTAAGAAAAAAAGAGGGAACAAAATAATCACCATGAAGGGTCATCTGAAAAAAGAGGACTCATAAAGCTAAGTGTTTTTTAGGCATTGGCAAGGAAACCTCATATTGAATTTAAGAGAGAGAGCACTAAGTATTCCAATATTTTTTCTTTTTTTTTAAATTATAATACTGAATTTTTATTGAAATAAGCACACTAAATCAAACCAATTACAAAGATACATGGGTCACACCAAGAAAACATTTTCAGTTATGCTGACAGCCCCAAATGTTTTCCACATTTTTCAAAGACAGTTTTTAATGTCATGGGGAAATTGCTCACGACATTAAAATGAAAAAAGCAAAATACAGTATACATGCAGTATCTCAACTATGAAATAATTTTAATATTTATACATTGAAAAAAAGACTAGAAGAAAATGCACCAAACATTGAACTGCAGTTTATCTCTATATAGTGGAATAACAAGATACTCATTTTTTAATTTTTGAAAACTTTCAAATTTTCCAAGAAATTTTTTATAAATCATAAAATCAGTGAGAAAATTAAATTGAATATCAAAACTGCTTAAACAAGCACTAGGCTGAGTCACCTGGCTTTGAGGTATGCTACATGGCCTCCTTTTTCACTGCAATGAAAAAAATGTCTAACAAAATTTTATTGCAGGTTCAAGACAATGTTGCATTACTGATGTTGGAAGCTTTATGTCCCACATCCTCGAACATCAGCCGCTAACCTTAATCTACAGAAAATGCCAACTTTTCACTGAAAACTTTAATGCTACCTGAATTGCCTTAATTGTTCTTTTCAGGGGCTGGCTTGAACAAAGGGGCATAATTTACAAATTCCAGCCTTCACAGGAAATTTAAAGATTCTTTAAAATAACTCATTTTAAGCAATTAAGAGATTGCTTTGGTGCATTAATCTCTTACATCTTAATTTCCTAAAGTTTTTCAGACACATTTCACTGTTAAACAGTTATCAACAGTTATTTCAAGAAGACGCAGACTGCAACATTCAACAAGCATTCCTTAAGAATCTACAGTGTTCCATACACTGCCAGGAGTGTGGATTTCCAGAGAGAAGAAAGGATTCTGAAAGATGGATGGGTATATCCAACAGGTTGGTTCTAATTAATCCTCTGTAACAGAAAACTGCAAGAAGTTTCTTTCATACTATACCATCAGTTTTGTTTTGCTCTGAGACCGAGTTTCACTCCTGTTGCCCAGGCTGGAATGCCATGGCGTGATCTCAACTCACTGCAACCTCCGCCTCCTGAGTTCAAGCCATTCCCCTGCCTCAGCCTCCCGAGCAGCTGGGATTACAGGCACACGCCACGACCCGGCTAATTTTTGTATTTTTAGTAGAGACGGGGCCCCACCATGTTGGCCAGGCTAATCTCAAACTCCTGATCTCAGGTGACCAACCCACTTTGGCTTCCCAAAGTACTGGGATTTTTTTTCTCATGATAAAATCACTCAGTATCAGTAAGCTTTGCCTAATCCAGATTCTTATTTTCTGGCAGCAAGTCATAATGAAAAGTAGTTTCGTTTATATAAGGCAAGCTGGAAAATTAGATTTTCAACCACAGTAAAATATTTGAATCTCAAATAGTGATAAAACCTTGGGAATTAGTGGTATAGTACCACAGTGGACTCAAAGCATAGCATGCCTCAAAGAAACATAGAAAAATATGTCACATCCCTGTCACATCTGTCAGAAAGATGCACAAAACAATATTTAGTACCTAATGGCTGCCTCTGTCATTGAAATATTGAGAAGACTAAAAGGAAAACTTTGAATTATTTATATGCAACACTGTGACTTCAGAAAAAGTATACCTTCTAGTTTCTACGGCTAATTTTATCTCAACTCTCTACACCATAAATGACCAACAGGACTTTGGTGATGATGAAATGTTCTATGACAAAGATAATTTGACATATACAATCTGTGCTGTCACATGTGCCTAGAGGCTAGGCTCCTCTGTTGAATAGCACAGCTTGGCCCAACGTATATGTCTTATTTATCTAGTGATATTCTAAAATCGTATATGCAATATCCAAGAATAGCCCAAATGGAAAGTATAGATAATAATCTAAGAACTGATAAAATATCTAGAATTTTATTGTGGTTTCAATTTGTTTGTAAAGAGAATGCAAATTTTTATTACATATACTAATGCTATCATATATTTTCAGTTTAACTTTAAAAGAAAACAAAGTATGTCGCTGATGGTAAATATTGAGTGTAAATTTTATTGGATTGAAGGACGCAAAGCATTGTTCCTGGGTATGTCTCTGATGATGTTGCCAAAGGAGATAAACATATGAGTCGGTGGACTGAGAGAAGCAGACCCACCCTCAGTCTGGATGGTTGCCATCTAATCAGCTGCCAGCGTGGCAAGAATAAAGCAGGCAGGTCAAAAACGATGAGTTTGTGTCCTTTGTAGGGACATGGATGAACCTGGAAACCATCATTCTTAGCAAACTGACAGAAGAGCAGAAGATCAAACACCGCATGTTCTCACTCATAGGCAGGTGTTGAAAATGAGAACACATGGACACAGGGAGGGGAGCACTATGCACTGGGGTCAGTTGGGGGAAAATAGGGGAGGGACGGTGGGGGGTGGGGAGTAGGGGAGAGATAGCAAGGGGAGAGATGCCAGATATAGGTGATGGGGAGGAAGGCAGCAAATCACACTGCCACATGTGTACCTATGCAACAATCTTGCATGTTCTTCACATGTATCCCAAAACCTAAAATGCAATAAAATAAATAAATGGGGAAAAAAATAATAAAGCGGGCAGAAGAAAGTGGAATAAAGAGACTTGCTGAGTCTTCTGGCCTTCATCTTTCTCCCGTGTTGGATGATTCCTGCACTAGAACATTAGACTCTATGTTTTTCAGTTTTTGGACTCTTGGACCTACACCAGTGATTTGCCAGGGGCTCTCCAGCCTTTGGCCACAGACTGAAGGCTGCACTGTCAGCTTTCCTACTTTTGAGGTTTGGGGACTTGAACTGGCTTCCTGCTCCTCAGTTTGCAGATGACTTATTGTGGGACTTCATCTGGTGATTGCGTGAGTTAATACTCCTAATAAACTCCCCTTCATATATACATATATCCTTTTAGGCCTATCCCTTTAGAGAACCCTGATTAATACAATGTCTAAATCCTAAATTAATTTTTTTACCCAAGTGGGAAAGAATATGAGATTATTTTTTAAAGATATAAAGAATTACCTTAAATTAAATTTTACTTAATTTACACTTAATGTGTTTTTAGGAAATGATTCATTCCTATTTTTGGAGGATTTACTTATTTGAGTGACATATCCACTGAATACATTTCATGAAACATTGAAACAATATTTTGCTTTATCACTAAGAATTTTGTTCCTGGAGTTCTGACCTTAATTTACAAATAAACTAGTATCAAAACTGTTATAATAAAAGATAATTTAACATATATTTTTAACAGTGTGCAGTAAATGTCATTGTTTAAGAAATAGTTCCAATGTAAAATTTCAGGGAATTGGGGACAGTGGAGAATAGGAGAGAAAAATTATTCAGATATTTCTATCTTGGTCCATATAGGTAGCAATGCAAATGCAACCTTTGAGATCCTCTTGCTGCCAGAAATGTCCAATCAACTGAGGAAGATATCATAAGTAATTGTAAGGTAGAGTAGTAAGGAACACATGTGAAAATACAGAGGAAGAAAGATGAATTCAAATCTGATAAAATTCTAGGAGGTGGACAGAAAGATACGTTTCTGATCATATAGATATTAAATGAATTATCATGCTATGTTTATAAACTATGGGAATATAAAAATTAACATCTGTTGAAACCTCTGTATATAAAAAACTACATAAGAAATGATTGTTCATTAACTTACATTTTATTAGAATTATGCAAAAAAAAAAGAAAAGACGTAATTTCTTATGAGAGAGTTCACAATGCAGAGAGAAGTAGATTATATTTGTTAAGATATAGGAGACATATTTTCTGCATGTATAGCATTTTTTATACAAGTAGGGAATAATATGAAATTACTTCTTAAAGATATAAAGAACTACCTTAAATTAAATATTATTTCATTCACACTTAATGGTTTTTTAGGAAATGATTTATACCTATTTTTGGAGGATTTGCTGATTTGTCTGACATATCCATGGAATACATTTTGATAAAACTTTGAAACAATATTTTTCTCTATTCCTAAGCATTTTGCTACTGAAGTTTATATCCTAATTTACAAATAAGTATATCTATTACTGTTGGTAAGTTTAGCTATATTAACAACAGAAAAATATATTAAAGACACAAGTACATACAGAAAAATGGTATGCAAACACACACACACATGCACACACACAGAGACACACACACACACACACAAATAATAATTAATGGATTTTTCTCAAAGTCTAGAAGATTGAACCCCTGGCTGCATCTCCATAAAAACAAAAGGTGTACATTTTAGTCAGTTATATGGATGTGTTATCTTCATACAAGAAAAATGCTACCATATGTATATATCAGTTATCATGTAGGAGCTACCAACACCATAGGAAAACACAATACTTAACATGGCTTATGTGGTAGAATTTAGATATACTTTAGGTTAATATACGTAGGGAGAAGGATATAAGTTAAGATAGTATAAAGGCAGTATTTTGCTTATATATAGCTAGAAATATGTGTATGAGATTCAAATAACTAAAAATTAAGTTGTATCCATGGAATGTAATAACCATATTCAGTACAGCGTGCTTAATGCCAAAATGGATTACAGAATAAATTCTGCCTTAAACATATAGTTTGATTTGGATAATTGTCCTCATAGCTACTTTTTCTTCTCTTAAACTTCACATTTAATAATGACTACATTAATTGCCAGACTTGAAAGCCTGCAATTAGTTTAACATTTAATTTCCCAAAATGAATCACGTGAATGCTAATTTCAAAGGATGTTCAACAAGTTGCAAAATGGCCATTTAAAAATTAAATCATTTTCTTTACTGATGAACTAGTTAGAACTTTTAATATGTTAGTATACATCATTTATTCTCTACCTCATTTATTCTATTCAGGAGACATTTTAATAGTATTTTAAAATAAGCTATTGTGGGCTTATTCTTTGCTGGGGTGAATGAAATAAATAGGGACCCAAGTATCATGGATTTATAGACTAATGTGGAAGACAGATATGAAATAAACAAACATACATACAAGTAGACAAACACATGTAGAAGTAAAAGATACACAGAGAGAAGATATAATATTTCTCACAAATAAGACAACATGACTATTTTTTTCACAGCATCTCAGGGCACTAATATTAGGACCAGATTTAGGGAAGTTGTGATTATGAATTTCCTAGCCTTGTCATTTGTCTTTATGTGATATATTTGCCTTTTGTAACTAATAAACGACACCTTCTCAAATATGTTGCTTTTTGCTTGGGGCAATAATTTCTGTGCTCTGATTACCTTCATATTCTGTGGTTTCCATGAGACAATTGTAATAATTAAACTAAGAACTTTGAAATGTAAAGTATTTTTACTTTTTGGTTTCTAGCCATGATACAATGGCATGTTACTAAAGTTAGGATGACCTCCAACAATAAATATAATGCATTTGTGTAATTTTATTAGAATATATTAATTCAATAATAAATGATAACTGAATTATACTAAATCATATTTTCCTGGGGCCATTTGCAAGAGTTGAAATGATTAACTCTCTATTCTTTCACATTTTTGTAGATTGGCGTGTTTTTCAAATTTAGACTTTTATAAAACTTTTTACTTAATTGTACTCCTAATGTACCTGTCAGTCTGGAGAAGATTACCAAGACAATTTATCAAATAAATAATAGCATTTAAAGTGAAATATGAATACCTATGAAAATATGTCTAACAAAATAGATTATTTGGGCTTTGTGTCTTAATTTTTTTCTTTATCACAAGTCATCAAGCAAGAGCATCCTAATTTTAAAAATATATTTAATAAAACTCATTTTCCTATTGTACACATATTTTGCTTTTGAGTCATTATCTGTTTCTTATCTATATTATTCCAGGAAATAAAATGATTATATGAGAAATAATATACTTCTACTGAGTATTGCGACTAAAACAGAATGCAGAATGCAAGAAAACTTTGTGGTCCCAAATTTCCAATTATGTATGTTACTTGTCAAATTCCTCCATATTTTAATTGCTGGAGCAGTTTTTAGTGAAGCCATGAAGACCATTCACCATTGCGATTCAATGTTGAGTGTGAGTGAGTGTTGTCTACACACAATTTTAGCTACATCTTTATTTTTCTAGAATAAAGACCTAGCTAAAGAGGACTATTTAAACTACTGCAAGTCAGAGACAAGGTCTCATCTACTCTCTTTACAGACTACATGAAGCCACTTATTGAAAGGTTTACCACCAAATTAAACATTGCAAAAATGTAAATTTAAATCAAGGAAATAGAGTTAGCACTTTCTAGAATTTGTTTATGATTAACTTTATTAGTCTTCACTAACAAAACAATTCAGATTCTATGTGGGCAATAGAGAATGAAAAAAGAGACATAAATTTATTATAAATGTGCATAATAAATACACACAATAAATTTTGTGTATCAATGTATAATGTGCTATTTTTACTCTTCCTTTCAATTAAATGACTGTAAATGTCTACCTCAATACATATCATCTATGCATCAAATGAATTATGTTTTTCTTAACCATTTTGTCATTCATGCATTTAATTCTTCACTCAGTCGATGACTTACTACAACTTCTACAAAGTGTTAAGACTTTGATCACATAAGAAATTAACAAATGTGTAAGACAAACACTTTTATTACATAGCTGAGAATTTTTTTCCCTTGGAAACACTGTTAACAAATTATTTCAAGTTCCAACAACGGAATAAAAAATTATAAAATTTGAGTTGGTTATTTCATAAAACTATAAAAAGCAATTTATGAGTAGTAAAACTAAGTAGATTAGCAGAATTTAATAAATAATCAGTTTTGACAGTGGAAATATAACCAGCACCTTAAGTTATATATTTTCTAAGTGCTTATTTTTATATCAAGTAAGATTTTACTTATTTGATTTATTACATTTCACAAAATTCTGCTTATTAACTTATTTGTTATTACATAAATAAAAAAATACACTAAACTCTTTATCAAGTTCTCTTTTTATATTTACTAATAAAAATAAAGGAAAAGCAAGAACAAATGCTTTGATAATAATTTAAGTCTGGCACTAAAATAATAAAAGACATAAGAGATGAAAACCTCATATTAAACTTTGCTTTTTGTTCTGAGGTATTTGAAAATGATGTTTATCTGTCAAGAACCTTGGAAAATACAAAATCTTACATGTCAAATATTCAATCACTCTTAGTTATTATATAGTAAGAAAAAGACTAATAATTCTAGCTTTGAAAGTATAAATCAAAACAATTTTTAAAAGAAAATTTAAAAATTGATTTATTTTTCCAATATAGAGGTCTAAAACAATACTAGGCTACATATTTAATTCTTAACATTCTATTTAACTCATAGTACAGTAAGTGTAATGCCAAAATCATGTGAGAATTACAATAAAAATACTTTTCTATTGAACTGAGTTTTCTTAGTACTCTCATACACTATCAAAATTAAACTATCAAGATTATTAAAACTATAAAATTATCAAGATTCATAGCAATTCCAAATATCTTGATCTACAAAAATTATTGTAATAGAGATAAAGATTCAAATGGTAAATGGAATTTCTTGACTTTCCCCTACATTGGCAAGAATTCCATTTGATTGATAGTAACTTCCTGACTTGTTGAATTGAGAAAGAGTCTGAGACCATGTTGGAACTCTGCATTTGCTGATTAGTTTCTGCCAGCTCCACTGGGATGAAAGATTAGGGACATGTACAGCACATATTTACCATAGGCTGTCTCTAACTTTTCATTAGGAATATTTATTTGTGTGTGCAGATTGTCAGTTGGTCAAACCAGTAATAGAAAGTGCCTCTATTTAGCTGTCTTATTGATTTACATCATAAGTAGAAACTATCCTATGCCATTATTAAGTTGGTGATATGGTTCCACTACAGTTCTGTTACTGAGCAGGGACAGGGTTTCAGAATAACATAGGTAGAAGTGATTTTTAAAATTTTTAGCTGGCATATGGTTCTTTTATTGAAGAAAGAAATCCCTCCTACCGGTTTAGTTATTTTTCATGTTTATAAGGTATAAGTACAGGCTCATATGGTAGATCCATACGAAGCAGTCAATTGAAAATAACTTATAAAACATGATTTATTTACATTAGTTCCACATTTTCCTTTTTATATAAAATGCATTCTGTATATTATGCCAGAGTGATCACATTTTATCACGTACATTTTGCAAAGATTACGGTTATCCTTTCTTCTTTGTTTTTTAGTTTAAAATGAAATTTATTACTTTTGGCTGAAAAAGCACTTATAATGGGAATGCCATATGTGCCTGAAAGATAGTTTACATTTTTGCTTGTGCTGGCCTTGGCTAACTGTCATCTTTGTGGACTCACTTTCTCATTCCTGCTGCATTTTGTAGCTCCAACTCAGGTCTTAGAGTGTGGCCATGCGAGAAATTTCAGAGGCTGGCACCTTTCATTGTGACTTAATGCACATCTCTGTCTTTCACAACTCGAGGCATTCTTAATATCTTTATTTTTAAAAATTTCAAAAATAATTTAAGCTCATATAGAGATCAAAAATAGTGGAATTTGTCTTCATACTGCCACTATTACCTACACCCAACTTCTTTTCATTTTTCAGAGGTAATTACTTGTAACAATTAGGTATATATCCTTTTAAGCAGAGGAGATTGTTTAAAAACTCTTTATAATACATATTGTTCAGTAATTTGTTTACTCATTTAATTACATAGCTTGAAAGTATTTAAATATTTGTCTATATCTAACTTTGTCTTTCTAATAGCTGTATATTATTCTGTTACATGGATAGATCATTATATATACTATATACGTTATTACATATGTTATATAAATAATATATATATATTTAGAGTATATATAGATCATTCTCATTTTAAGACCATTTAGTTTCTGTTTATTGATATTAAAATGTTGCTATGTTTATCTTTTTCCAGACATCATTTTATTTATTTTTTAATTGACAACTAAAAAATCATATATATTTATGGTTTATGTGTTCGTCAGCTTGCGTTGCTATAAAGGAATACCCAAGGCTTCATAACTTATAAAGAAAAGAGGTTTATTTTGCTCACAGTTCTGTGTGCTATAGGCAAAGCATAGTGCTGGCATCTGCTTCTGGTGAGGGCCTAAGAAAGTTACAATCATGGTGGGTGGTGAAGGGAAGCCAGCAGGTCATAGGGCAAGAGGTGGGAAAGAGAAAGAGGGAGTTGCCAGGCTCTTTTAAACAACCAGGTGTCATGTGAACCCAGAGTGAGAACTCACTTATTACTGTGAGAACAGTGCCAAGCCATTCATAAGGGATCTGCTGCCATGACCTAAATGGTAGAAACAGAGAGTAAAATGGTCGTTCATCCATGTCATAGCAAATAATGATATTGCCTTGATTTTAAAGGCTGAATAGTATTCCTTGGTGAATACATATCACATTTTCTTCATCCATTCATCTTATGTATGCGTATATTTGAACTTTAATTTATTTAAAGTTTATCTTTAATCAACCTGGGAATTATTTTTGCCTGTAGTGGGTACAAATGGAGATATTAAATAGTTTTCCTCTGGATTGCAATGCTAACATTTTTAACATTTTAACATTTATTTTAGTTTGAGGGGCACATGTATAGGTTTGTTATATAGGTAAATTTGTGACTCAGGGATTTGGTGTACAGATTATTTTGTCACCCAGGTACTAAGCATATTACCCAATGGTTTGGTTCTTTTTTTTTTTTTTTCCAATCCTTTCCTTCCTCATCCCCTCCTCCCTCAAGTAGGCCTCAGTTGTTGTTGCTCCACTCTTTCTCTCCATGTGTTCCCATTATATAGTTTCCACTTATTAATGTGAACTTGTGATATTTGGTTTTTCTGTTCCTGTGTTGTTTTCTAAGGACTAAATTTTTAAATATTAAAATTCTCATCCAAAAGTTTCTAGACTGTTCCTTCTCTTTCACTAATCTAATCTGTTTCTTCACTAAAACCATTCTGTTTTCATTTTTGTATGTTTATAATATGACGATATCTGGTAAGAAAATATTCCTTTCACTATTTTTTACCAGGTATTTTTTAGTTACTCTATTTTCTGACTCCAGGTGGAATTTAGAATTTGCATACCAAATTCCATCTAAAAATGTAATGGCTGTTTCATTACATGTCGTTGAATTTACATCTTAGTTTGTGACATTTGTAAGTCCTCCCATCTAGAAAAGTTTTCTCTCTTTTTATTCAGAGATTTTTATCTTCTTTGAATTATGTATTTATTTTGCCTTTTATGTTATGTTATTTATTCCAGGTAGTTTCTGAACATTTCTTGTTAAATTTTTTCCTAAGTATTTTAAGATTTTGGTGCTCTTTTGAAGTACCTTTTTTTTTTCTAAAGTACTTAAAGAACCCTAAAAAAGAGTCACTTATTTCTGTCAGTTATTTTTTAGAATTAATATTTTGTCCTACTGTATATAAAATATTTTGTTTGAGAAAACTAATTTTACATACACATATACTTTGGTTCATTGGTTTATTAAGCTTCAGCTATTTAAGGGTTAATCTAAAACTTGCCTCATATAACTAAACTTCCAACATTTCAGAAGAAAATTTTCTATATTTCTCATTCCTGGAAAAGGCAATCCCCCCTTTCTTCCAATTTCAGTATTTTTGGTAACAAATACAGAAAATATATGCAAGTATTTTTAGTTTTTCTCTTAAGATTCAATTTGTGTTCAAAGTGAAATATGGAACTAGATTTGAGTTCTGAATTAACAGAACATTTTAGTTTATTTTTACCCTAAGACATTTCTTTCCGTATTCAGCCCCTAAATTTCTGGCAGTCTAGTTATGAAACATATATTTGCCTAGCTATTTTGGACATCATTAATTATAGTATTGATTTAGTTCTACATCTTTCATGATGGCTTATTCATTTCAGAAAGAGAATGCAAACAAAAGGGGCAAACAATTTTTTAAAGTCGTACGGGTTAACCATATTTTTAGTATAATACTTTTTTTTGTAGCATATGGTTTTTGGACGCTCTTTTCTCTAGTCTACAACGCTAAGTTTTAAGCAGCTTGCTTATAGCTGGTCTTCGTTCCAATTTCTATTTATGCTGTTAGTGCTTACTAACACTTCTGTCATCTTGCTTGCTTTCCCTGGCTCTGCTGCTGAAGAGTAAGTTAAAAAAAAAAAAAGAAAAAAAAAAGAAACAGAAATAAAATGAAATAAAAAGCTCATGTTGAAAAATAAGCCTGACTTGCTGGGAACATTGATATTTCCATGCAGTATCTCACAATAAGAAGCTGCAGGCATTGAAAGAGTCACAGGCAAATAATTACTTTCATTGTTAACAGTTGTCCTGGGAAATGTAAACAATAAAGTTTCTCTAGTAATTTGATATTTAGTAATCTAGCATCCTTCATTTTTGTGTCGCTAAGTCTCTTTTCTTTCTGTAGCGTTTGGCTTTGAACCTTGAAGGCCTATGACTCTTTTTGCAAGATTGCTTTCGGGTACCAGGAACTGCTCTGTCAGCATTTGTGAAGAACAAGAAATGTGTAGGGTTTTCAATTTATGTCTTCCCCAATTCTCTGGGGTGCTTGTAACCAATGAGTAAAACTTCGGCTCCCTTTCCTCAAATCAGGACAAACTGAAGGAAAACTTATATGCCAGGGATTCCCTGAATGTTCTTTTGAAGTTTCCCTCTGAGATGCTTTGTTTGAAAACTCACCCTTGCTGGGATTTCTCCCTTTCCCTACTCAGCTGCTCACGTTCTCTTGCTGGTTTTCCCCAAGAGCACCTCCTTACTAAACCACTTACTATGCATCTTTGTCTCAAGACCTGTCTTCAAGGCAAGGTGACCGAAGACATGGCAAACAAAAGCATTTTGAATATCATTTTTTATTTTCTGCAGGTTTTCATGTTTCCCCATCAAATACATTGGCTCTTTATTTGCTTCTCTTTAACCCTTTTAAAATTCTTTATCTTACGGGAAAATTGCCTTTTTCAGTAATAACCCCCACATTACTATCTGGTGTCTCTAAGTCTCTTTGTTTTTCATTAGTTTTGCTTTCTCACTCAGTCCTACCTGACAACTCTGGGCCTCCTGCATCAATTTCTGAAGGGGCCTGAGAGAATTTACCCTGGCAAGTTTAGGCTTGAGGCTTAAACTCACTTAGCCTACAACGAGTTCTTTGAAAGTATTATCTCAGGAATTGAAAGAAGAAAAAAAAATAGGAGAATAGATAAATACATAGCTACCATTTACTGAGTGCTTGCCATGTGCCAGGCACTCTGCCAGTACTTTTCTATAGTATTTCATTTAAATGTCATAACATCTGTATAAAATATACCATTATTGTCAGCATTTATATATAAAGAAATTAAAGCACAGAAAGTTTATTTTTTCCTGTGTTTACTCAACTAATAAATATAGGAGATAGAATTTGAGCTAATGTTTCTCTAACTGTAATTCATTGCCTTACTCACTATGTGGCATTGGCTCACAGAAATAAGACTCTTATGAGTGAGTTAGACTTTTGTTTCTGAAAATATGATCCCAGGGTTAGTGGCATTTAAATCTTCTGGGAATTGATTAGAATTGCAGAATCTTGGACTTAACTCTGGATCTCCTGAATCAGAATCTGAATTTAAACAAACTCCTCAGGCTATCATATTTACATTAGTTCGAGAAGCATGTGGCTAGAGCTCCTTAAGCCATTGACATAGATGGAAATTAAATTGATGGTTCATTCCACAAAATCTCATTGAAATTTATTTTGGGCAAGCTTTGTATTAAGTGGAAGGAATAAAATTGATACCTGCTTTTAAAGTGTTTATAACAGAGTTAGGATCCAAATGAATCAACCAAATGAAATAGCTCAAGATTCTCACTGAGATTGTCATTGTACAAACCATTGTAAAATATGCAGTCAGTCATATAGTCGATGAAGAGGTTTCCCATCTACAAAAGTTGAATCTCATTGTGTATGTGTGTTTATGTATGTGCATTTATAGCATATTTTAAAACAGCATCTGACCTTGGATGGTAGACCAAAATTACTCATGTTTTAAAAAAGACTTTAGCATGTTAGCATTTGTTTACAATGTGAAACAGAACAGCATTCTGTTTTATTTTGTTTATAATTGATAAAAATGTGCTTGGCTGACCAGGTGTGTACCACAGTATTAAGCAGGGGGGAAGCTTGTTTTCACCTTGATATACCAGCTAAAAATGAAAACTCAGTATCTATTTTACATGGAAAATAGTATTAAAAATAATGAGAAGTCAATAGAACATTGCTTTTTTTTTTTTCAAGAAGTGATGGAGTCTTAGTTATTTCTGTACTTGCTTTGCTAACTCCCTTGTGATTTAAGTAGAATAACTGACACTTCTAAAACTATCTTTAGCCAACTAGGTCAAGGATTCATGCAAACATTATCTTGTCAAGTAGGACTATATATATATATGTCTTGGCACAGCAAGACCATTACTTTCCATTTTGTAGTCCAAGTTTTGAGCTGCCAGATATCCATATAACCACCAGATTACTAATGGAACAATGAAAAACCACTATTCTCCACTCCCCAGTCTAGGACCCAAGGTCAAGTAAGTGTTTGGTGATATGATCATCAGTAACTCAAGAACAACTAAATATTGCCTTGCCTATGTTCCAAAATGTTCCACAGAAAACTGTGTATTAAACAATAGCAGTGTAGGTATTGTTTCAATTAGCTTGTCAAGTACCTGGTATAACTGGTATTCTGATGAAGCTCTGTTAGAAAGTCAGCTTAGATTTGAGATCTAGATAGAGTACCCATCTTCATTTTAGCTCAAGTTGAAAACTTACTCTTAGCTGTTCTCTGACTTAGAGGAAATGACAGTAGCATAGCATTCAGGGAAGAAATGAGAAGCAAAGAATGAGATGGTTGGGTCTGCTCTAAAGAAAGAGGACTTAGTTTACCCATATAGCAGCATAGCATGCACATGGGTACTAGTAAATAGTAAACAAGGCCCAACCTTTGTCTGTAATCTAGACATTCAAATATCTGTATGTATACATTTCCCTTTGGAAAGAGAAAGAAATTTTTTTCCTGACATGAGAGGAGAGTTGAGAGCTCCTTTTTTGCACAAAGTCTACAACACATTTTTTCAAGGAGAATTTTTGACATGTCAGTCTGAAATTTGAACAACTCCACCAAAATCCAAGACTGAATTGAAGATATTGAATAGGAATTTAACTGGGAGACTTATAAAGTGATCTTTCTCACAGTTTAATAGAAAAGAAAGAAAAAATAATTCTGAAAATAAAATATTTTTCTACCCTTAAAATGATAAACATCTACCAGTTTTGACATGTAATCTCTGATTTCATCCATAAAAAGTTTAGGAATATTGAATTTAGTTGGTAGTAACAAATTTAATTAGGGCTTCCATCTTACATCTTAACCCAAATTGGAAACCTAACTCTAGTTGGTTTTTGAACTGAAAGAGATTTGATACAGCCTGTTGGGTACTTGTGAAATCACTAGAAAGGCTGGAAGAGCCAAGCTTTAGCCTTGGTGCTCTAGGAAAGACTCCCAGAATAAACTGCAAAACTAGCTTATGAAGGGACAGCTCTCTTTTATAATCAGGAAGCTGAGGAACTGGAACATGACATGCTAATTACTGGGTCTAGTATCATATTATCTTATTCATAATCCAATCAATCAGAAAGCTGTTAGAAGTACCACATCATTGTCTCCAGGAAATCATTTCTTATTAGTAGTATAAAAGTCAAGAAGAACCTGAAAGAAAGGTTGGCTTCAGATCCGTAATCCACTAGCTGGGTCTTCAACAGTAAAATGAATACCTCAGGTCTTTCAGGGTTCACTTGATTGGCAGAATCTATATCACATCTAGAACTCTGGCTCTAAGGGAGTCTGAAAAATTTCATTTTTACCTTTGCAAACTCTGTCTACCTGAAAACACTACACAAGAAAGCTGAAAAAAATGTTGAACGAGTGAATATAGAGAATAAGACGCAGTCCACTCTAGTCTAATATAGTTCTAGTCCACAGAGAACTTTGCTACAAAACCAAGAATGGCTTAATGATTACAAAATAATTTCACTTTTCTTATTTTATTTATTATAAAGGAAGTTAGGATGTCAAATTATTAAGTTCAATTTCATATACCTGACAAACAAGCAGGAAGGGAACTCTCAGTAAAATAATAAATGCTGCAGAAAATGCTGCTGACAAAATTATAGAAACCAGAAATAAAAAATGTTTTAATTTCTAAGTATACTGATTCTTTAGTCATTATAGAAAACCCTATGAATAATTAATGAAAGCATTTTCTATTCATTATACTTTCCATGGTAAGTTCTGGGAATTTTAGAACATCCTAATTTGTCATGATTTAATTATTTCTCTAATAACTATATTGGCAGGAATTTCAACTTTGTTAATGACTGGCAAGGTTGTATAATTCAGAGTAATATTTTGAGACACAAAGCTGAATCCTGAATCTGTTTTATCAACTAAGAAGATACAATATTAGGCTGACCAAGACCCTACTTCACAATTTAGAAATATATAGTGTAGCTGTGAATAACAAAATCAAATTCATTATTAAAAGTATTCATATTCTCATTTTTTCCCATTAAGATTTATTTTTTCTTTGGATTAATTTTTTTAATACCATACACAGGCTATCTAAAGAAGCAAAACAATGGATTTACAACTCATTTGGTTCCCCTGAGCTATAATGACATTAATTTTCAACCTCTTAGAGAACCTATTCCATATTTTCTATAACATTATATCCATTATAAGCTTAGAATAGTGCTAAGGCAAGGCATCTTACTTCTAAAAGAATGTAACTTAAATATTGTCAACTCACACAGTCAGGCAGTTACCCAGGCACTGTGTGTGAGTTTTCAAGATTCAGACCTGATTACATGGAAAAAAGTAGGTAAAGGGTAAACACAAAACCATAGGTAGATCAAAAGGAAGTAAACATACTTTATGCTTCCAGCTTTCGGTATGCCTAGCTCTTTCTTTTCTTTTTTAAAAATATTTTTTAATAACTTGTAACTTTTCATATTTGTGGGTATGTAGTAGGTGTATGTATTTATGGGGTACATAAGATATTTGTTACAGGCATACAATGTGTAATTATTGTATCAGGGTAAATGGGGTATCCATTTACCTCAAGCCTTTATCCTTAATGTTACAAACAATCCAATTATAGTTTTAGTTATTTTATATTGCTCTTCAATACTAGATCTTATTGATTCTATTTAATTGTATTTTTGTACCCATTGTCTGACTTCTTCTTGACATTTGGTCTCAGCACAGTATTTACCTAAACTGGAGTTTCTGGAAATCAGATACCCATGGCCCTTGAGCCATGAGTTCCTTTCTATCACATTATTCTGTTTCATTTTGTTTTCACTTAACACATAAGAAAGTATCCATTTATTGCTTTGGTTGAATGTCTTCTAACTCCTTCCACTAGGATATTATCTCCACAAGAACAGAGATGGCTTGTCTTTCTTGTTTGGCATTTGTCTCTCCAGGGCTTAAAACAAGGCCTGGAATGTAATAGTAATTCAATAAATATTCCTTAACTGAATGAATAAGTAAATCCTTAGTCAGATGCTCTCTCTTTCTGTCTCAAAACGTGTACTTATGCCCCAATACAGGAATTATAATATGTAGTTCCTGGAATTATCTTCAGTTAGGGAAAATTCCATAAGGGTATTCCAATACTACCATATATCCCTCAGCTTATTGAATCTACTAAAACTAGTCTATAAAATCTCAAAAATAATAACTTGACACTTCTAGTCAGAGCCAATGTTGCAAGTAAAATGTGGTTCACCATTTAGATGCTCTGTGAGGGTTCATGTCACAGCTGTTATTTATTGGATATTGCTAATGAATCAGTTCTTCATATCAAATCACCATAGGTCCATTTTACAGAACATATATTTATATAGAAAATAATAGCGACATTATAAACCTTGGCATAAGCCCTTGGAAAATTCTCTCCCAGGGTTAAACTTTCCTCATAACAGTCATTATTTTTCCTGCCAATATTTCTGGCCAAGGCAATGAACATTCCACCAAGTGTTGACTCTCCATTGTTGAGTTTGGGTTCCACATCCATGGCTTTGCTGCCTATTCATCTCCAGGGTTTGCCCTTATTTTTATAATTCTTTTATTAAGTGTCCAATAGTATATTTGAATTTTTCAGGTTATGAGGATTTTTTTCTTTTCTTTTTTTTTAATTGCATTTTAGGTTTTGGAGTATGTGTGAAGAACATGCAAGATTGTTGCATAGGTACACACATGGTGGTGTGATTTGCTGCCTTCTCCCCATGGCCTATATCTGGCATTTCTCCCCATGCTATCTCTCCCCAGCTCCCACCCCCCCAGTGTCCCTCCCCTATCTCCCTCCTACAGACCCCAGTGTGTGATGCTCCCCTCCCTGTGTCCATGTGTTCTCATTGTTCAACACCTGCCTATGAGTGAGAACATGTGGTGTTTGATTTTCTGTTCTTGTGTCAGTTTGCTGAGAATGATGGTTTCCAGGTTCATCCATGTCCCTAGAAAGGACACGAACTCATCGTTTTTTTATGGCTGCATAGTATTCCATGGTGTATATGTGCCACATTTTCCCTGTCCAGCCTATCATTCTATTGCCCAGACTGGAGTGCAATGGTGCGATCTCGGCTCACAGCATCACTGCAACCTCTGCCTCCTGGATTCAAGAGATTCTCCTGCCTCAGCCTCCCAAGTAGCTGGAATTACAGGAGCCCACCACCCACTCTGCTAATTTTTTGTATTTTTAGTAGAGATGGGGTTTCACTATTTTGGCCAGGCTGGTCTTGATCTCCTGACCTTGTGATCCTCCCGCCTTGGCCCACTAAAATGCTGGGATTACAGCCGTAAGCTACCGCACCCGGCCCTATGAGGTATTTTTATTAAACTTTTTAAAAATTGAGGGTTGATTTGGTAAGTGTGGTGGTATCATTAAATCTTTGATGATAGTAATTTTGTATCGCCAAGGGACATCAATTTGGACATTGACTACCATTTAAAGTGGGTGCAGAAGGAAATGTTTTGTAGACTTCCATGAAAGTAATTTTTTGTTACAACTCAGAAAAAGAGCAACTGATAGGCTGTTTAGCTAATTTTTTAGAAAAACAGAAAGTAGGAGAAAAATCTGATCAATAAAAATTCTATAACTATGTATTCAAAACAAGTGGCATTTTATATATTATGAAATTATTTCAAATATTTGGATTCAGTTGTAAATAAGAAAATGTATTCTTAGTGTTTATTCACTCAGAATCACTCATATTATCAAAACATTTTATATAATTAAAAACATCCTTAAAATCTACTTACAAAACAGGCCATCATTCTCTGTATATTGTGAGACTAAGAGAATCACAATGTGTCTGAATACTGTATCTAAAAATTTCATATTGCCTGTGCAGGTTTGGATTAGAAAGTGGGAGAGGACTTGAGAGTTGGGATCATATGGTAATTTTTTTTTTTTTTTCAACTTCAATTGTGCAGTTGGCTAAATCTGGCTTTAAATCTTAGTACTGATAACCACATTTTGGCCAACTTATTTAACTCAGTTTCTTCATCTGAAAGTGCAAAAAACAATTAATACCTACTTCATAAGATTAAATGAGGGACTATTAGCATGGTAACTGAAACAAAGAAAATCATTTCTAATATTAGATATTGTTGCTGTTGGTTTAATAATTCCTTGTATTCAGAGAAAGTTGTTTCTAAATTATCCTCTTTTGTGAAAATCCAATGATGAAAATATTTATGATGTGCTATAAGATCTCCAGATTAGGAGCTAAATATTTGAACCATGGATTAACTTTGACAGTTTAAGGTTTATCTGTTAGTTCAAACTAGTGACCTGTGAACCACCTCTCCCTATAGATTTGTTTTGTTTGTCTTAGACCTGTTTTGAGTCACTCGTTTGTATTATCAACCAGTTTCCTTCAGGCATTTGAGTTTTGATCTTCTAATACATGCTATTAAAAAGAACAAACACCCTTCTACTCAAAATTACTCTTTTACCTACTATGAAAAATAAATTTTCTTTTATTTCTTCATTCAGCAAACATTCAATGAGCATGTGATATGTTCAATATAGCATATTGGGAACTGGAGATTCAATAATGTAAAGCATAATTTCTCTCATCATGAAGCTCATAATCTGCAATGCATGTGAAAACCCACTAGGATACCCTAGACTAAGTTATGCCACAGACTCACAGAATTTTGAGCTATACTATGTTAGTTTTTTGTTTTGTTGTGTTTTTGTTTCTGTTTGAGGAAGAGTCTCCCTCTGTCGTCCAGGCTGGAGTGTAGATCTTGGCTCACTGCAATCTCCGCCTGCTATGTTTAAGTTACTTTATTGTCTCAGTCACCCAGGTAGCTGGGAGTACAGGCATGCACAACCACACCTGGCTCATTTTTTCATTTTCAGTAGAGACAGAGTCTCACCGTGTTGGTCAGACTGGTCTTGAACTCCTGGTCTCAAGTGACCCACCTGCTTCGGCTTCCCAAAGTACTAGGATTACAGGTATCCCAGTATTGACCTATCATGCCTGACCCAATGGTGTTGTTTAATGCCATAGCTTAAGGTAGCTTTTTGCATAATAGAAATAAATCATGTATAAATGAAAACTGGAAATGAAGCATTGCCATAAGAAAAGTTAAAACATATTGCATTGACTTTTTGATGGGTGGATGGGTAGAGACTGGAATTGCAGTGTAGTGACAAAGCAAAGTATGGAAAAATAGTGATCAGACTGTCGCAGAGGCTGTACATGTGTGAAGAAATTGTAACTGTGGTCTTTTATAACAAACTGAAAGAACGTTGATTTGAAGGGTAGAAAATATACCTAATAAAAGTTGGACTTTGCAAAGGCAAAGGTGTAAAAGTGTCATTGCTTCTTTTCATTGCTTTTGATAAAATGCAGGAATAAGGACTGGAACTAAAGAAGAAACTGCTTAGTTTTTAGTCAGAATTTATTACAGGAAATAGAGAACGGGGTTTGCTGGGTTGGAAAAAAAGTTTATCTTTGCCAATCATTTGGTTATAAAAAGATTCTCTAAATGAAATGAGGCCTGGTAACAAAGATCAAATAAGATGTGGCTATAAAATCATTTACTATTATCTTTGTGATACTTAAGATAATGTTCAAAAGACCATCTTAGCCAGATGAGAAGATATCTAAGAATATGAAGGGCATTGTCCTGCAGCATCCTGAAGTGCCAAAAGCACAAAGAGCATGTCACAAAAAGAAGGATAGATGTGGATTTTGTGACATAGAGCAGATGTAGAAAACATAGGAAGTTCATAACGTTTTAAAGACAGGTGTATCAGCACCATCTGGCGCAGTGGCTCACGCCTGTAATCCCAGCAATTTGGGAGGCTGAGGCAGGCAGATCACAAGGTCAAGAGATGGAGACCACCCTGGCCAACATGGTGAAACCCCATCTCTACTAAAAAATAGAAAAATTAGCTGGGTATATTGGTGTGCGCCTATGGTTCCAGCTACTCAGGAGGCTGAGACAGGAGAATTATTTGAACCCAGGAGGCAGAGATTGCAGTGAGTCTAGATTGTGCCACTGCACTCCAGCCCGGTGACAACAGAGCAAGACTCTGTCTCAAAAAAAGAAAAAAGTAAATGGGATCGCTTAAATTGCAAAAGGCCTTCAGACCTCCAAATTTTAATTGTAAGAAAACAGAATAAAAAAGTAACACAAATGCAAACAGTATCTATTTTTTATGGAAAAGAAAAGACTTCTCAGAGGTCAAGAAACCCAGAGCTCAGAGTCCAGAGATGTGGAGAAGAATGAACCAGAGAAGTTATTCAGAGGAAGTGGTAAGGAGCAGTGTACCGAGGAGCTGCTCAACAGGAACAAAATGACTCCTATTCAAAGACTATTTCCAGGCCTGGGTGTCGGGCAACCTGTCAACTCATGCTCTACAAGACTTCAGAATGATAACGAAGCAGTGATACTATGTGCCTCCCACTGGAATAGGAATATTGATTTCCATATTCTAGCATTGTAACTTAGGTTTGTGGGGATCAGACAAACTGTAATTTTTAGTTCATGTACATCAAGGGGAGCCACTTCTGAGGAGTTATACCACACACTGTATAGATCAGGAGACTTTGAACTTCAAGCTTGATGCCACAATAGAATGGCATTTTGGGGATTCTAGAATGGGATTGACATATTTTATATAGAATAAAATAATATAGAATGTTTGTGACCAGACTGCATAATGTGATAGATTGGGAAAACAACCAAACATTCTTTTCCTCCTTGAATTCATGCCCCACTGCCATGTAAGTTTGAGTGCCCTCTCACTCTGACTCTGGGATTAGCCATGTGACTTGCTTCAGCTGATCGTAAATTAGCCACTATAATGCAGGAAAAGTGGAATTTGGGGACTCTGTGACCTCCACTACATGGGTAACTCGCTGCACAAGGATAAAGAACAATGTGGAAAGAATGTTCACTTGTGCCAGCTGTTCCAACCAAGGTCTGGGTCATATAGATGAGGCTTAGATCTTCTATCCACTAGCTGGCCTCCAGCTGACTATAGTAAAAAAGCCTAGACCTTCCTGGGCCAAAGGGACCCACCCACTGATATCAGCCTAAATTGCGGAATAACAGAATCATTTAATAAATGGTTTTGTTTTAAGCCAATACACTTAGGGTATTCGTTAAGATTGTCAATTTACTCAGCCACACTATTAACCAAATATAATGGTGTAATGAAGATATTTCCATCAAGTGAGAAGACAACTTTTTGTCCTATATCCCTTCTTAGGATGCTACTGGAGGATGTACTTCAGAAAAATAAGGAAATATACCAAGAGTTAGTTAAGTGCTAAGAAATTATTGGGAACACATTGTTTTAAAATTGAAATAATGAGATTAAAACGTCCCTACTTGCAATTTATTAAATATACCTTGATATAACCCTAAAATAGAATAAAACAGATTAGGGAATATATAACCTTAACAAAGAATGAGGCCAATCTGTTTGTACTGATATGGTTGATCTCTCTCATAACTTATTAGTGGAAAAAAGCATGATGTAACATTCTATATAATATTATTGTTTCCAACAAAAGGCATATATATACATATATATATGCTAAGATATGCATTTTTCTGAAAATATGTATAAGAAGCTATTAGTGTGAACAGTGTTACTTTCAGGGAAAGGTACTTGTTTTTGGGAAATAGAGGCTTTAAAATGTATATATATTTTATAGTTTATAGATTAGAAAATACTATTTCAAAGCAGTTCCATCCAAAGCTCCTATGTTAAATGAGTGGGGACTGGATGAGTCCTTGGATGTTTAACCCTAACCCATCCTGTTTCTAGTCATAAATTATAGAATGAAAAGTATGAAAACATTTGTGTTCGATTATCTCAACTTCTTCATTAGTTTAACAAAGTTCTGCTTATGAAATTGAAGATAAGCAATGCTAATTATATAATGAAATGTACACTCCTGATAACCATAACAGATTGTTTATTTGCTATGGATTTGAGGACACAGTCTAGTTACAGTTTTGCATGAGTGAGAACTGGCTAATATTATAAATAGCATTCCACACAGAACACTTCTAACTTACCCATGGAGGCTTTGTGTTTCATTGATTGAACATGCCAGAGTTTCTCTGATGAAGTCTTGCTCAGTAATGGTGGCTGATTCTTACAAAAACACCCAGGGACTCAGCCCAGTCCCCACTCATTTGACATAGAAGCTTTGGACAGCAATGCTTTGAAATATATTTCTTACATGTAAACCGTAATAAATCAATTCCAGAGACCATCTGGAATAAACTTCCAAAGCACAATGTCATCAAAGGTGAAGAAATATATCATTTTAAGACATTTGACAGGACATATTTACCATAGAGAAGACGCTTGAATTATGTCTAATTAACAACATAGTTTTAGCTCCTTCTAGAAGAATAGTCAGATGGAGTGAGAGACAGATTTGTTTTGTTTGAGAATCTTTAATATGGGCTACAAGCAGAATCAATATCATCTTCTGAACTGTACCATAAATAAATTTCAAAATCCCATGATGCTCAGGGATCTATTTGGGAGTTATTCATCTAGCGAAAAGGGAAAAGGGAGAATGGTAGGCTGTTTACTTTTGAAAAAATGAGGCAGGTAATGGGATACAAAGAGCCCTTTGTCCTCAGCAACAATGTATGTCTTTGGGCACCAATGGTTAGCATTTATTGAGTTTTCCTTTGTCCCAGGAAATGTACTGAGTATCAATATGTATTATCATATTTAATCATCTTAAAAATCCTGTGAAGTAGGAACTATTATCTCTATTTCACACACATACAAACACACACACATACAAACACACACACACACGGTGGGGGGGAGAGAGAGAGAGAGAGAGAGAGAGAGAGAGAAGTTAGTTGAGGCTCAGAGAGGTTAAGTAACTTAGCATGAAGCTTGTACATAGACAAGGTGAAATTCGAACTAGGACGTCAAATTCCAAAACTCATGCTCAATGAAAAAGCGATGCTCATTTTAACAAATTAGATCATTTAGCTGAGGGATATATTACACAGTTTCTGGAATTCTTTTGAAGTGAGTGATAATCCATAATAACTTTTATATAACCTGTAAATAACCTTTAGCAATTTATGCTGACCTCAAATTAGGACTGCTGCAGTTGTCTTACCTGGGATCCCCAACCTTTATACTGAAACGATATCCTTGATGTTACCTGAAATACTTGCGATCACTCTAAAAAGAATAAAAGGTAGAACAGTTGCATATGGATGAGAAGTTAAGGGGAAAATATCTGCTAACTTGTGTCATGAGAAAAGCCCATTTTTCTAATATCTTGGAGTGTCTGACTAACTCTAGGTTTCGTCCTCATTACAAACTTACATAGTGGGTATGATTAATAGTATTTTACTCATGAGGAATTGAAGGTGAAAGAGGTTAAACAACTCTCACAATTTTACACAAAACTGTAATGATTTGTCTCTTATGTATTTCCTCTGAATCATACTGATATTTTATGATCAACTTGGTGAATTTTAGTAATTAAAGAACTCCTAGAGTATCTTATTTGAACTTTTCAGGCACCTTCAGCCTTCAATATACCAGCTGTCCAGGAAGCATGTTGAGAACTGCTGTATAATCTATCCTAAGTAGTTATTAATATGGTATAAAACAAAGAATTAAAAAGTGAGACTAATGAATATCCACAGAGTTCTATTTGATCCATGCTTAACAACTCGTGACCCTAAAGAATAGAAGAATAATCACAAGGATAAACAAATAAAACACCTTGAGTTACTTTTGCATATGGTTAAAGGGAAGGGTCCACTTTCATTCCTCTGTATATGGCTAATCAGTTATGCCAGCACCATTTATTGAATAGGGAGTCATTTCCCCATTTCTCTTTTTTTGGCAACTTTGTCAAAGGTTAGATGGTTGTAGATATGTGGTTTTATTTTCAAGTCCTCAAAAACTATTAAAACAAAATCAAAAATTAACAAGTGGGACGTAATTAAACTAAAGAACTCCTAGTTCACAGCAAAATCATCCATCAGCAGAGTAAACTGACAACCTACAGAATGAGAAAAAATACAATGAACCTGAAAATTATTTAAGGGACTTGAAGAATTCAGCAAACAAACAACAAATAACTCCATTAGAAAATGGGCTAAGGACATTAATAGACACTTCTCACAAGAAGACATATGGCCACGGTTGCTCACGCCTGTAATCCCAGCACTTTAGGAGACTGAAGCAGGTGGATCATGAGGTCAAGAGATCCAGACCCTCCTGGCCAACATGGTGAAACCCTGTCTCTACCAAAAATGCAAAAATTAGCTGGGTGGTGACACACACCTGTAGTCCCAGCTACTCAGGAGGCTGAGGCAGAATTGCTTGAACCCAGGAGGTGGAGGTTACAGTGAGCCAAGATTGCTCCATTGCACTCCAGCCTGGGTAAGAGAGTGAGATTGTGTCTCAAAAAAAAATAATAAAATAAAAATAAATAATAAAAGATATACAAGTGATCAACAAACATAAAAAAATGCTCAACATTACCAATCATTAAGAGAAACGCAAATCAAAACCACAGTGGGATACAATCTCATACCAGTCACAATGGCTGTTATTAAAATGTCAAAAAATAACAGATATTGGTGAGGTTGCAGAGAAAAGGGAATGCTTACACACTATTGGTTAAAATGTAAATGAGTTCAGGCACTGTGGAAAGCAGTTTGGAGATTCCTCAAAGAACTTAGAATTGGCGTTTCAACTTAGAAATCCCATTACTGGGTATACACCCAAAAGCAAAAAAAAATCACTCCATCATGTTTACCACAATGCTATCCACAATAGCAAAGACATGGAATCAACCTAGATGCCCATCAATGGTAGATTGTATAAAGAAAATGTTGTTTGTGTCAGTTCAATGGCGGAATAGAAGCAGCTAGTGTATGCCACTGTCACAGAGAGAGAGGAAAAGTGTCCAGTAAACATTAGCTCTTCAACTGGAGCATCCAGGTGGACACATGGAGATTCATCAGGGAAGCAATGTGACCCACAGAGAACAGACAAGAGTGAGACAGGACAACTGTCCATCACCTGGGAATGGCAGAGAGTCAGGGGAACTCCCTCCCCCAGCTATGGGGAAATGGCGAGTGAGTGAGAGCCCTTGCGGACTCACACTTCTTCCATGGACTTTTGCAACCCTGGGTTGAGGAGATCCCCCCAAAACCCCCAAACTGGGGCCTCCATACTGACACAGGGAGCTATGTGGAGTCTGGGCAGAGCTGCTGCTCAGGCACATGCAGAGTCCTGGGGGCCTTGGATCTCTGGGCACCCAGCACCAGTGGCTGCAACTCCAGCCATAGAGGAGGCCAGCTTCCCTTGCTTGCCCCCAGAAAAGGGGCTGAATCCAAAGGGCTAAGCAGCTATGCACTGCAGGCCTCACTTCCACTGCACTTCACAGGGAAATTCTAGCAGCCTGGGACCCTAGCAAGGCCACTCCAGCTTCTCTGAGGTCTTAGGCCAAAAGAAGCTCTGCATACCCTGGGACAGTGCTTCAAGAAGGAGAGGCAATCAGCCATTTTTTCTGCTCTGCAGCCATCACTCCTGTTGCCCTCAGGCTTGGGAGGGTGCACAGTGATTCAGACCCTCCAGCACAGAGCAGCCACCTTACAGAAAAGGGGCCAGACTATTTTCCAAGCAGGTCCCCATCCCCACTACTTCTCACTGGGCAGGGCCACCCAACCTGGGACTCCATCCATCCCCGACCTGGGCTCTTGGGCTGGTGACAGCCCTGGACTTCCTGAGATGGAGCTTCCAAAGGTAGCAGGCTGCCATTTTGACTGTTCTACAGCCTTCATTCCTGTTGCCCTCAGCCTCGACCAAAAGTATAGTAGCTGGGAACTGATGTGGACCCTCAGCACTGCACAGCTGCCTTATGAAAAGTTGCCAGACTGTTTCTCATGGAGTCACCACCCCCAGTACTCTTCACTGGGCAGTACCTCTCTACCTGGGCACCCAGCACAACCACCCTGCCCCTGCTTGAACGCTGCAGTTAGTGGGGCTGTGCATTTCCATGAGGAAGAAAAATCCCTGAAACAACCCACAAGCCCTTTGCCATTGCAGCTGAGTGGTACCAACCTTACTACCCTGAGCTGAGGAAGGAACAAAGGACCTGGCAGGTATGCTGGCACATCCAGAATACTGTAGTCACCATACAGAGAGGACCACCATACACCTTTCTTCCCTGTGAACCCCCACCTCGTACTCTTCACTAGGCAGTGCCCTGGCTAGCGACCACAGAACAACCGTGCCACCCATGGCTAAGCATACCCAGTGGCAGTGGCTCTGTGATTTCTTAGGGAGGAGCTCCCAGAAGGGACAACCCCTCTGCTACTACCATGGCAGCAGTTCCATCCCTGCTGCCCTCAGTTGGGGGAAGAAACAAAGAGCCTGACGGCTTTTCTTCTCATGCATGACTCAGTTACCGTAAGATGAGCCCAGTCTCTTTCTTATGAACCCTCGACTCCACCCCCCTTCACTAAGCAGGGCCAGCAGTGCAAACTCCTCAACTCCTGTCTGAACTTACCGAGTAGCAGCCACTCTGTGTTTGTCTGAGGTGGAGCTTCCATCGGCAACTGAAAGCCCCTTCATCACTACTGTAGGGTACTGCCCTTGATGCCCTTAGACTGGAAAAGGAGCAAACCCCTCAGTCCTTTAATCACACCTCCAACAAGCTATAGCTGCCCTGAGGAGCAGAGACCAGGTGATCACCCGTGTAAGGCCCCTGCCACCTTTGCTTGTCAAGAGTCAAGCTCCCACATCCCTCATAATACCAATCACACTGATTGATAGCTGTTCTGCTTCTCTGAGGTGGAGCCCCAGGAGACATGGGAACAACCCTCTGCTACAACCACTGCCGAGGTCCCTTCCCCTGCTGCCTCCCAGCTGGGGAGGAAATATAAAGCCTGAGCTCACCTCAGGGCTGCAGTGTGCTGCCTGGGAGTGCCAAGCCAAGATCTGCAGCCAGAACTTAAGTGGGAGAGAGGAGCCAATCCAGGCTTTCAGAGGGAGCAAGGCTGCAATCAAAAAAAAAAAAAAAAAAAAGAAGAAAAAATATTTACTAATTAAATAAGTTACTGTGAAGGATTCTGGTGAAAAATTGATGTGGACTAGCTTTGTAACTGTAAAACAACACACCTCATGGATATGAGGTTTTATTAAAATTAATAGTTTGCATTAGTGTATTTGTGTATTCCTTCAGATTTAATGCAAGCCTGTAAAAAGGACTTGGGCTCTTTCCCAAAGGAACATTAGGATGGAGTCTGAAGAAAAATCTTATCTTTCATGAATAAAGCCAGTTATGTTTTATCTGTCAGAGTGATGCTGTTATATTCAGTATGTAAATAGTAAATATGAAAAATATATCTATAAACCTGATACATTTTACGCAGATACTAGAGGTATGTGCTGAGCATGTTCTAATCCTTGTTTCTCCATAACCTAGAAAAAGCAGTTGGCTCTGGTTCTTGTTTCACTCTCAATTAAACACGTGCTTTTTAGGCACTGTCTCTGGGCATTGTATTAAACCAAAGACATAAAGACAAATACACGTAGGTCTGGCCTGCACTTCAAACACTTTAGTGAGAGAGAGAACATTACTATAAATCAGGTTGAACTAAGATAAGCCATATATTTAAATACTATGGGGCCCAAAAGAGAAAGCACATTTTGATATAAAAATATTGAAAGAGGCTTAGAGGGTAACTAGGATTTTGAATGTCAGAAAAGAGACAAGAAAGGAACATATATTTTGTACTTATTTTTTGTCTTATGTTATTTTTAATAAAGTAAATTTTGGTGCTGAGTAGCTTACACAGATTAAAGTAGATATGGAGAGGGCTACTTTCCAAGCCTTGTCAAGAGGCCATGTATGTCTTGACATCCCTTGGATGGGATGTGTTATTGCATCTTACTGGAATAGCATGTTTTAAATTAATGTTAGAATATTTATTTTATTTACAGAAAAATCAGTTGGGCATATATAACCCAGTTTGGTTGCAAGCTCTTTAAAAACCTTAAAAATTTTTCTTCAATATTTGCAATGTGAATGAATGATTTAAAAAATAACATTTGTATTTCTGACTACAAAAGCAGTCCATGAATTTATTGGACACTCATTTTATGAAGATTTATTATATAGCTTGCACAAGAAGCAGCAATGTTAATACAACAATTTGGAGTGGTTACAGAAGAGAGAAGTGATATCAACAGAGTGGGCATCTGGTTCATTAAAGTAGTAAGAGTGGCATCATAAGGTGGAGTACCAGCATAACCATGGGTGTCCTGGGTTATGTAGGAGTGTGGAAGAGACACCATGGGCATCATTTAAAAGGTAAGAATAGGAGGAAAGAAGTTGAATGCTAGGGTTTCAGGAAATTATACTGATCAGAGAATGAGCTTCGATATCTTTCCTTTCCACCATTGGGACTCACATTTTTCAGCTGCAAACTTATTCTGATATGGCCAGAATAAAGTGTCTTTCAATTTGCTCTAATTGTTTTACTGTGCTTATATGGCTCTTTCCATCTCTTGCTGCTAATGTCATACCATGTGCAAAAAGAATCATTGAAAACCTTCCACGCATATGTATCACAGAAATTGTAGTGGTAAACAAGAAAATAAACTCTTCCTTCATGGAATTTACAGTCTTATTGAATTTATAAGTAAGCATATATTTTCGTTTGTGATTTTTTTTTTTTGGCCTTAGAGATTCAAAAGAAAAAATATGCATCAGTTTCTTTGGGTCTTTCTAGAAATAGTGATGAATGCAGCTATTTAATGTATTTACTTCAATTAGTCTGTAGAACTAAACAGATATTCTGACTGCTTTTACAAAGATTATTTTTTCCCACTGTGACCCTTGCAAATTACTTGTCACATAATAAAGTTAAGTAGAGTAAAATGATATTTTTCAAATTATTTTTTTCTGTCTTCTTTCCTCTGACAAATATACATTTAAGGTGAGATTTAAATGCAAACTTTCAAACCACTACTCAGCATGGAAGTGTCTCCAACGTACTCTTATTTATACAGGGCTATAGAAAAGTAAGGCATGGAGAGATATTATAATAAAACGAATTGGTGATGAGAAGAAAATGAAACAGCTGGGACAAGATGAAGCCATGGACTCAAGGGAAAATTAAATTCATGTCCACACTAATGCTCTTACTAGTTGACTTGTTGGAAAACAAATACAATTTATCAGATAATTTTGCTGTAGTGAATGTTTTTTGCAGAATCACTCATCCACTGCTGCTGAATATTACAATAGTGGAATAATAAATATTTTTAATCAAAATGATTACTGATTTTTTTCCATTTTAAAAGCTGTGTTAAAAAAATTCAGTTACTTGCTGTTTCATTTGGCTTAATGAAAAAGTGAAACCCAATATGAGTTCATTTTCTTTCCTTTTTTTTTTTTTGGTATAGATTTTCAGCACATAATAATTTATAATGCATTTCCTTCTAATTAGACTGAACTGAAATTTCAGCTAACACAGGCATGAGCCCCCTATTGTTTTATATGAATAATAACTGGTAGGAAACCCAACATTTAATCTAATGCAGAATGGGGAGCAGGTCTAGAAGGTTACCATTGAGAGAGAGAATGGCTGTTTTTATTTAAATGGAAAGTTCGTATTTGGTGACCTTGCTGTATAATGTTTTCTTTTTATGTGTGTGTGCAATTTTTATTTTTTCACAGGGAGGTAAGACCGTGTGCTGTGGAGTTTTCTCTGGAGGCCTGTTCTCCTGGCTAGATGTGTGTGACAGGTTTAGGCATTAAATGGCTTTAAGCTTGTCAAAGAAAGGTTATTAAAAATGTCCCTGCCTTTCAGGCTCCATGCTCAGTAGGAGCCCAAATGCAGTCCTCTGAGGCTGTCTTTCTATTTAGTCATGTCATTTGGCACTGTGCCTATAGGAAAGAATGAGACACCATCTGTTATTTCTCACTAATGGCTGTCGGTCCCAAGCTTGCCTGGATTGCTGTGCTTACCCTTTTCCCACCAGCCTCTGGACACAGATTCACTAACATGATTCTCTATAGAGAAGTGTGTTTTATTATCAATGGACTAAGAAATGTGTAAGTGCTTAATTACTTGAAAACACTATTTGAGTCTAAGCTATTGTCCTTATTTCATTACCATTTTGAAATGTACATATTTTTGTATTGGATTGATCTACATTTTATGGGAGAACTAGCCTTTTTTCTTCTGATAACAATAGCTTATATTAATTTAAGGCGTATACGAGTCACTCTTTTAATTCTCGCAAATTCCTTTGTACTAGGCATTGTTACCTCCATCTTATAGATGAGAAAATAAGCACAAGTTTTCATTACTTGCTGAGCTCCATATCTATTAGGAGCACAATTAGTATTCATCCAGATCATACTTTCCTCCAGAGTTATATTCTTGACCACAACACTGCTGCTTCTTCACATAATGTACTGAGTAACTTGAGGTAATAATGTGAAACTTGAAGCTTAAAAAACACTATATGCTGGAAGCAAATTATTTTCCCTGGGATAATTTTTGGTGTCTGCATTTATTTACAAGTGAAGAAACACCTCTTTAGCTTCAGGAACCATTTTGGATTTCCAGCTTTGCAGTCAGCCTTCCTAAAAATTTTCCTTGGCTTGCAGATGGAGTCTCAGAACCCCCAAAAGACCCTTGATGTCACCCTGTTGTCAAACTCTTGCAAACAGCACTCACTTGAAAAACATTGGCTGAAATATCACTCATCATAAGGCCATTATGTCTTTTCCATTTCAAAAGTCAACATGAGACAGTGATTTTGGAATGAGCCTTTGTTATATAGCAACAGATAACTGTTGTATTAGACAAATTTGGCAAATTTTATATCTAGGATATATTTTGTAGCTGAAATTACAAAATTGTTACATAGTTTAAAAACACTTACTGTGTATTAGTTTTGATGGATGGATCTGAAAATACTGAAAAAACTAAAAGAATAAAAATCAGTTTGATTTTTTTTTGTCAGTTCAAATTAAAATTGGTCCTGGAAAACTTCATTATGATTAATGTGAAGCTAAAAACATATGCTAACTGCATTGTTAGAGTATCATTATTAGCAATTTTGCTGGACATTTAGTGATGAGTTGGGCAAACTAAGTTGTTACAAACTAAATTACTATGTAGAAAGCTAGATTTACAGTATGTTAACAGAGGTTAGTTACCCAATAGGAAGACTCCATTTTCAAATACCATATATTTTCAAGGTAATGTTTCACAAACATTACCTTGAAAATATATGGTTCTCCCTACTGGAGAAAACAAAACAATCCAACTCCTTTGATCCTTAATACATTGGTGTGCGTTGTAATTTTTTTCAAAGGCATAATGTTTACGCTATTTCCTAAGCCCTTTTAACCATGGAAACTTACTCTTTGAAGTTTTTACATGTCTAGTTTTCAGCAAATATGCTTTGGAAACTACTTACCATGTATGCTACCTGTATGTTTCAAAGACACCTTAAACTTATACTTGTACTTTTCATCTCTCAGTTAAAGCCTCTCCTCACTTCCCTAGTTGTCCAAAACAACAGGTCATAAGCTTCACAATATATTATTTTCTTTCATTTCCCACATCAAATCAATAGCCAATTCTTATGTATTTTACCTCCAAACAACTTACCGGAAACAACTTCTTCCTTTCATTCCCACTGTTAATGTCCCTGATCACATCATTATAATTTCCTGTCTCTGTACTGGCGTAATAGCTTCCCAACTGATCTCTGTGCTTTCTGTCTCCAGATTATGACCAGAATGATCTTTATAAAATGTAAGTTGGGTTTTGTAAATCAGGTCCTTATATAACTTCACAGGGTCTCCACAATGAACAATAAATGTTGCCACCCTCAGCATGGCTTTTAAAGTCTTCTGCTATCTGACCCCCACTCATATTTTTTCTTCTCCCTATACCTTAATCATTTGGACTGCTTGTGGTTTTCCAAATACAGGGTGACTTTTTTCATGTATTTGTGCTTTTCCTGTTTCACCTTCTTAGAGTGTCCACCTGCTGACTCTACCCACTGATTAATCTCTTGCAAAAGCTTTCTAGCTGCTCCAGGCACTGTTACTTATTTTGTCCTCTTTTCTTACAGGGTTTCTTAACCCAGGGCCTATAAGGCATTCTTCTGGGAAGAGGTCCCTGGAGAATGTGGTAGTCAACCCTGAAGATATTCTCTGATAATATCTGCCTCCTAGTACTTATATTCTTTTGTAGTCTTCCACATTTTATCAGGTCACATAAAATACTGCATAAAGGATGGTATGTTCCTTCTGATGCTAGGTCATAAAATGCATTTTGGCTTTCTTTTTTATTTCCTTCATGGATCACTTGCTCTGAGGAGAGCCAACTGCCATATCATGATCAGTCCTATGAAGAAGCCACGTGTCTGGAAATTCAATTTTTCTGAGATAGTCTGTAGGGAACCCCCTAAGGTCTCCTTTCAATATTGATGTGAAGTGAGCCATCTTGAAAACGTGTTCTCCAGCTCCAGTAAAGCTTCCAGCTCATAGTAGCCCCAGCTGACATCTTTACTACAACATCAGGAGAGACCTGGGGCCAGAACCATCCAGCTAAGCCACTTTCGGATTCTTGACCTTCAGTAATTGTATGAGATAATAAATATTGGTCATTTTGAGCCACTAAGCAATCAGGCAAATATTTGTTGTATAGCAACAGCTAAACAATATAGACCATCATTTTCTCAAAAGGGTCCATGACTCAAAAAGGATTAAGAATTAATGGCATGCATATTATTCATACTGTACTTTTATTAGCATTTGCCACGGTGTGTCATTTAACTATTGTGTGTTTACTAGTCTTTCCTTATGGGAAGCTACCCCCAAACAGCAAAATTACATTTATGTTTGCATTCTCATACTACCTCTTAGCCAAAACTATAAGACAATATTAAAAAAGATTTTCTGATTAAATGAAACCTTATATTTTACATAAAGCTTGATGTGAATATAGGCTTACAGGAAAGGTTATAGGAAAGTCAATGAAAGTCATCTTAAGGGTCTTTGATGCATTACCTTATTTACTGAGAACTGCTAGAGAATTCCAAGGTATCTGAGACTTTTAAAGGAGCTCTCCCAGTAAAAAAGAACAGAGAAACAAAATATAGATGCAAAACATTTGCATGGAAAATACTTGATTTTTTTCTCTCTCAACAGACTCTAAACCTCTGTCTCCTGTAATGTAAGAGCCAAAGGAAAAAATATCTCAGCCATTTTCAGGTGATTGGGCCCTCAGTGAATAAGGATGATATAAACTAGGTATGGCCTCAGACTAGTCTGTGTGTGTGTGTGTGTGTGTGTATGTATGTGTGTGCGCACGTGTGTATGTGTATTTCACATGTGTGTAGCTAGGAGGCATTTTAAAAGTGTCATGTTTCTTTAGAAAAACAAAGTCTGCATTGCAGAAATATTTATGGGAATTTATAAAAGACACGTAGGACTTTTGCATGGAGTTAGCTGAAACATATGCATCAACAGAGAAGTTCTTTAAACTTGGTTGTAACAACTGGTTAAGATGTATTTTATATCAATTCTAGTTTATTATGAAGCACTATTGTGTTTTATAATAAAAATATTACTTTTTTGTTTTCCTTGTTGTTTTTGCAAGAGAAAGAACTCCTGAAATGGCAATAATTGAATGGGTAGTCCAGCAAGTCTGGCTCTGTGCACTTACCATTCACAATCAAAGAAAATTCTAGAAATTCCAGATCATTTAAAAAGACCAAACTAAAAGGGTATGAATTAGAAAGAAAGAATGGGCTTCTCAAAACAGATCTGCCTTGCAAAGTCCTCATGACCATCTATAATTTTAAGATTGATAACGTGGGTATTCAACAGTTGAATAAACACAGTTTTGTAGGGACACACTGGTGCTACCTGCTTATACTCTTGTTTCTTCATCACACTTGAGCTGCATGCATATTGTTGACACTAATTACAGACAATTAGCTAGATTTTTCATGTTTTGACATCTTTTTAGAGGGAAAAAGCAAAGGAGAAGATATAGGTATACCTGAGATGTCATGGGTTTGGTTCCAGATCACTGCAATAAAATGAATATCACAAGAAGGCAAATATTGCAATAAAGTAAGTCACAAATTTTTTGGTTTCCTAGTATATATGAAAGTTATGTTTAAGTTATACTATAGTATATTAAGTGTACAGTAGCATTATGTCTAAAAAGACAATGCACATATTTTCATTAAAAATTACCTTATTGCTAAAAAGTGCTAACAGTTAACTGAGTTGTCAATGAGTCATCTTGTGCTGGTGAAGACTTTTGCTTCCATGTTGATGATTGCTTTGAAGCCAGGCATTGATTTCTTCTCTGTAGCTATGATAGTCCTAGGTGGCATTTTTTTTCAATAGAAAGTATTTTACCTGCATTAAAAATCTGTGGTTTAGTGTAGCCACATTTACCAATGATCTTAACTACATCTTCTGGATAATTTCCTGCAACTTCCCCATCAGCACTTGCTGGTTCATCTTGCATTTTTGTGTTATGGAGATGTCTTCCTTTCTGAAATCTCATGAACTAATCTCTGGTAGCTTCAAACTTGTCTTCTACAATTTCCTAAGCTCTCTCAACTTTCGTAGAATTAAAGACAGTTAGGGTCTTGATCTAGATTAGGCTTTGCTTTAAGGGAATATTGTAGTTGGTTTGATCTTCCGTCCATAACACTAAAACCTTCTCCGTATCAGCAATATGGCAGTTTCACTTTCTTACCATTTCTGTGTTCCCTAGAACAGCCCTTTTAATTTCCTTCATGAACTTTTCCTTTGCACTCACAACTTAGCTCATTGTTTGGTGGAAGAGGACCAGCTTTCCACTTATCTCAGCTTTCAACATGCTTTTCTTACTAAGCTTAATAATTTCTAGCTTTTGCTTTAAAGTGAAAGATGTGCAATTCTTCATCTCACTTGGCCATTTAGAGGTCATTATAGGTTTGTTAATTGGCCTAATTTCAATATTGTTGTGTCTCAGGGAATAAGGATACCCAAGTAAAGGAAGAGAGATGGGGGAACAATCAGTCCATGGAGCAGTCAGAGCACACACAACACTTAGGGATTAAGTTCTCCTACATCTCATTCTGTCTTACATGGGCATGGTTTGTGGTGCCCCAAAACAATTACAATATTAACACCAAAAATCACTGGTCAGAGATCATCATAACAGATGTAATCATAATGAAAAAGTTTGAAATAGTATAAGAATTACCAAGATGTGACACAGAGACACAAAGTGAGCACATGCTATTAGAAAAATGGTGCAGATAGATTGCTCAAAGCAAGATTGCCACAAATCTTCATTTTTTTTTAAAGCAATTTCTGCAAATCACCGTAAAGTAAAACACAGTACAATGTAATGTGCTGGTGGTTTTTAAAAAATGTAAATGCTGTATTTTCAGGGCTCTACAAGTAGAGCAGAACTGATATTTCCTAAAGGCTTTCAATTGTCTTATTGGAAAAAAAAAATCTCCAAGTTTCTTTTGTCTTTGGGGAATTTTTAATAGTATGTCCCTTCGTCAGATGTTTACCCCTGAGGACTAGCTTTTTCTTTTTAACTGAAAGTGAGTGATTCACAAAATCTCCTAAATAAGATAGACTTAAATATTCAGCATTTCCAACACCCTGAATCATCTCTACAAAATTCTAATCAAGTTGTGATACAGTCTACACAAAAGTGGCTTTGGAGACAGAAGATTACTGTCTTCAAAACACTGATTCAAGAAGCAGGATGTTTCCCTTATTTTAAATTAAAATACCATTGTATAGCTTTCACACAATGGAACTGTCTCAGGCTAGTCCCTCTTCCATAGGACATGTTATCTGGAACCCTCATCTTGCTCATCTTCACCCTACTCCCTTCCCACCACTGTACCCGGCTCTTCTCCAGACTACATATTCAGGTTCCTTGGCTTAGCTTTTCTTTCAGTGGGCTAATGGGTTTCTCCCTCTTGGTTTAAGAACTCAGTGCATGTACTTACCCCAACCTGAAAGGCTCCCTCATCCTTTACTCAGTTAACTGTTACCAGTCCTCAGCGGTCAGCTTGCCATTTCCTCAGAGAAGCAGTCTAATGTATTGCCCGTAGGGCCCCCAATATACTCTATTAAAAGCATGCTGTACATTTTTTATTACTCTTAGGGTCTGTAATTCTATATCTGTGTGACTCCTGGATGAATGCTTGTGTCCATATCTTTGTCAAGTTGAGATGCTATAACAAAAGATTGTAACTGGGTATCTCGAACAACAGATATTTATTTGTCACAGTTCTGGAGGCTGAGAAGGCCAAGATCAAAGTCAGGGAAATTCACTATTTGGTGAGAGTCCACTTCCTAGCTTGCAGAAAGCCACCATCTCATTGTGTCCTCACATGGCAAAGAGAGAAATATCTTGGGTGTTTTTTCTTCTTATAATAAGGGCACTAATGGGAGCTAATAATAATGGCTCTTCATTGGAGTTCCATCTTCATGAGCTTAATTAAACCTAATTAGTTATCAAAGGCCCCACCTCCTAATACCATCACATTGGAGGTTAGGGCAACCAAGTACAAATTTAGGAGGGGACACAAAACATTCAGCCCATAACAGTCCCCTACTAGACTCTTCTCTACAGAACAGAGAACTTGATATCTCTAGCACGGGCACAGTGCCTAGTACATGGTAGACATTCAATATTGTTGAATGAGTGAAAGAATTCATCTTAACATCCAAAGTGGCCCTTCTCCTTAAAATAAGAGAATTTCCCAGGATATTTTTGATTAGTAGCATTAGAATGTAAACCTGTCACATCCTTTACTTAGATATAAGGATCGTGTAATAACCAAGATCTCATTAGTATCTTGATGTATACAACCTCTTGCAACACTCTGTTGACACATAGACTTTTTCTTCCAGTGATAGCATAAGACCTTTACCTTTACACTTCCCTTCATTTTTCAATCCAGGCCTAGGAAATGACAGTAAATCAGACAGCAACTAAAAGCAGGAGGGCCTTGTGCAGACAAAAAATGTTGCCCCAATTTTTCCAGGGCCATAGGGAGTTAATTTTAGTCCCTTGCCAAGGTTTTGGTCCAGATCTATAGTAGGATTACTTGAACTCCAACAGGGTAAAACAAGTTCCTGGTTTTACAAAATGTTTGACTACTAGGTAAAATAACTAATAGAATCTATTGTGGTACAAACTATGCTGAGGTTTAAAAGTTAGCCCAATACACGATGAGTAAAAGCCATAATTGAATATCTACAGGGACATCTAGGTGTCATGCTGTTTTGTGTGAGATCTACTACCTGGCTGGAAGCAAATAAGACTCTAGGTAGGAGGTGAAAAGGGGTTCAAGGTCATGAGGACCCAGAAGCATTGCTGGTGTCACAGTACTCCAGTTTAAGTAAGGATGATAACTAGGTGAACATATAACTTACATTAGAGAGCAAAACGATGGGTTATTAATAATTAATATAATAATTAATGCCAAGACAGTAAGTAAGTGCAACCTGGAACTGTCTTTGGAAACCAGGCTCTTTGGTTGTCCTAGTGATGGCATAATTCTTAGTCCTATTAGTCTCTGACTCTGTTTAACTGTTCCTTGTTTTCTTTTTCTTTAATCTGTAAAAAGAGAGCTGATATCATTTACCTTATGAATAATGCCTAACAAACCACCTGCCACACTGTTAATGCTCAAGGTTAATCATGGAAGTTACCTTCCTTCATTCTCCTCTAACCTCCCCAGTGCTGGCTCGGAAATTGAGAGGCTGCTCCTGAAAATGGAGGGTAAGAGAGGCATCAGCAGACACAGCAGAGTGTTGCTAGAGACAGAGGAAACTGGGTCTTCCAGCTTAGAGCCATATTTTTTAGCTTAGGTTTGTGTGGGCTGTCATGTTGGCTTTCTAACATTCATAAAATCACAGAACATAAGAAACTGCCATTCGCCTACTCATGTACCAGTACTAACCAGAAGGGGTTCATTTTGCAGTAATTTTTAGGAGGAGATATTTTTGACAATTAACACCAAAGGTAAAAAATAATTAATGTTATAACTGTTTGATTTATGGGCCAAATATTTAGGGAAACCTGTTAAAGAAAAGGAGAAAAGAAGACTTGATCAACTGGCTCTTAGATGTAGATGCACAGGACCCATTACAATGAAACATTACAAAGGCATAACATTCAGTCCTCCCAAACTCACACTTTATTTTCCTGGTTTATGTATTTAGAATGTTTATTATTTTTACTCTCTGAATACATTTTTTTTTTGAACATTTGGGTACCTAAAGTAAGTTTCCAGGGAAGGAAAAGAATACACAAAATGGATAGTGGGTGATTCTTTTTTTTTTCCTTTGAAAGCTTTCACATAGATTACATCTCAAAAACATAGTGACATGCTAAGAATGCAGAAATCAGATGAAAAATGAGCCAATGGGCAACAAAAAGTAGCTGTGAGAAATGGGGTTTGTTAGCATCTTCCTGGGGGAATGCCAGAGAATAAAGGAAGCTTTCAGGACTTGCTTCCAACTCTTCCTTACTCATTGTTCATGAGATGGAGCTGATAGCAAGGCCCTGTGGGGTTGAGAATGTTGGTGATCAGGACACTAAACTCACTGTTTCACAGCTCTAAATGAAAGTGGAGGGACTTCTGCCTCAGCTCAGTTTCGAGAAGGTGGATGAAGAGTGGGAACATTGGAAAATTGCTTCTCCTTTTTCTCCCCTCTGGCCCTCATGGTGAGAAGTGAGATGTCTTGATAAATAAGAGGATCCAAATTTGCACGGTTTCATCTCGGCTCTGCCAGTTACTAGTTATGTGACCTTGGGGATATTATTTCACCTTACTAAATCTCATATTTCTTATCTATAAAGTGGGAGCAATTCAGATGCATAGGATCTTTGAGAACTTTAGAGTAAATGCACATATATTTTACAGAACACTGTCAGGAACAGAGTAAGTTTTCTATGAGTTTTATCTTTTATTAACTATTATTGTCAGTAAAAATCTCTCTTCTTCTCACTTTAGATGCATCAAGAACCCCATATATTTCTCATATGATTCAACAAGTCCTATAATTGATTAGTCTATAAGGTGAAACTTGATTAACCTATGAGGTGGTTCTGAAGGACTTGAGCTAAAATAAAATTCATAGACAGTTTCCTGCCCATCAACCAATCCTCCCAGAATCAGATGTGCTTTATCTGATTGCTAAAAAGGGTAATGAAACCAAGCATGCTCAGTTCTTTCTCTGATCACTTTGCAGTCTGTCTACACAGAGAGATGGCGTCCTAGACTGTTTTCTAGTATGCAGTAAGATTAACTAGACAGGATCTGCCGTAGCAAGTAAAGAGATGAGTTACAGGTGTCCAGTTGAGTCACAGTGGGAGGGGAAATCTATTTACTAATGCATCAGTGAAATATCAGCAATTCATTTAGCCACATACCTAAGCAATATTATCCACATTTTAGTTTTCACTTATTTCTGAACTTGAAGGTAAAGAAGGAGAAGTTATTAATTGGCTTTGTATCCTCCAAAAATTATCCGGCTGGATACATTAAGTGAAAGCTCCCTCAAAATAGGCAGTTCTTTTATTAGTTTTGAAAATTAGATTTTAGAAGATAGAAACTACATATACTTGGTCCTCTTTGTTTTAACACTTCTTTTCTTTCTTTTTTTTTTTTTTAACTTTGGTGCCAACTGGTGTACTTTAAATGTTATTGTGTATTGCAACCTGTATAATGAAGATAGACAAATGGTAGTCATGCAATCTCTGCTTTTCCCTCACCCAGATTTTGATAGTTTGCTTACCCAAAAACCTCTCAGGTTTCACTGAGATTCAGTGCCCTGATTCATTGTTCTGGTTTGCTCATTTCTCATTTTCTTCATCAATGCCACTGTCTAGCTTGTATTCTTACCACAAAGCCTATGGCAAACTCTAAAATAAAGCATACTGTGTATGAGGAGGGAATTTTAAAGGTATTCCTTAACAGTATGATTTTTCCTGGTATTTTGAGGATATTTGATTGATTCCATAGTTGTTCCAACACTTTTTATTTTATCCAGTCCTTGCAACTTTTTTTTTCATTTGTGTACCTTTTGCATTGCCTGCATTGCAAACTACTTGAGGTCACAGCCCTGTCATAAACATCTCTGTATTACCTGGATGGCTTGGACTAGTGCCTAGCAAAGTATAATTATTTAATATGACTATCTTTGACGAACACATAATTCTAGAAGAACTCTTCCAGGTTTTCCAGGTATCAGGTTCCATTATTCAGACTCTGTTAGTTCTGTTTGTCTGCCAATGCCTCTGGATTCCTGAGAGGTAGAACAGAGAGAAAATCCAAATGAGAAGCATGTTCTACAGGTGACAGGACTATTACCATAAATCTTATGTTCAATGCTGGTGAGATAAATGAATTATTGGTGGAAACTCAGCCATCTCCATTTGAGAAATTCTCAGTCCCTGGGAGATGGTGTCCAAGCTATCTTGGAAGTGGGGTGGGTGGGAGTCATCAGTTTTCTAAAATAATGAACTTGAGTATTAATTAAGCAGTTAGTAACATTGCAGTTAGGTAGTCAGTGTCACTTCTTCCCGTGTCCCCATCTACCCCATGTTAGAGAGGTGGAATTACTGAGGGAGGGGGATGTATACCTCAGGAATGAGCAAGTAGGCAAAAAGACACTTCACAAGTAAATGATGTGTTAAGGACACCTCACTCGTTTTCAAAAGAACAGGGAAGAGAGTGAAATTTTCAATCCAAGATTTATTTTTCATCTCTTCACTTCAGGCCACTACATAGGGTCATGCGGGTTATTCCCAGAGCGGCAAGTCTAGGTTCCACTCTCCCAGTCATTTGTCCATAATAAACAACTCCACATCATGAAAGATGGCACTTTTAACAAATTTGAATAAAAGTATTTTATGTGTAGTTGTCTTACTACCCTTACCCCTCCAACCAAAGGTTTTTATCCATAAACCTAGAAAGTGGGGCATTTGGAGACCTGCATGAAAAAAATCATTACAGCAGATCCCTTCCTGAGGTTAGGCTTGAAAAGTCAATGTTGAGGGGGTGAGTAGACAAAGGGGAGGGGGATCAATTGCAGTCAAAGAAGATTTTGACTGGAAAATCTAGTCTGGGTTACACAAACATGGGGAAACTCATTAACTGGTGGAACATGTCAGAATAAGTCATTCATCCATACAATCCAAACATATGCTAAGGGCCTGCCTTTCCATCTGTAATTCAAAATTTTGGTTTTAATTTGATGCTCCATTTTGAAGGATTTGCTCAAATCAGCAGTTAATTGAATTGATTCACAGGTGAAAAGCTTGCATGACTAGCTCTTGTTTGTGTTTTATTAATAGTATTCACCAACACTCCCATAAAAATAAAAAAGACCCCTTCCCACAACCTAACAATCTCTTATTTCTCAGATAGCTTTTGTGTTGTTGTTTTGGTTTTTATTTTAGGCTGCTGAAGTTTTTTTTTTTTTCTTTAATTTGGACACAACATTAATAGAATTCATCATTTTTGTCTGCTGACTTAACTCTACCAGGAGGCATCATCTGGCAATTGTCCCTTGTGCATCTAATTGCTTAATTAACATTCAAATCCAAGGATTTAGGAAAGGGTTGGTATTATTTTAACTTATGAATTAGTTAATTGCCACCATAACACCTTTAAAGCTGTCACATAGCATCTATAAAGAGATTCTTGGGAGATGGATCTGGCTTGAGGTAAAATAAAAAATCACCGATTCAAAAAATATGGGAATAGTAAATCAGAAATTAGCATTTTTCTTCTAGAAAAATAATATTTAGGCACGAAATATATAAATCAGTACTCTTTATTCAATCTAATTGACGAATAGCTCTTGAAAAGTATCTATGTATTCTAAAATGATTTTATATTGTTTCAATCAGTGTTTACAAAAGGAGTTGGTTAAGTGCCAATATACTTCATTTATTTATAAATTGCAGAGAATCCATTAATAATGAGTTGATTTGACAAAAAGACGACACAAGCAGATTCAGTGATACATATTTGAAATAATACTATATAAACAAGTGTAACTTACTTGATTTATGTAATATATGTTCTATACTGTAGAATTTATTTTTTTTCTGAAAATAAATATACTAAGCACTATAGAGATAATTATTTTTGTAATGTAACATTTTATATTTTGCAAAATGGAAAGCAGAGACAATAGGTTACAGGATTTCTTAAACAAATTCAAATCTGAGAAAAATGAATTGTTGGAAAAACAGCTCAGGATTACAATGGATAGATTAAAAGTACAAATACAAGACTCATGAAGGCAGAAAAATTAAAAAGGAGTGTGCAAATAATGTTAATAAATAACAAAGACATATAGATTGAAAAACATAGCAATGTTCTTTACATCTATGTCCATCGATTTAACAATTAAAATAGTCATATTTAATGCCACAAAATTGTGGAAAAATTTGTACATTTACCGCTGGTCACAGAGTAAGTTGATATAACAAATTTAAAAATAATTTGGTGATCAGTATCTATCAAAACCACAAAATATATAAAGAAAGAAACTGTAGACATATTAACATCCAAAAACAGGGAAGCCACTGACAGGTTTCCATTTTTCAGCCAGTATGTGCTGTAATTACAGTAACAATATTAATAATAATATTTAGAATATTAGGTGAACTATGGAATATGAAATTACATTTGTGCCAACTATAATGAAAATATACATATGACAAAAGAGCATAGAAATATAAAAATCATTTCTGTTTTGGGGTGGTAGGTGGCATTGAGGAACCAGCTTACCAGTAGAGGAGAAGGAAACAGGTGTAGGCTGAAGTGACAGTTTTTGTTCACTGTGTTACTGTAGAAAATGATATAATCTCTCTGAACCTCAATTTGTTCTTTTGCAAAATGATACTATACTTACCTTATAAATTTGTTTTGTGTTATATGACATAATGCATGTACAGTGTTTAAATGAGTCTCAGAAAACAAAAACTATAATACTATGACATTCTTGGCAGCCTTGGTATCAAGCAATATATGAAAGGAGTTGAATAACAACATTCTTATACCAGGATAAGAATCACAGGTACAGTGATGACAAAAGCTGAGTGATAATGTAGATAGTATGCCTATCACAGGAAGGGCCACAAATATCAGTGACTAAAATTGTATTTATTTACCATTATAGTTCATGCATCAGTGGGTCTGCTAAGAGTTGGCTGATCACCTGGCTGATCTTGGCTGGCTTGTTCATGCTTCTGCTAGTTAGTTGGGGGCCATACTTTTGGTTGGGCATAAATTAGTACGGCAGCTCTGCTCCACATTTCTCTCATATTTTTCCTGGGACCAGTTAGTATATTCTTGTCATAGCCCTGAAATAAATGAAAGAAAGAAGTCTAGCATTTTTTAAGTGTTCAAGGTCTGAGAAGAACCCTGCGAATGAGACCTCCCTTACAGTTTTCACCCTAGGTACCTCACTTGACATGCTTTAGTCCTGGCCTGCAATTCTTCACTTGCACTAAGTCTGCCAATATCCCACTAGCCAAAGCAAGGCACATGGCCAAGCCTGAGGGCAGGAGTTAGGGAAAGAGCACTGTAAAGTTACATAGTAGTGTAACTTAGAGTATTCATACATAGGGTATGAATAGAGGGAGAGGCAGAAAAATAGGACTATTTAAAGCAATCTAGAAACAATTCATCATCATTGATTTCATCATAACAAATATATAATCTAATGGTTTCCAAAGCATGATATTCCTTACAACAGTGGCATGAGAAATGATTTTTGATAGTATTTCAAACAATAAACATTATTTATAGTTTACAGCCATTAATAGTATATATTTATTTTCATTTGTTGAATAATACAGTAAGTGCCTTCAGCTTATAATTTTGTGAGTATTACTCCATAAGATGGAGTTGAATTAAGTAAAACAGTTAATTTATAGAGAACAATGTAGTTAATAATAGTAAAACTATATGAGCATATAGGGAAAAACTCAGTAGAGACATAGAAGAAAGAAGTGTAGAAGACATTGCTGGTTGGTATATGAACCAACCAAGAACTTAGCAATGAGGAATGGGGAGAAAAGAAAATTACGGGGCTGAGGGTGATGTTAGAGCAACATTTTGAACAAGTTGAGGTTTATAAGCCGGAGAAGGGGAGGAAGTATCTTCCAGATTGAGAAAGCAGCATGTTCAAAGTCCAAAGGTGTAGAAGAACATGGCACATAATATAATAGTAGGTCCCATTAATCAGATGCTCATTGAGCCAGGCATTAGGTTAGAATCCTTCTGCACAGTATCTCACCACTGGGTGATTAGAGAGCCTCAATTCTTTCCCTTATTTAACAGGCAGGGATTTGTATGCAATAGGTCCATAGCAAATATCTGTTGGCTGAAAAGATTACTCATGAACTTTGTGGGCTATTTATATAATATCTTAATCCAAAGCCCAAGACTCTCAAAATCAATTCTCATTTTCAATATTCCTACTCCTTGGTAGGAGCAAGTTTATGTTTTTGGGACTGCCTCAATTTGTTTTTCAGAGTGAGCTCTTTGATTCCCAAAGGGCTAACGTCACCCAGGACTATCAGAGTTGAATGCACACAGACAAAACAAGAGCACATTCACAAAATGAGAGAAATATTTATAAATGAAAAGATTGGAAACTATCTTCAGAAAAATAAATGAAAATCCTTCTTCCCTTTAAGCCTGAGCCTGAGGAACAGCTACCATCTGCCTCTCTTGGCCCGGGAGCCTATGTTTGAATCATGCAGCTGATTTCTCTCACAGAAACAAGTCAAAACAAGGTTTTCAAGGCAATTGCTCTTTTAAGTATAGTTTTATTTAGTTTGGCTGTGCTGTATGTATTTTATGCATTTTTGGAGTTCCAACAGTACTCCCTCCTCAGTGTTTTCCATAGATATAAATAATGTCACCAGCTATCCAATTCCTTAGGACATAAACCTTGGAGTCACTCTTGAGTTTTCCCTCCTTTATGCTCTGTATCCAATACATAAGGAAATGCTGTAATCTCACCCTACAAACTATATCCCCAAATTATCCTTCTCACCTCTACTGTTACAGCTTTCTCCAGGCCACTATCTCTTTCTTGTGAGCTCCTTGCTTCTACTCTTGCCATCTTGCAATGTGATTTATTCTCTATATTGCAGCTACAGGAATTCTTATAAAATATAAATGGGATCATGTTAATACTTTTCCTAAAAATCTCCAATGGCTTCCACTGTCGTTAGAATAAATATCAAAGTCTCTCTATGACGCAAAACACAAAATGATGGGGGCAGGCCAAAGGGACATAGGAGCCAAGGACAAAAGCTCCCAATGGGTAAAGCTGGAGCAAAGTGAGCACCACCTTAAGTAATGTAGTATTGTATTATATCCCAAAAGTTAAAATCAATATCCATGAGTCCACGTTGATATAAATACATACCTGAACAAATATGTAAATGGAAGATAATAGAGAAACCTTTTGTGTGGAAGAATTTCAAATAGCTTTCATTAGATATTCTTCCTTCAAGGAGATAAAACATAGCACCCTGCCCCTTATATGTGGGATGCCGATAGTAATGCCCTTGGAAACAGTATGGTATGAAAAATAACTTTCAGTCATTTGACAACAACTGTCTCAATCAGGTGACCAAGGATAGACGTCAGTGATAAGTCATGTTAATAACAGATACTCCTGATACTATGTGATGAGAAGAGCACTTTACCTCTGTGGTCTTCCTGTCAAAAACCTGCAACCCATTCTGAACATGCACAAATTGAGGGACATTTTGTTAATATCTGACCAGCACTTTTCTAAACTCTTAAAAATCATCAAAAACAGAAGAAGTCTAAGAAGCTCACCACAAAGAGAAGCTCAAGGAGATATGATGACTAAATGTAGTGTAGTGCCTTGAATAAAATCCTGGGACAGAAAAACAACTGTTACATAAAAACTAAGAAATTCTGAATAAAATATGTACTATAGTTAGTAATAATCTATTAATATTTGTACCCTGGCTGTAACAAATGTACCAGTTCAGCATAAGATTTATAATAGGAGAAATGGGGTGAATTATGAGAAAACTATCTGTATTATCTTTGCAATTTTTCTGTAACTCTAAAGTTATTCTAAATAATTTATTTGAAAAAATCACTTCCTGGCCTGCAAGGCATTGCATAATCTATACTCTGGCTTCATCTCTGTATTTTACCTTCTTATACCTTCACCCTAACTTACTTGTTTTTCAGCTACAGTGACATTCTTGTTATTTCTTGGGCCCATCCACACATTCTTCTACTCAGGGCCTTGGCTCTATCTGTCTGCCTTGCCTGGGATGCTCCTTCTGCCAGATATTCACACAGCTCTGTCACTTTATTCAAGTCTTGGTTTAGATGTCGCTACTGCAGAGAGCACTTACATGGCCATTTATATAAAATTGCATCCTCTGTCATTCTCTGTCCTGCTTTTTCTTCACTACACTGAATTTGGTATGTTCATATATTTCATATTCATTTTTTATTCATTGTTTTTTCTCTCACTGTAATATAAATTTTAATAAGGTGGAAGGTTGTTTGTTTTGCTCATGATTGTATTTTCTGTTCCTGAAAGAATGCCAGGTATAAAATAGATGCTCAATAAAATATTTGTTAATTAAATGACTGAATGAATTTAAATATTTCCCACAAGGTTGCATCATGACACTTCCAAAATCCAGATGCTTTCAAATTTAAAAAAGCTTCAATCGTTGGGGCTCTATTATATCTGCCAAGCATTTCACATCCACTGTTTTATTTGATCTACGTATGATTGTTCTGTTTGGTTAATAGGGCAAGTGTGAAATAGGTATGTTCCATTACTTGCTTCAGACCATGTGGTGAGTTTGTTACACAGTGTCCATCTCGGTTCTTCATATCCTTAAACCTGGGTTCTTTCTACTGGAACACATATTGGTGGGTTTTTTCTTTTTTCCCCCTTTGATTACACACACACGCACACACACACACAAACACACACGCACACAAACACACAGACACACAGACACATGCACACATACATTTTAATTTCTGAAGCAATTTGGACACTGAACTGAGTCTGAATAAATTTTTCCTCCTCCCTTGGTATAGCACAAGTGACATCATTCTGGTCCCTGCTTAGAAGGAAGAAAATAAATGTGAAATCAGCTCTTGTTGGCGTGACATCTGGTTTCCAAGGAGAAAATGGCTCTGAAGAGCTCTAAACTCCTTCCTAACTAGCTTTAGGGACTTACCTGGAGCCTTCAGTGGGATTTGGACCAGTGGATATAACCCATCATTATTATGCATATCTAAAGCCACCGGTCAGGATGTTCATGAATTTGTTCACTCACCAGATATTTCCAAATGTCCATTATGCACCAGGTGTGGTGCTGGGTGATGTGGAAGTGACAGAGATGATCTGGGCACAGCTGGGTCTCCCAGAAATTTACAAACCAGACAATCTATTGAGATACACATTATAAAAAAAAAGATTAACAGTGACAAGAAAATAGAAGAACAGGCACCAAAAGGAAGATTTTGTGAGCCAGGGAATGAATGATCAGGGACCTGGGAGTTAGCTGTGGAACTGACAAACAGGGAGGAAAAGCCAAAGCTATGATAATGAAGCAGAATGCAATTTTATAAACATCTAAAATCGACATTTATCAGCATGTGTGCAAATATGTAATTTTCATTTATAAACACTTTTTGTCTTATTTACATGCATATAATATAGAACATGAGAATTCCTGTTGAAAATTATTTCTTACTGTCATTATGGGAAGATACAATGAACTCAGCACCTGTGAAAAGTAAAATGATCACAAAAGATAGGTAGCTTTCAGCAATACACATTGTATTTATTTTTAAATTGAGGTGTTCTACTTATTAAAGAAATACAGTCATTCTCCTGCAGACATTTTCTGGGTAAAGAGGAACAAGGGGGCAAGATCACATGTGAGTTCTGCCATTTACGTGAAATATCCCATTGGTCATTTTTTGAAATCCACAGAATGGATTTTCAAAAAAATCCAGAATAAGAATCACTACTGCTAATTCCAGTGCACCTCCCCATCTTCCATCCTATCTCCTTCTACCACTAGAGTGCACCAGAATATTTATTAGTAACATAGAGAGCTCCAGTGATTGTGTTTCAAAGATAGATTCTCATCTTTCCTTTCTATTTGATAATTCTATCACATAAATATTCTCATGTCTGTGAGAGATTAGGCACAGTCCAGGACCCCTAGTTTACAGGAAAAAAAATCCAGTTGGAATCAGACAAGAGGATGACTTCATTCAGTGCCCAAAATTGTAATTAGTCATTCTTTTTTGTGTGTATTTTGAATTAAAAATTTGTACTAGATGTGGGGGAAGGAGTCTGTTTGGCAAGTGTAATAGAACAGCTTGAAATACACAAAATCCTGGTAGGAAATTTGGCAGAAGATCCTTTTAACACATCAGTGAGCCAGTGATGTTCTTTACAAATTCCTGAAAAACTCTAGGGATATGCAACTTAAAAAATCCAAATTATTATTAATATATTTCAGTATTATTCATCTGTAAACATCAACTTAACACCTGCTGTGTTCTTGACACTGATGGGCTAGGTTTTAGGGTGGATTTGGAATTCTTGTTGAAGGCTACAAAATACTCTGCTTCCAAAATTATTTCTTCTATAGAAATTTCTCCTATAATGTTTACCTTCTCCTTAAATTTTATTATTTGAGCATCGTTATCTTTGAGTTAAGTAATATTTCCAGGACAATTTTATTTAAAAATATTTACACAAGGAAGATTACCCGTAGAGTTATTAATAATGATGATGGTGATCTTGGCAGCTAATATTTATTTATGCTTAACACAAGTAAAAACTTTCTAAGTGCTTTGCTGTTTAGCTTATTTATATAAGGTCATTGCTATCATCATTATTATCATTTTATAGATGATAACTCTGTAATACAGATAGGTTAAATAACTTGCCCCAAATTACACAGCTAGTGAATTACAAAATCAGATTAAAACTCAGAGAGTCTATATTTAAAACCATACTTTTAACCACCATTCTATGTAATAACAACTTCCAATGTTGTATTTCCAGTATATACATTTTCTCTAAGTTGTAGACTTATGACTGTCAACTTGACATTTCCACTTGGATGTCTCAAAGGCATCTCAATGATAATGTGTCAAAAATCGATCTCTTTATTTCCACCACCATTTACCAGAGGTTACACATGAGTACACCCCAAAACAAATATTCTCTCTCTCTTTCACACACACACATACACACACCTAATTTCAGTTAGAGTTACCACAATCTACCCATTATTAAAATTAGAGCCATGAGAAGTATGCCTAATTCTGAATGGTCTCTTACTCTCATATACCAAACATCTGCAGATTCTATTGGTTTTACATCCAAAATGTGTACCAAATATGGCCACTATCTCCAACTTGATCCAAACCACAAGCATCACCCACTGAATAAGCATCCTATCTGGTCTCTGTGTTTTCTTTCCTTATCTCTCCAACATCACTAAATCCATTTTTTTTATAGTACTTTGGGCTCTGGGGTGCATGTGCACATCCTGCATCCTGCAGGTTTGTTGTATAGGTACATGCATGCCATGGTGGTTTGCTGTCTCCATCACCCTTCCCATCGCCTACCTGAAATTATTGTGAACTTTCAGAAATCTGAGTCAGAAATGACACCTTCTTAAAAAAAAACCTTCAAGAGTTCCACACTCTACTTAAATAAAAATTCTTTATTATGACTCAAATATTCTGTGTCTTTTCTCCCTTTTCCCTCTCTCTCTTTAATATCCTCGTAGGACTCATCAGTCTCTTAATTACAATGCTCAAGTGGGGGTGATGATCTGCATATTCTTAGAGTGTGCTAAGTTCATGATGGCAGAAGGTGTCTGTGTGCACCTATCTCTCTGGTTATGTTTGATTTTTCTACCTTCTCACATGATTGACTTTTCGTCAGATTTTAGCTCAAACATTGGTTTTGGCATAAACATTGGCTCCTCTTAGCCATCTTCCCTAACCACCCCATCTAAAGTAGTCTACAACCATTATCCTTTATCCTAACACTTTGTTTCTGTAGTTCATAGTACTAATCACAATCCATAACTATTTAGTTACTTATTGCATACTTATATATTCTTTTCTCTCATGTCAATGTACATTCCAGGGTATCAGGAACACAATGTCTCTTCTTCATTGTATTCCTAACCAAGAATATGGCTTCCAGGGGACATTCAATAAATAGGTACTGAATAGTCTATCTACAAAGAAAACATGTAAAAGTTAAGACACAAAAAAGCTAAAGTTTACAGGCTAGTAAAAGATATGCTAGGCAAAGACAAACCAAAAGAGCTGAAGTTACTCTTAACAAAACATACCTGTCTTTAAGAGAAAAAAATGTAGAACCCATCATATTAATTGATTAAAAAATATACTTTATCACATAAACCAATTAAGCTACACATTGCTTAAAAGATAAAACATGATCATTTGAAAAGATGAAGTAAAAGCAATATGTTTTCAATAAGCCTCATGTTTAATACATAATTTATAAGCTTTCTTTTAAAATTAACATACGAATATGTTTAACCACCATCACTGTATTCAAATAACAATAATTTAAAAAATAGATATATTAACATTTGGAAAGAAAAAAGTATGTCATTGGTGACAAATATAAATGTTTACATGATAAATTAAAAAGATTCTCCATTGCAACATTAGAATTTATAAATTTAGGAAGCTGTGTGCTTATGAAATTAATACATATAAATAAACTGCATTTCTTTATAAAGGATGAGTACAGTTCTTTAGAGCTTTTAAAATGTGTATTGATCTATAAAAATGCCATTCTTTTCCCTTTTTACACAACTAATTAAAAATCAGAAGGCTATTAGTCCTCAAGTTGTTCTCATCTAAGTCAAAGGGATTACAGGGTCATTAATTTTTGTTAAGGACAGAACTAATATAAAGAAGAATAATGATATTTCCTACAGATGGATGTGTTCTGTAGAGGAAAATGAGAACCTAATGGCATTACATTTAATTTCTCTACCTTTCCTTACTCTACAAATAACCAAGATTTGAAATATTAATACTTTCCATGATTATAAAACTCACATAAGAATTTATGAAGGCAGGAAAACTAAGTAAAAGAAGTACACAAAGTAAGTCTCTGAAATGCACATGTAAAATTTGTTTTGAAATTTTCCAACACAAATCTTTCACCCAGATTTTCAACCTGAAATAATTTTGGAAACATTTTTGGATTACATTAAAAATACACAATTATTTTCTACAAGAATGGATTTTTAATATATGTAAGAATCCTCAATGAAATATTTACCAACATCCTTTGGTATAACAGCATTTTGTACATTTTGTAATGGAGTTTAACCACAACAAATTTCATATATTATTTGTTGTCTGTTTCATTTTAAATTACTTTCTATGAAATAAATTTACCTAATTACAACTATGGATAGCAGTGTTTTCTTCACCAAGTTTATTCATTCAGAAAGCTTTCTTTGAATCCCTGGTATGTGCCAAGTACCTAGTAACAAGTACTGGTATTTGAGTACAAGTAATTGAGTCTTTGGTAACAAGACTCAATTCCTACTTTCAAAGTCTTGATAGTCTAATGGATAATCAGACAAATAAACAGATTATTATAATATGTGATGGTTAATTCTGTGAATGGCTAAGGCCAGAAAAGCCAGAAAAATGTCTGAGTCACTTCCCCATAATAGAGGTAGTCAAATAAAGCTTTCTAGAAGAGATAAGGACTGAGTTTAAGCTGAACGATTAGCTGAGCTACCTAGGCCCAGAGAAGTCAGAAGCTGTAATAGAACATTGTTCAGGAGGTGTTTTTAGTGGATCAATGAATAGAGGGAGTAGAGGAAGGGTAACAGCAAAAGACCAAGATAAATATGTAGGCAAAGTAAAGATTACAGAGGGTTTGTATGCCATAATTCATTCAAAGAGTAAAACATTTTTGTGGATCCACTGAAAGATTTTAAGTTAGAAGGATCATTCCCTAAAAGCTTTAGAAACAGCATGGCCCAGCCAACACTTTGATTTTATACTTCCAGCATTCAGAACTGTGACACAATGAGTGTCTGTTGTTCTAAGCCACTGGGTTTGTGGTTATTTTTTATGGCTGCCCTAGGAAATCAATGTGGAAGCTATCACTGTACTATAGGCTGAATTGTACCTCTTTTCCCTGTCAGATTGATATGTTGAAGTCCTAGCCTACAATACCTTAGAATATGACTATATTTGAAGATAGAGTCTTTAAAGGGGTTAAAATGAGGCTGTTAGGGTGAGCCTTAACCTAATTTGACTTATATAAGCAGAAGAAACTTGGTTACAAAAAGAGATATCAGGACTGTGTGTGCATAGAAGAAAGACCAGGTAAGGACACAGCAGAAGGCTGCCATTTGCAAGCCAAAGAGGGAAGCCTCGGAAGAAACCAAGCCTTGCTGACAACTTGGTCTCGGACTTCTAGCCTCCTAAACTGTGAAAAAAAAATGCATTTTCATTGTTTAAGTTACTCAGTCTCCAGTATTTTGTTACAGCACCCTTAGCAAACTAATACATACAGTAATGCAAATACAAAGAACTAAAGCCTTGAAATAAGTTTGTGATGACGGGGATGGAGAGAAGTGCACAGGCTGGAGTTTAGTATAGTAACAAGATGGAATTGACATATTCTGTGTGTTGAGTAGGAGAGTGAGGAAAAGGACTCTAATTTGGACACTGAGAGAGAAGAAAGAGCTGTAAGGAGGAAAGAAGCAGGCGTGGCTTTCACTATTAGACATGCTGGGAATTTGACATGCTGTGGATGGGTGGAAATGGTACACTGGCTGTTGTAGATGGAGGTTCGGACGTCAAAAGAGTGACCAGGTCTAAATTTATAGCTCTTAGAGTCATCATTATATAGAAATTCTGTGGAGTCACAGGAGATGATAGGGTCACTTAGGAGAGCCCAGAGAAAAAGGAAAGAGAACTGAAGATCTAAGGAACACCAACATTAAGGGACAGGCTGAGGAGGAGAAAGCCATGGCAGTGGCAGTAGAATGCTAAGGTAATTATGTGTGTTCCACAGGTAGAGAGGACCCTTCAGATCTGGCTGTCAAGAATCCACTGGGATCCTCTGCCAGAACAATTTTGTTTGACTGGTAGTGGCAAAAGGAAGACTTCCAGGATAGGTTGTGGGACACATGAGACGAAAGGTGACTCAGGATGGGAAAGAGCATAAATGCTGTGGTATCTTAGAATGTTTCTGCCACAAGGGATAATTTATTTTTTTTAGGTTGGAGAAAACTAAGTATGTTCAAATGTTGATAGAAAACAGCCAGTGGAGGTGAAGAAGAAAAGGAAGATAATTAGTAGGAAAATATGTTTGAACAAATGGAAAAGCATAGATATCAAGAATAGAATTGAAGAGATCAGTGTTACACAGGAGGAGCAACAACTAGTCCGTTTGGGAGAACAAAAATATAAGTAAGATGGAGTGAGGGAAAGTAAAGTGAGGGTAATATGAATAAACGGATGGATGAGGTTGCAGGAAACAGAATTTCTAATTTTGTTGTGAAATGGAAGGGCATAGGTCACGGATAGAGTGAGGTGGAAGGCACAGAAGCAGGAGATTTGTGGAAAGCTGAAAGGGTTTAAATGGCTACTGTGATGAAAAAGATAAAGTACTGCCTAGGGGCAGACAGAAAGCTAGCAGTGCTATGCTGGGGACTGATTATTTTCTGGCCCCACACTTGTCCCCTGTATAATAGATTCACCAGCAAGTCTCAATGGCTCAGGACTAGAGGCTAAGAAGACAGACTGTGCTGGGCAGTTACTAAATTCAAGTTAATAATTCAAGTATTTATTAAGGACCTAGGTAATGCCAGACAGTGTATAAGGGCCTGATGATACTATACAAAGAAGAATAATGTATAGTCTTTGTCCTTAAAATTTTATGATCCCTGAAATATTTACTAAACAGAGAGATTAAGTCAAGCACACATATAACTTCATAAAATATAAAATACAAGGGTGAAACAAAGAAACCACATAAGACTACGAGGGTTAAAAAAAAAAAAAGGGGAGTTTGAAGATGTATTGAGAGCCCACTACCTGACTAACTCTAAGCCAGAAGTTTTTATGTACAATGTTGTCCTTAGCACAATTCTGTGTGTTTGGTATGACTATCTCCATTTCACTGATGAGGAAACAGGCTCAGAGAGAAGCATAATTTAGAAGGGTAAGGAAATTATTTATAGGGCAATTGGTATGTATAGAAGGCTTTAGAAGGTAAGAGAGGTTTGGTCAGATAAAGAAGAAGGACTGACCTCATCAATTCCTGCATGCATTTGTGAAATGGCAAGTTATTCTGCTTGATTTAATTATAGGAATGAAAGATGAAGTTATTTTGCATTTAGGCCTTAAATAGTAGCCTAAAGAATTTGGTCATTTATTTTGTAGGTACTGAGAAAGGATTCAAAGCCTTTTAAATAGAGATTGATGTCGTCAAAAAGTTAAGTGGCTTCAGAGAACATGGACTGAGAAGTACTAGAAACTGGGCATGGTGGGACCACTTAAGAAGTCAATTTAGCTATCTAAGGGAAAAAGGCCAAGAGGAATGAGAAAAGGGTGCAGTTCTTAAATCCCATCTATCTAATTCTGCACTTTGGACACATCCCTTAGCCTCTTTTAGTCTAAATTTTTCATTACAAAATTGAAGAGACAGGAAGAAATAACTTCTAAGGGCCCTTTTGAGGAATACAGTTTTAGGATTCTGAAGTTCTGAACAGGAATGGTGGCAGTGAGAAAGGAAATTATGGGGAAGAATGGAGCAAAATCTAGAGCTTTTAAAACCTTAAACACAATGTGAATATGAATACAGTATTTTCCACTTTATCTCCTTACACAGTCTCTACCCCAATGCCGTGACCAGCAACATCCTCAATAACATCCCTTTGATACAGAATGTGTCTACTGTAATGTTCTACAGTGAAGGCTGTTGCCATCACAACCAGTGGAAACCTAGTAGAAACAATTCAATGAGGTGCTAAAACAATGCTGTGCAGTCTTTTAGAATATCTAGAGTAACAGATATACAACACATCTTTCAGATAATCTTCCATTTATGTTAAGTATTTTAATCAGACTTTCTCTAAGAAGTGAATGGCAGTAGTTTGAGGTCACACTTCCCAGTAAAAGACTATAGTGAAGATAACCTAGGTTTCTGATTAAGAGCAAGTCTGTAGATTGCCAATCATTCTTAAACAGGGTAAGGTTTACCCATAATAAGGAAAATGAAGGCACTTACCTGGCATATTTGTCTGACAAGTTGGCCACCATGATTCTGAACAGAGGTTGCACAAAGGAATCCATTGGGGTTTAGGTTCACATTTTGCATATAAAACAGATTTGGCTATATTATAACTTGGAAATAAATGGGTAGCCAAGACTTAATGTTCTGCTCTATTAAAGATCACTGGAAAATTTTTGAAGCAGATGTTAGTAATTACTCATCAGAGCCATAAGGAATTCACCATACAGCAACTTCCTGGTGATCTCACTAAGGTAAATTAATTGCAATATATACTTCACTGATAGCTGTAAGATTTGACCTGATGAATAAAATGCTTGCAGGTAAGCCAAAAATCATTTTGGTTTTAGAAACTTGTGGCATTATTACAGAAAGTAGAGTATGTGGTCAATTGCCCTTTATGGGAGGTCTTAGTATGCCACTGCATAATCATACCATTATCAAAGAGAAAAATATTTATCATTATATTCTCAGTGACAGAAAGGTATGTGTCTATTTAATCAAGAAATATCAAGCCATTAATGTACAATTTCTAAAGGAGGAAAGTTAAATAAGAAACATATTCCTAGTTTTTATGCTGCTTGAAATTGTTGTTAAAGGACTTTGACTCTTTGTGGTATTAGAGTGCATTTTAAAATTAGGGTTAATAGTGAGTTTATACTGCCAATTCCATGTCCAAAGTCTCTATGGGCTTCTGTTCATATTTACCTATGAAATAGTACAACAAACAAACAGACAAACAAAAAAACCAAGATCCAATAAAAGCAACTAGGTTGTATTTTTAAACATTTTTTTTTACTCAGGTATTTAGTGTATGACATAGAGTATAATGTCGTGGTTGACTTGTTCATATCTTGAGAAATACACCAAGTATATTTGTCTTGGATGATAAATTCAGTTCAGTAACTCATATCCTCCTGGTTATGCAGGGTAAAAACTTTAAATAATATTTAGCACTCCCTCTTACCTTACACAGGTAGTGTTTAGAAGTATTATTCTTTTTCCTAAAATGCCTTTGCCTTGTGGTAGCATAACATGGTGATTAAGAGTATGTTTTTGAAAAAATATGATCTGAGTTTTAGCCTTGGTTTTGCCACTTCCCAACAGTGATCATAAACGATTTACTTAAACTCAAGCAATGTTAGTTTCATATTTTATAAAAGTTAAAATAATCATCATAACACCTACTCCCTGAATTTATTAAGATGATTCAATAAGATAATGCATGTAAAACATTTAGTGTAGAGCCTGGCACAGAATAAAAGCTTGGCACATAGGGACTGAATGAATAAGTAAATGAATGAGAGGTTGAGAAAAGTTAACAAATTCCATTTTCTTCTCTATCTTTGGCATCTGTGATCTGCACTGGCACTTATTAAAACAACAAAAGGAAGAAAAATCATACAAGTTATAATGAACCATGTGTCCTTGTGCATTATGGTGGAAAGTTACCAAGGACAAATTGCGCATGAAGAATTCATTAGTTCTCTTTCCACTAAGGGACACATTTAATGGATAAGAGTTCTACAGTTAATATAATTTTTCTGTTCTTCAAAGATATGTTGGCTATAGCACTTAACTTTAAATGCTAGTAAGTTAATGTATAGCTTTAAACACTACTTTAAACAAACTTTTATAAAGACATGCTTAACAGTCCTTAAGACAAAGTGAAGTTCACAAAAGACAAATTTGAAAAGTTTAGAGCTTGGAACATTAATTTCGTAAGCTTATTAATTGCTTTCAAATGACAGTGATGATACAATTCACTCAGTAAATATTTATTGGCTATCATATTACCATTAGTGATAAATATTTTTTAATACCTGTTTTATGCTCCACATTATTTATTTTTGTTGAATCTTCAGAACGGCCCTCCAGGAAGAGTAATATAATCCTTTAACAGTTGAAGAACTTATGACTGGTATACATGGGACCAGAAATTTGATTGCAATGCCTTGATCACTCCTCTACCCCTCAGTCCATAATGCAGTTCCTATTATTATTATTAGACATTTGATACTCTGTGAATGATTATTAAATATATTCCTCTTTTAAAAATCTTTTAGAGTTTACACAGTAATCTTCTGTTATCAACTTTAATCTTTACCATAATTCAATAACAAATTATTCTTTCCATTATACAGATAAGTGGACACAGGCTGGAGATGGTAGATAGTTTACTCAAGGACTCACATCCATTAAATGTAAAACTAAATTTAAGCTCGATTTTCTTTATTATCAATTAAATGTAACTTTTAGAAATAATATTTTTCCTGTCAAATTGGCAAACATAAGAACACGGTAATATGCAGTGTTTGCAAAGCTGTGTGGAAATCACCACTTTCATGTATTCTGGTAGAAACACAAACCAGTAAAACCATTCTAGAGAGCCATTTGACAAGATATCTCTCTCTATGAGACGTTTATGCTCTCCTGTCTCCTTTAAGTCAGACTTGACCACATGACTTGATTTGACCAGTTAATTTCAAGAGTCATCATGTGCTTCACTACTCTCTCCTCACTGCCTTGATAACTGGCAGTGGCCGGGAGAATGACTGCTGTGACGGCTTAGTTCCAGAGTAAACGATATGGAGTAGAACCCAAGCAACCTGATGACTCATATCACAAGACACTGTCTTAAGAGTTTTTGAGTTGTTATCCCAGTCCAACCTAACATAACAGACATTTTTGCACAGAGAATTTATCCTAAAGGAATAGTTAAGTATATTCACAAAATGTATCTAAATGTATCTTCATGACAGTGAACTTAGAGATGAACTAAATAACTATTTATTACATAGATAAATAAATCAGGGTATTTTAAGTTCATCTAAAACATGGAATTCTGCTATAACATTAAAAGAAATTTGAGATGATAATACATGAAAAAGAGGACCAGCCTTAAGTATTATATAATCATAATTTTCTTTTTTTTTTTTCAGAAACAATATATACCAGGATGTTTACAGGATTATTTCTAAATGGGTTTCATTTAGCTTTAAATATTTTTTTCCTATTTGCATTTTCTAATTTCTCAATAAACTCTTTAAAAATAACAAGAAGAACAGAATTCTTAATTATTTATAAAATCAGCAAACTAGAGTTTAAACATGAGTACATTATGTGGAAATGAAAGCTATGATTGGCCAAGCTATCCACAGCCATATTTGCAGGTCTGATTACTAAAAATTATACTCTATGACAGTTTATGTCTTTTTATCATTCTGGATATTTTAAATATAGATTTTCTGCAAAAGCTATGCTACAAACACTTTATAAAGTGTCCTTAGCAACATCTTTAAATTAACAATGCCACTTTACACCTTGAATTTTTTTTTGACATTTATATTTCACACATACACAGCTTTTCTAAGAATCTAGCCTTTATTATGAAGTATATTTCTCTTCCATATTACACGTTAATTGGCATACTTTTCTGATTTTTTTTGTTAAAATATTAAAGTATTTCCAGATTTTTTGCCCAATAATAACCTATTTGCATTCTTGTTTATGTAACCTGATTTCATAGATTAATATGTTATTTTTAAAACTAATGAAGTGCTACATAATCACACACAAATAAGAAGAAGAACAACACTAGTAACAAGAGAATAACATTTTCCACATTTTTATCTCAAGTCCTATTCTCATTGAGTTATATTATGCTGTGTCTTTAATGATAAAACTATATATTTCCACAATGAATAAAAGAGGATCCAGGAAGACTTGGCTTTGAACACTGGAACTCTATTTTTCTTTTAGAGCTAATGATTAGACACTGCTTGGAAGGAGCCCAATCTTCTTAATAGCAGTTTGCTCAAGTACCTCTGCAAAGCTGGAATATGATGATGCTCTGGCAAGTTAAGCAAATATTTTGCCCTTCTGTTTTTGCTTATCTACTGAAATAAAAAATGGGATATACTCAGAGTAGGGGTGAACTGTTAAATCACTGTGTCCTTCAGTACTCCTCAAACTGTGGCGATCCTGAAAATAAACGAAAGACTGTGAAATTGTCCTAGTTTAGAGGAAACTCAACTCAGAAGACATGAAAACTAAATAAAATGTGATATCGTGGATTGGCTCCTATAACATAAAAAGGACATCATGGAGAAAAATTATGAAATCCAAATAAAGTCTCAAGTTTAGTTAATAGTAATATACCAGTGTCAGTTTCTTAATTTTGACAAATGTACCAGGGTAAAGTAAAATGCTAAAAATGGGCGAATTTGGATAAAGGCTGTGATAGGCAGAATAATGGCCTCTCAAGAATGTCAATGTCCTAAACTCAGGGATCGGTGAAGATGTTAAATTATCTGGCAAAGGAGAATCAAGGTAGCTGATGGAATTAAGATTGTTAATCAGCTGATCTTATGATAGGGAGATAATCATGAGTTTGTCCAGGTAGACACAAGATTATAATAGGAGTCCTTAAATGAGGAAGAGGGAGGAATAAGAATCAGTGTCAGAGTGACACAATAGAAGAAAATAGTGACTGGCTATTGCTCGCTTTGAAGATGGAAGGGGGCCACACAGCAAGCAATGCATACAGCGTCTAAAAGCTAGAAAAAACAAGGATATAGCCTTTCCCCTGGAGCCTCCAGAAGGAACAGGGCCTTGGCAACATCTCAGTTTTACTCAGTAAGTGCCACTTCAGACTCCTGACCTCCAGAATTGTGAGGTAATAAATTCATATTGCTTTAAAACACCAAGTTTCTTACAAAAGCCATAGAAAACTCATAATTTGTTATAAAAGCCATCAAAAACTCATACAAGAGGAACACAGGAACACTCTGTACTATATTTGCAACTATTCTATAATTCCAAAATCACTACAAAAGCAAAAATTATTAAAATAAAACTTTAAGAAAAGTCAGGATGAATTTATGGGGCTCAGTCATTCAAAGTACTGCTCAGCCTGATGGAACACTGAACTCTTAAATATATCTGGATTTCCTGATCGTAGGCTCTGGTTCCTTGGTCCTGCCTCCTCTTCAGTCTTTGCCAAGTCTGCCACCTTAGTCAGATGCCAAGTCTAGGTGTCTAGGATTTGACATCCTTCCTGCCTCTCATGAGTCTCTGACCTCTGTTTCTTCCCTAGTTGTAGCTTTGTTACTACTGTTTAGGTGCTGACAACTCAGAGTTGCCACCATCTCCTACAAAGTTGGGTAAAACAACCATTTTTATGTAACATATTTTAGAAAAGAGCTGAGCTATATTACCATAGCAACCACATAGAAATGGAAAATGCAGTCAATTCTTTTGTTGAGGCTACATAGCATCAATAAATAATATGATCATGAAACCAGTTTGAATGGTCCTCCCTCATCAGATCCCAGTAATTATTATTATTATTATTTTTGAGATGGAGCTTCACTCTTGTTACCCAGGCTGGAATGCAGTGGCGCGATCTCGGCTCACCGCAACCTCCGCCTCCTGGGTTCAAGCAATTCTCCTGCCTCAGCTTCCTGAGTAGCTGGAACTACAGGCTTGCGCCGCCATGTCCAGCTAATTTTTGTATTTTTAGTAGAGATGGGGTTTCACCATGTTGACCAGGATGGTCTCAATCTCTTGACCTCGTGATCCACCAGCCTCAGCCTCCCAAAATGCTGGGATTATAGGCGTGAGCCACCACACCTGGCCCAGTAATTATTTTTTCTTCCTTCCCTCCTTCCCTCCTTCCTTCCTTCCTTCCTTCCTTCCTTCCTTCCTTCCTTCCTTCC